>NC_053493.1:186820646-187144646 GCF_905171775.1 Rana temporaria | reverse complement strand
GAAGGCTCTATTTGTGGGGAAAAAACTATGTTAATTTTGTTTGGAAGCCACGTCACACAACTGCGCAATTTTCATTTAAAGAGATGCAGTGCCGAATGCTGAAATTTCGCCTGGGCAGGAAGGGGGTATATGTGCCCATTAAGCAAGTGGTTAAAATCATTAAAGTAAAAGAGGAAATTGGCAGGATGTACCCAAATGGGTTGCAGATCGGGTACATAGTTACATAGTTAGTCAGGTTGAAAAAAGACACAAGTCCATCCAGCTCAACCACAAAAAATAAAAAAACAAAATAAAAAACACAGTACAATCCTATACACCCAACTCCATACCCACAGTTGATCCAGAGGAAGGCAAAAAACCCCAGCAGAGCATGATCCAATTTGCTACAGCAGGGGAAAAAATTCCTTCCTGATCCCCCGAGAGGCAATCGGATTTACCCTGGATCAACTTTACCTACAAATCTTAGTACTCAGTTATATTCTGTACATTTAGGAAAGAATCCAGGCCTTTCTTAAAGCAATCTACTGAGCTGGCCAGACCCACCTCTGGAGGGAGTCTGTTCCACATTTTCACAGCTCTTACTGTGAAAAAACCTTTCCGTATTTGGAGGTGAAATCTCTTTTCCTCTAGACGTAAAGAGTGCCCCCTTGTCCTCAGTGTTGACCGTAAAGTGAATAACTCAACACCAAGTTCACTGTATGGACCTCTTATATATTTGTACATGTTGATCATATCCCCCCTTATTCTCCTCTTCTCAAGAGTGAATAAATTTAGTTCTTCTAATCTTTCCTCATAGCTGAGCTCCTCCATGCCGCTTATCAGTTTGGTTGCCCTTCTCTGCACTTTCTCCAGTTCTCCGATATCCTTTTTGAGAACTGGTGCCCAAAACTGAACTGCATATTCCAGATGAGGTCTTACTAATGATTTGTACAGGGGCAAAATTATATCTCTGTCTCTGGAGTCCATACCTCTCTTAATACAAGAAAGGACTTTGCTCGCTTTGGAAACCGCAGCTTGGCATTGCATGCCATTATTGAGCTTATGATCAACTAAAACCCCCAGATCCTTCTCCACTACAGATCCCCCCAGTTGTACTCCCCCTAGTATGTATGATGCATGCATATTCTTAGCCCCCAAGTGCATAGCTTTACATTTATCTACATTAAACCTCATCTGCCACTTAGTCGCCCAATTAGACAGAGCATTGAGGTCGGCTTGTAAATTGGAGACATCCTGCAAGGACGTTATTCCACTGCATAGCTTGGTGTCATCTGCAAAGACAGAAATGTTACTTTTGATCTCAGACCCAATATCATTTATAAATATATTGAAAAGTAAGGGTCCCAGCACTGAACCTTGGGGTACACCACTGATAACATTGGACCATTCAGAGTAAGAATCATTAACCACGACTCTCTGAATTCTGTCTTTTAGCCAGTTTTCTATCCATTTACAAACTGATATATCCAATCCTGTATACCTTACCTTACACATGAGCCGTGTGTGCGGAACTGTATCGAACGCTTTTGCAAAATCCAAATATATCACGTCCACAGCCACGCCTCTGTCCAGGGTTTTACTTACCTCTTCATAAAAGGAAATCAGGTTTGTCTGACAACTTCTGTCTTTCATGAATCCATGTTGTCTGCTGCTTAAATAGTTTGTTTCCAGCAAGAACTCATCCATGTGGTCTTTTATTAAACGTTCCAGTATCTTCCCAACTATAGAAGTTAAACTAACAGGTCTATAGTTACTTGGTAAAGACTTTGTTCCCTTTTTAAATATGGGCACCACATTGGCCCTGCGCCAATCCAGTGGTACTATTCCTGTCATTAATGAGTCCCTAAATATTAGATACAGTGGCTTTGAAATGGCAGAGCTCAACTCGCCTAGGATCCGTGGATGGATGCCATCAGGTCCAGGTGCTTTATCCACCCTTATTCTGTCTAAATATTTCTGGACCATATTACTTTTGAGCCATTGTGGATTTGGGGCTGTGTCACTCCCACCCCCATTTTGGACATGAGCTCCCCCATGCTCCATTGTATACACAGAGCTGAAGAAAGCATTTAATACATTTTCCTTCTCTTTGTCCCCACTCTAGATTATTTTGTAAGGGGCCTACATGCTCAGACTTCACCTTTTTACTATTAATATATTTAAATAATTTTTGGGGGTTTGTCCTACTATCTTTTACAATCTGTCGTTCGTTTTTGAATTTTTGCATCCTTGATTTCCTTTTTACATATCCTGTTATATTCTTTGTAACATTTAAACAACACTAGTGTTCCTTCATTTTTATATTTTTTAAAAGCTACTTTCTTATTGTTTATAGCTTTGACCGTGAGCCACATAGGTTTTATTTTTAGCCTTTTAAACTTATTGCCCATGGGAACATACTTTGCAGTGAGGTTCCACACAGTCCTTTTGAAGAATTCCCATTTCTGTTCTGTGTTCATCTGTGCCAATAGTCCCTCCCAGTCCAAGTCCTGGAGAGCAGCCCTCATCCTTGGAAAATTTGCTCTCTTAAAATTTAGTGTTTTAATATTTCCTGTATGTATTTCTTGCTTATAGTTAACATTAAATGAAATCATGTTATGATCACTGCTACCCAGGTGTTCCTTTATCTGAACATTAGTAATAAGCTCTGCATGGTTTGAGATTATCAGGTCCAACAGAGCATCATTCCTAGTTGGGGCCTCAATAAACTGCACCATAAAATTGTCCTGCAATAGGTTTTTAAATTTTTGTCCTTTAACTGTCCCAGAAGTGCCATTAATCCAGTCAATTTCTGGGTAGTTAAAATCCCCCATTATTATCACCGTCCCAGCCCTTGCAGTCCTTTCCATCTGTGCAAGGAGCTGAGTCTCCACCTCCTCATTAACATTGGGTGGTTTATAACAAACTCCAATGATTAATTTTGAACTACGCACATCTGTATGCAGTTCCACCCATAATGCTTCAGACTCATCACACTCTCCATCAACCAGGTTCTCTTTCACGCTTGCTTTGAGGTCACTTCTCACATAGAGACAGACCCCTCCACCTTTCCTTTTTACCCTGTCTTTCCGAAAGAGAGCATAGCCAGGAATATTAATAGCAGGGTAATAGCAGTCCCGGTTCCTCCCCCACTAGGGACCTTACTAATTGGTAAGACAGACTTGTTTTAAGTCGAATTTGATTTTGTAGTGCAATGTAGTACACACGACCGTTTTTAATGTCATGGAAAAACAACGTTTTTCTCAACAAGATTCTTGTCAAGCCTGCCTCGCATACACACGATCGTGAAAAAAAAATGCTCGAGCAAAGCGCTGTAACATTCAACACGTGCGACGGCACTATAAAGGGGAAGTTCCATTCGGATGGCGCCATTCTTTGGGCTGCTTTTGCCAATTTCGTGTTAGTAAAAGTTTGGTGAGAGATGATTCGCACTTTTCAGTCTTTGTGCTTTTCAGTCTGTTACAGTGTGACGAATGTGTACCATTACAAAATGCTAGTTTTACCAGACTGAGTGCTCCCGTCTCATAACTTGCTTCTGAGCATGTGCGTTTTTTTTCCCATCGGTAAAACCTACACACAACTGTTTTTCATGACGTGAAAAATGACAATGTGAAAAACTACGAGAAAAATTAGAGCATGTTCTAAATTTTTAATGCCCATTTTTCACGATGAGAAAAATGCTCTGGAGCCTACACACGGTCGTTTTTAATGACCAATTTAAAAAAAAATAATAATTTCGTCGTGAAAAACGGTCGTGTGTACATGGCATGAGGATATAGTTAGAGGAAATAAAGCTGCGCCAAGACAATTTTAAAATAAATTGATTAAAATTAAAATTTCAATAGTGAAGTTTTTAGAGTCCAAAAAATATATATGGGTGTAAAGTCCCAAAACGCACTAAAAGTTCATACATATACACGATCCTGAGGACAGACACCACCGTGATGTAACAAGTATTTCCACACTGAAGTGACAACCCTCCACCGAGATATGAGGCCGCTTACCAGAGGGCAAACTTGATTTGCAGACGGCTATAGCCCAGCCGCGGCCTTTATTTAAATGGACTCACAGGAATGCAGGGGGAGACAGGTTCCCGGGGAAGAACTTCTGGCACAATCTCAGGCTTGTCCAGATATATAGGTAGAGAAAAGGTGCACCATAGTGTAATTCCGTAAAACTTACTTTTATTTAACCACTTAAGCCCGGGACCTTTAGGCAGCTAAATGCCCAGGCCAGGTTTTGCGATTCGGCACTGCGTCGTTTTAACATAAAATTGCGCGGTCGTGCGATGTGGCTCCCAAACAAAATTGGCGTCCTTTTTCCCCACAAATAGAGCTTTCTTTTGGTGGTATTTGATCACCTCTGCGTTTTTTATTTTTTGCGCTATAAACAAAAATAGAGCGACAATTTTGAAAAAAATGCAATATTTTTTACTTTTTGCTATAATAAATATCCCCCAAAAACATATAACATTTTTTCCTCAGTTTAGGCCGATACGTATTCTTCTACCTATTTTTGGTAAAAAAAAAAATCGCAATAAGCGTTTATCGATTGGTTTGCACAAAATGTATAGCGTTTACAAAATAGGGGATAGTTTTTTTTTTTTTTACTACTAATGGTGGCGATCAGCGATTTTCTTTGTGACTGTGACATTACGGCGGACACTTCGGACAATTTTGACACATTTTTGGGACCATTGTCATTTTCACAGCAAAAAATGCATTTAAATTGCATTGTTTATTGTAAAAATGACAGTTGCAGTTTGGGAGTTAACCACAGGGGGCGCTGAAGGAGTTAGGGTTCACCTAGTATGTGTTTACAACTGTAGGGGGTGTGGCTGTAGGTCTGACGTCATCGATCGAGTCTCCCTATAAAAGGGATCACTCGATCGATGCAGCTGCCACAGTGAAGCATGGGGAAGCCGTGTTTACATACGGCTCGTTCTTCAGCTCCAGGGAGCGATCGCGAGGGGACGGCTAGAAACGAATAGCCGCGCCTTCGTCCCGGATCGCTCCCCGCGGGTTACCGACCGCCGCATGAACCGGGGGGGTCCTGATCAGACCCCCGACCCGCGGAAAGGCAGGGACGTACATGTACGCCCATATGCCTGTACGTGCCATTCTGTGGACGTATATGTACATGCGGCGGGCGTTAACCGGTTAAAAAGCATATATTGTACTTACAAGAGCAGATAAAAACCATGCAGCATAGAAAACAAAGTGCCGGCCGGCGACTAACGGAGCCCTTCCTCCATAGCGTGGTGACGTCACTGCACGTCATTCCAGACGCGTTTCGTCATTACTTAGATGTTTTCAATGGGGTAGGGCGCAACATTGATTCACCATGTATTTATATCCAAGCCTCATTGTGAAATGCAGGACAATAGCGGCGCGAGTGCCATCTTGGCTCAGGGGAAGACTGCCAGAACCATACATTTCAATAAATCAACGCAGAGTGCGCTTGCAGTCAATATGACAAAACTTTATTGAGACATCTCAATACCTCAAGCTATCACTTCCCCTCCTGGCAGCCCATTTTTCCACGATTAGATGAAAATGTTATCAGTTGCAACAAAATAAACGGCACAGCAGAAAAAAACTCTGGGCTGTCAGATTTTTTATATAGATAAAAAAATATATACAAAAAAGTTACTAGTTATGAATAACCTCCCTCCCACCCACCTAAACATCATAGACAGGGGACGGTAATTGATACCCATTAGTACCAATAGTGAACCCCTACTCCCTAGAGAGAAACGATTATTTCTCCAGCTCGTCAAGGGACGTTCCAAGTGAACATATACGCATTATTTAAAGGTGATGTGCAAAATTACATGAAGGCAAAAGACCTTCGTCAATATTACCGTGATAATCAGTAAGCTCTCTATTGAATTTTATCTTTGATGAGCCTGGAAACATATATTAACCACTTGCTGACCGCCTTACGTATTTTAACGGCGGCACTTTAAAGATGTATATCTCGGTAACGGCAGCAGCTGCTGCCACAACCGAGGTATCCATCTTTAGTGCCAACGGTCCTGTAAACGATAACGGTGGTCTCCGCGGTGGATTCGCCGCGAGATCACCGTTATCGGTGGCGGGAGAGGGGCCCCCCCTCCCGTCGCTCTCCCGCGCCCTCCGCCGCTTACCGGAGCCGTCGGTAGCGGCGGAGGCGATCGGGTCCGTTCGGCACCTGTGTGGGGATGCGACTGAGGGAAAAATCGCCCCCACCCGTCCCCATATCTCTGCTGGGCGGAAGTGACGTCAAAACGTCAGTCCCGCCCAGCGTCTTAAAGCAACATTTTTTTTTTCTGTCATTTGAAAAAATGACAGTTTAATTTTTTTTTTCTTTTTTTGCAATTAAGCCTAAATATGAGA
Source organism: Rana temporaria (assembly GCF_905171775.1). Taxonomy (NCBI): domain Eukaryota; kingdom Metazoa; phylum Chordata; class Amphibia; order Anura; family Ranidae; genus Rana; species Rana temporaria. The sequence continues at coordinate 187,138,269 of NC_053493.1, read as the reverse complement.
TTTGAGGTCTTTTTGACCCCAGATCTCATATTTAAGAGGACCTGTCATGCTTTTTTCTATTACAAGGGATGTTTACATTCCTTGTAATAGGAATAAAAGTGATATATATATTTTTTTTTTATTTCAGTGTAAAATATTATACAAATAAAAATAAATAAGAAAACAAAAAAAATAATTTTAAAACGCCCCGTCCCGACGAGCTCGCGCACAGAAGCGAACGCATACGCGAGTAGCGCCCGCATATGAAAACGGTGTTCAAACCACACAAGTCAGGTATCGCCGCGATCGCTAGAGCGAGAGCAATAATTCTAGCCCTAGACCTACTCTGTAGCTCAAAAAATGCAACCTGTAGAATTTTTTAAACGTCGCCTATCGAGATTTTTAAGGGTAAAAGTTTGACGCCATGCCATGAGCGGGCGCAATTTTTAAGCATGTCATGTTGGGTATCATTTTACTCAGCGTAACATTATCTTTCACAATATATAAAAAAATTGGGCAAAAATTATTGTCTTATTTTTTAATTCAAAAAAATGAATTTTTCACAAAAAAAGTGCGCTTGTAAGACCGCTGCGCAAATACGGTGTGACAAAAAGTATTGCAATGACTGCCATTTTATTCCCTAGGATGTCTGCTAAAAAAAATATATAATGTTTGGGGGTTCTGATTAATTTTCTAGTAAAAAAATTGTGATTTTTACATGAAGGAGAGAAGTGCCAAAATAGGCCTGGTGATTAAGTGGTTAAACAACTTATGGTCCCTAGAAGCCTTAGATGGGAGGTGGCCCCTCAAAAAAGAGACACTGACCTAGAGGAGTGGTTCAAATATTTCAATCTGGCAGGGGTCTCTTTTCTCCGGTTTTTGGTACAGAGAAAGGCCACCAAACTGGCTAGATTAGATTAGGAGATCAGGCTCATCAAAGATAAGCTGGACACTTCCAAGGATGGTGAGGATTATAAGGAAAAATCCCAAAGCCTCCTGAAACTCCTTGAGAAAGAGGATAAGGAACAACGTATTAAAAAAAAAATTCAATAGAGATCTGGCTGATTATCACGGTAATATTGTTTTCAGCTGGCAAAAAAAGCTCTTGGAGGAACAAATGAAATTGACCTCGAATGAGATGGAAGTCTCTACCACTATCAATAGGTACCTCCTGTAGGTCCTAAACAAAGCTTTCCGAATGTTAGAAAGGGGGGGCCCCGGTTAAATCAATCACCCAGAGGGGGCCCTGGGGGAATTAAGGGGCCCTCGCAGAAGGGTCAGAGGCGCCCTTAGGGGGCTCCTAGAACTGGGTTTGTACCACCTTTTGAGACAGGACCTTATTATGGCGCCCCTAGATCTGGGTATGTACCACTTCCTGACACAGGTTTGTACTATCAAGGTCCAGCACCCAAACCGAGCAGCCAGCCGCCATGAGGTAGGGGCTGGGGACAGAATAGTCAAAGGGGGAGGCGTTCGTTCATTGATAATGTGGATGGTTGGAGACAAGGTCAAAATGGAGATTTGGATTACCTGTCCCCCTCTTATTATCATTTAGAAGGGAACTCAGGGTGGGATTATAATATTCCTGTGTATAACTCCTTCTTCCCTCTCAGAGATAAGGATGGCCCAGAAAATGATTTGACCTCCGATGAGTCCCAATATCCTACACAGGGGAGTGGGATGTGGTTTGGACCTCCTCCATACCAACCCCATACTAGACTTTTTTACTCTGGGGGGTTCTTTGGCTCCGAATGCATCCACCCAATAGGATTTTCACAAACCCGCCCAGGGTGTAAAAAGACAGGGAGAAAGAGGATAGGGAATAGAGGGGGGAGGCAGTGTAGAGCACTCAAAGCGCACAAAAAACATAGCAGGAAAGGGTATTTTCAACTTAAGTACCAAAACACTTACTGACTCAGAAAAATCCATCTTAGATAAAGGCCTTAAATTTGTGCCACCTAAGAGTCTAGACAAATTCAATACATTCATGGATAATCATAAATTCATTATTAAATATAAAACTCTATATGACGGGTATTTCATCTGCCAGTTATCCAGCGTCCAATGGCTATGTGCATTCCGGTTTAGCAAACGCATCCCTGTTCAATCCTCCAGGAGGTTTAGCACCATCCCTAAAGATATTTTGGGATGTGCTAATCAGGGACCTCGAGGCAATAGAGGTAAAAAAAGCGAGACTTAAGACTAGGGTTGAGCGAACCCGAACAATTTACTGTAAGTTTGGGTTCAAGTTTGGTGTTCGGCAATGTAATGGCACGCTGCAGGGTAGCCAATCAACATTTGCTTAACTTGTGTGACCTAGAAGCAATCACAGCCATGCCTACTAATGGCATGCGTGAGTGAGTGAGAAACTTGTAAAGCGCAACACATGCAAACTGAATCGCCTCTGGGCATGGCTGTGATTGGCCAGTGCAGCATGTGACCCAGCCTCTATATAAGCTAGAGGCACATAGCACAGCACGTCACTCTGCTTTAGATAGGGTAGGAAAAGGCTAGCGCTGCTGCTGCTGCTCTGAGGGAGAAAATTAGATAGGAGTCAGACTCAGTCCTGCTTCAAAAATCAAATTACTCAGCGATCTACATAGCACAGCAAGTCACTCTGCTTTAGATACTTTAGGGAAAGGTTGCTGCTGTTGTTTTTAGGGAGAGAATTAGATAGGAGTCAGTCCTGCTTCAGAAATCAAATTACACCAGCACTGCATATGTTACTGTGAGATACACCCTTTAGATTATTTTCTTCTATTGTGCTATTCAAAAAACATCCATTTAGGGCAAAAAATATATATTTTGCAGTGTTTCTTCCATATCTGTACGTGTGAGATACACCCTTTACATACTGTTCTTCTATTGTGCTATTCAAAAAACACCCATTTAGGGCAAAAAAATATATCTTGCAGTGTTTTCTCCATATCTGTACGTGTGAGATAAACACTTTAGATACTTGTAACGAGAGTCACTTTTGGGCACAGATTGAGCCAGGAAATAAGGGACATATGTTGGATTGTTTTAGCATGGAACAGTAATCCACAATATATTCCTTAATGTCTAGTGTGCTAATTAAGTCTGAAAGGTCAGATGTCTCTTTTCAGGTGTAGTGGATTAGCATGTCAATTACTTCTACAAAGGAATGTGCAATATGTAGCAGGTGAATAGATTATCGCAGAGTCAGAACGTCTGTCTAAGATGTGGATTGAGGGGAACTCGTTAGGAACTCATTGTGTGATGCTAATACTGTTTGGTGTGAATTCTATTGATGATAGATGTGGAATGTCATTACATAAAAGGATGTGTATTGGAGACTCGTTAGCCCCCCATTGTGTGATGTTTTGGGTAGAGTGTTTCATTGTCCCTGTGATTAACTGTAACATGCTTGTAACTGGATAAAAACTTGGGAGCTAACCATTAAAGATTTATTCATTTTGGAACCAGAGAACAGAGCTGTGCGTGTCTCGTTCATTCTGGGAAATGAAATGGGTCCTGTCGGCTGAATTGTCGGATAAGCTGTCATGGGTTGGTGGAATGGGAATATCGTAAACGGTGGTGACCGTTGCAATACTGTTCTTCTATTGTGCTATTCAAAAACACCCATTTAGGGCAAGATCCTAAATAAGAGAAATATGAGGAGAACGTCAAATAAGGGACGTGGCCCCGGTCGTTGTGCTGCTGGTGGAGCTCCTGTTGCAGGAAGAGGACGTGGTCGATCTGTGCCAGCTACACGCACAAGTGAAACACCTTCCTCAGGTGCGAGTAGGCGACAGAGCCTGCATCGGTATTTGGTCGGGCCTAATCCAGCTCTACGAATGTTGAGGCCAGAAGCAGTACAGGCAATAGTAGATTGGGTTGCTGACACTGACACCAGTTCCTTCACATTGTCTCCCAACCAGTCTTGAGTTGGCACCTGCAGCTGATGTCCATCAGTCTTTCACCTCACCCCCTTGCAAATCAGCCAAGCAGTCTGAGCCCCAAATCATGCAGCAGTCTCTTCTGCTTTTTGATTACTCTGTTAGCAGGGTTTCCCAGGGCCATCCACCTAGCCCTGCCCCAGAAGTGGAAGAGATTGAGTGCACCGATGCCCAACCACTTATGTTTCAAGATGAGAACCCCTCCTGCTTGGAGCCCCCTGCAAGTGAGACACAAGAATTCTGTAATGAATTATCTGACTTTATCGACAAAATCGGAAAGATTCGGACAACAGTACAACAGAAAAAAACATTAACCCCACTCAGACACAGCAAGAAGAAGCAATCAACATAAATAGTCCACGATCGACTAATTTCGAGCTGGTCCCAATAACCAGTAGCAGGAGTCTATGACTCGGCCCTACCGTGGTTCGCATCTTTCCTAGAAAATCTCACTCAGACCGTGAAACTTGGAGGTTTTACATTGGAAACACGGACCATTACATGCGGAGTTCCTCAAGGATCACCCCTCTCACCTGTACTCTTCAACATCTACATCCGCCCGCTCCTCAAAATCATCAGCAAACAGGACCTGCGCTACCACTCTTATACGGATGACACGCAGCTGTACCTTCGAATCACCAACAAAAAAGACCAATTTCATGAACTAGGAAAGTGCTTCACACTGATCGACAATTGGATGACTGAAAGCTCCCTCAAACTCAACGGATCCAAAACAGATCTGCTCACCCTTCACGCAAATAGGAAATCCATTTCCAGGATCACATGGAAACCACCCACCATCCTCGGACAAACCATCGCGCCAAGCAATAAAGTCAAAAGTCTCGGAGTCATCTTTGACGCAGACATGATGATGGATGCACAAATAGGATCAGTCGTCAGCGGTTCTCATCACCTGCTCCACATGCTGCGTAGACTCATGCCCTTCATCCCGGAAAAGGACACAGCAGTAGTGGTTGGAACAATCATCAACTCACGACTCGACTACGCAAATTCCCTCTACTTAGGACTACCGAAATACCAGATTGCACGTCTACAAGTCGTCCAGAACACGGCAGCCAGACTGGTAACTGGTAAAAAGCCGTGGGAACCAATCTCCCCGGCCTTGAGGTCCCTCCACTGGCTGCCCGTACAGGACCGGGTGACATTCAAGACTCTCTGCCTCACCCACAAATGTACACAGGGTAAAGCTCCTCAATACTTAAGCGAGAAAATAAAACCCTACGTCACCCAGCACATGTCAGATCAACCAACCAAAACCTTCTCCAAATCCCCAAATCTCGCTACAAATCTAAGGGAGAACGTAGATTCTTGGTCCAAGGACCACGGCTCTGGAATGCTCTACCCACGACCATCCGCTTGGAAGAAAACCATCGGGTTTTTAGGAAAAAACTGAAGACTCACCTCTTCTGAAAGACCTGTACAACTCTGACGCCAGCGCCTTGAGGCGATTAAGTTCGCATTTGTTGCGCTATATAAGTTACTCACTCACTCAGTACATGGGAGGACCATCGCAGCACATCTCGGATGATGAAAAAACAGTTGCCAACTGCTGCTGCTTTCGCAATTGTGCAGACCGACAAGGAGGGCAGGGGTGAAGACTGGGTGGAAGATGATGTGGACGACGATGAGGTCCTCGACCCCGCATGGAATCAACATCATGCAGGTGACCTGTGTAGTTTGGAGAAAGAGGCGGTGGTCGCACAGAGCCACCATCACAGCAGAAGAGGGAGCAGGGTGCAAAAGCAGAGCATCCGTCCCCTAGACAGTACGCCTGCTACTGCCCAACGCAGCAAGGGACCGAGCACACCAAAGCAAGGTCCAAGGAGTTCCCTAGCGTGGCGTGCTGACGACAAGACACGAGTGGTTTGCACGCTGTGCAATCAGAGCCTGAAGCGAGGCATAAACGTTCTCAGCCTGAGCACAACCTGCATGACCAGGCATCTAAGTGCAAAGCACGAGCTGCAGTGGAGTAGACACCTCAAAAACCAAGAAAGGTCTCTGGCTCCTCCTACTTCCTCTTCTGCTTCAGTCTCGGCCTCTTCATCCACCTCTGTAGTGACAGTGGCACCTGCCACCCTCGCAAACAGAAGATCTGCCAGCAACACTACCACCTGGGTCACCAACCATCTCCACAATGTCCCATGGAAGCGTTCAGCTCTCTATCTCCCAAACACTGGAGCGGAAGAGGAAGCACCCCCCTACCCACCCGGGATCCCTGGCCCTGAATGCCAGCATTTCAAAATTCCTGGCCTTTGAAATGCTGTCATTCCGTCTGGTGGAGACGCAGAGTTTTAAAAGCCTGATGGCATTGGCTGTCCCACAGTATGTCGTGCCCAGCCGCCACTACTTTTCCAGGCGAGCCATCCCTTCCCTGCACAACCAAGTGGGGGACAAAATCAGGTGTGCACTGCGCAACGCCATCTGTGGCAAGGTCCACCTAACTACGCATACGTGGACCAGTAAGCACAGTCAGGGACGTTATATCTCCCTAACAGCGCACTGGGTAAATGCAGTGGCGGCTGGGCCTGAGGCGGATAGCAGTTTGGCGCATGTCCTTCCACCACCGAGGATTGCAGGGCGCTTCGGTTTGGCTCCTGTTGCTAACTCCTCCTACTCCACTTCCTCATCCTCTCAGCGTAACACATTCACCACCAACTTCAGCACAGCCATGGGTAAACGACAGCAGGCAGTTTTAAAACGTTCCTGTTTGGGGGAAAAACCCCAGACCGCGCAGGAGTTGTGGAGGGACATGGAACAACAGACCGATGAGTGGTTGGCGGCAGTGAGCCTCAAGCCGGACCTGGTGGTGTGCGATAATGAGCGAAATCTCTTGGCAGCTCTGGGCCTAGCCGGTTTGACGCACATCCCTTGCCTGGCGCATGTGCTAAATTTGGTGGTGCAGAGGTTCCTTAAAAATTACCCCGATATGCCACAGCTGCTGCAGATAGTGCGGGCTGTCTGTGCGCACTTTCGGCGTTCTCACCCTGCTGCTGCTCGCCTGTCAGAGCTGCAGCGTAACTTCGGCCTTCCTGCTGACCGCCTCATATGTGACGTGACCACAAGGTGGAACTCCACCTTGCACATGCTGGCCAGACTGTGCGAGTAGCAGCAGGTGATAGTGGAGTCTCAGCTGCAGCACGCACGCGTGAGTCGCTCTGCGGAACAGAACCACTTCACCACCAATAACTGAGCCTCCATGCGAGACCTGTGTGCCTTGTTGCGCTGTTTAAAGTACTCCACCAACATGGCCAGTGCTGATGACGCCATTCTCAGCGTTACTATCCCAGTTCTATGCCTCCTTGAAAAAACGCTTTGGGCGATGATGGAAGAGGATGTGGCACAGGAGGAGGAGGAATCGGGATCATTTCCAAGGCTTTCAGGGCAGTCATTCACAAGTGGCTCCGAGGGTGGGTTCCTGCACCAACAAATGCCAGGTACACAATTGTCCAGCAAGGGCACAGTTCTGGAGGATGACGAGGTGGAGATGGAGGAGGAACCATGTTCACAGCAGGGTGGCACCCAGACCAGCTCATGGCCATCACTGGTGCGTGGCTGGGGGGGATACAGAGGACACAGACGATACACCTCCCACAGAGGACAGCTTTTCGTTACCTCTGGGCAGCCTGGCACACATGAGCGATTACATGCTGCAGTGTCTCCGCAACGACCGCCGAGTTGCCCACATTTTAACAGGTGCCGATTACTGGGTGGCCACGCTGCTGGATCCCCGTTACAAGGACAATGTACCGTCCTTAATTCCCTCACTGGAGCATGATCGCAAGATGCGCGAGTACAAGCGCACGCTGGTAGACGCGCTGCTGGTGGAATTCCCACCTGACAGCAGGGGCACAGTGGAAACACAAGGTGAAGGCAGAGGAGGAGGAAGAGGTCGCCAACGCAGCCGGGGCACCGCCAGCACCTCAGAAGGCAGGGTTAGCATGGCCGAAATGTGGAAAAGCTTTGTCAGTACGCCACAACAACCAGCACCACCAGCTGATATGGAACGTCTTAGCAGGAGGCAGCATTTCACCAACATGGTGGAGCAGTATGTGTGCACACGCCTACACGTACTGAATGACGGGTCTGCCCCCTTAAACTTCTCGGTCTCCAAATTGGGCACATTGCCTGAGCTTGCCCTTTACGTCTTGGAGGTGCTGGCCTGGCCCGCACTGCAGCCAGTGTATTATCTGAACATGTATTTAGCACGGCAGGGGGCGTTATCACAGACAAGCGCAGCCGCCTGTCCAGAGCCAATGTGGACAAGCTCACGTTCATTAAAATGAACCAGGCATTGATCCCACAGGACTTGTCCGTACCTTGCGCATAATAGACATGTATACTGGCCTTAGCCAGCCATTCTAGTATTTTTGATCTTTCTCACTCTTTTGGGGTGTACCCTAATTTAAAAATTAAATACATTAAAAACAAAAACCTGTGTTGGCTACCTCGTCGTCCTCCACCTACACCGCCACATCCACCGCCACCTCAACCTCCTACTCCATATGGATCTCGTCCCACTAGGTCAAGATTTTTTTTTTTATGTATTTTATGTTATTTTAAGTTATTTACCTATCCACATTTGTTTGCAGAGTACTTGCCATGCTCTTACCAACATTGTGCTGCCATTTGCAGCCCTCTAGCCCTTTCCATTACTTTTTTAGAGACATTTTAGTACTCAAAAGTTCTGGTCCCCATTGACTTCAATGGGGTTCGGGTTCAAGTACGGGTCCCGAACCCGGACTTTTTTTCGAAGTTCGGCCAAACCCGTCGAACCCGAACATCCAGGTGTCCGCTTAACTCTAAATAAGACTCTTTAAGAGGGGTTGGATTCCCTTTGCAACAATAAAGATTTTGTAGTAAGACCAGCGGATAAGGGGAGGGGGGTATCATTGTCCTGGACAGAGCAGGCTTTTTAGTAGAGATGCATAATATTGTGGACGACACTAAACACATATACTATGCTACCGGGCGACCCTAAGGCCAAATATAAAAATGATTTGGAGTTTCTGATAGCGAGGGGTTTCTATGAAGGAATTCTCTCCTCCAAAGAGGAACTGTACCTGGTACCTAAGGCTCCCCGTACTCCAACCATTTATTATCTACCCAAACTCCTGAAAGATCCGATCTGCCCCCCGGGACGTCCCATATTTAGTGGGATTGATTCAATCACGTCCCGGGTGGGCAGATATATCTTCTTCAACCCCTTTTGAAGAAAATCCCCTCCTATGTTAAGGACTCTTAACATATTATTAACATACTATCTGGGTGTTCCCCTGCGGTAGGCATGTGGATGGTAACAGTGGATGTAACTTCCCTGTATACGATCATTCCACACAAGTTAGGGTTTGAGGCGGTGCAGGGTTTTATGGAACGTGAATCTGGGCTCCAGTGTAAACAAATGGATTTTGTGATGTCCCTTTTGAGGTTTGCAGCATCCTCCAACTATTTTTGGTTGGATGGCAATTTCTTCAGGCAGGACACTGGAGTAGCCATGGGGGCTAAATATGCCCCTAGCCTGACGAACCTTTTTATGGCCAGGTGGGAGGAGGATGTCATCCACTCAAGAGATATACCACAGGTGACCCTTTGGGCAAGGTATATTGATGACATCCTCCTCCTGTGGGCCAGAGACCATCATGATCTAGTGGACTTCATGATATCTTTGAATAACAACCAGAGAGGCATACAACTTAAATATTAAGCCAGCCAATCAGAAATTCGTTATTTGAACTTAAGAATTATGATCAGAGATAACAAGTTTGTGACCTCTACGTACTTCAAAGGGACAGATAGAAACTTTTATACCAACTGATAGCTTTCATCATGAGCCCTGACTGAGGGCGGTCCCTAAAAGCCAGTATCTCAGACTTTCGGAGGAACTGTTCTGATCCTAAGGAATTATTGTCTCAGGCGGAGATACTAACTGATCGCTTTCTGGAGAAAGGCTACTCAAAGGAGTCCCTACAGGGGTCCATGAATGGAGTACTGGCCACTAGGAGGGAGGACCTTCTGACTGAGAAAGTAGCCACTGATGGTGAGCAGTTCCCAGCAGGGGTACCATGTATAACATCCTATTCGATCCAGCATAGAAGTATCACCCAGCTTATTAATAGTGTTGAGCAGAATATGCCATATTCGATTTCGCGATATATCTCGAATATATATTCGAATATTCGAGATATATTCGCTAAATTCGAATATTCGTGATATTTTATCGAAATTAATTGATTGCGATTTTTCGCTATTGCGAATGCGAAAATAATTGCGATTTTTTAATAACTACGGTAGGAGCGCTCTGATTGGCTTAGAATATTCGTGATATTTTATCGAAATATCGCAACATGCGAATGCGATATTTATTGCGGAATTTCGAGATATGCTGGAGGAGCGCTCTGATTGGCTTAGAATATTCGTGATATTTTATCGAAATATCGCAACATGCGAATGCGATATTTATTGCGGAATTTCGAGATATGCTTGAGGAGTTCTCTGATTGGCTCAGAATATTCGTGATATTTTATCGAAATATCGCAACATGCGAATGCGATATTTATTGCGGAATTTCGAGATATGCTTGAGGAGTTCTCTGATTGGCTTAGAATATTCGTGATATTTTATCGAAATATCGCAACATGCGAATGCGATATTTATTGCGCAATTTCGAGATATGCTGGAGGAGCGCTCTGATTGGCTCAGAATATTCCTGATATTTTATCGAAATATCGCAACATGCGAATGCGAAATTGATTGCAGATATTTCGAAAACTGCTGTAGCAGCACTCTGAAATCGAATATGTATGATATTTTAACCGAAATACATATTGCGATTGCGATTTTTCGATCGCGCATGCGCAATTGCGCGAACAACACGCGACCATTTCCTGGAGCCTTGCCAGTTTCCAACTTATGATCGCAGCGCAATATTACAGCAACATGGTTGGAAGCAATTTCACTAAGTCTGAGGAAAAGTTGCTGATTTGTGTAAGTATTTTGACCACTGTTATTTCATCATCTTCAACTGCATTTAAGTCTAGTTTAAAAGTTAGTATATATGATCAGATATTAGTATTTAACCAAAAATGTGTCTCCTGCTTTTACAAAACTACAAGTCCCAGCCCAGCCCAGCATTTTAGTCTATTTTAAAAGTTAGTATATATGATCATATATTAGTATTTCACAAAAAATGTGTCTCCTGCTTTTACAAAACTACAAGTCCCAGCCCAGCCCAGCATTTTAGTCTAGTTTAAAAGTTAGTATATATGATCATATATTAGTATTTCACAAAAAATGTGTCTCCTGCTTTTACAAAACTACAAGTCCCAGCATGCCTGGACAGCTGCAGACACCCTGGTTGGCAAATGTGTATTTAGGCACTTTTCCTTGTTATTTAGCATAATGAATTTAAAAAATTTTTGGACATAGGACGTATGCGAATGTCCTGACTTCAGTGTCCTCAAGGCCCAAGGACGTTCGAATACATATTGCCCTTTAGATGTTGCAGAACTACAACTTCCAGCATGCCTGGGAATGCTGGCACTTCTAGTATTGTAAGTTCTGCAGGCCCCCATTTTTCAGGCCTTTATGCACGGGTCTCTAAACTGTGGCACCCTAGATGCAGCAAAAGTAAAATTCTTAGCATGCACTGACAGACCGTGGCTGATGGGAGTAGTAGTTTTGCAACAGCTGGAGGTGGACTGGTCTTGAAACCCAGAGTTAGGTAACAAACCCGTAGTGTTTTGCAACCATTCTGCCTCCAGCTGGTTATTTTCTGTTGAAAAGCCTGTGGCGTGCAAAACACAACCCAAAAACTCCACCCGGTGCAAGGAAAAATTTGCACACACCTAAAGAGTGACATCACAAAAAACTGCGACGGTTGCATACGTCAGTGGTCCTCCGAAAAGGTCCCGTCTCTGACCCCCCGGGGCGTTAGGCTCCTAGGCTCCTGACAGGGAAAAGAGTTACTGTGGTCCATACAGCCGAAGCCATATGGACCCATCTCGGTCCAAGCAGCGCAATCAACACGCGAACAACACGCGACCATTTCCTGGAGCCTTGCCAGTTTCCAACTTATGATCGCAGCGCAATCACACAGCAACATGGTTGGAAGCAATTTCACTAAGTCTGAGGAAAAGTTGCTGATTTGTGTAAGTATTTTGACCACTGTTATTTCATCATCTTCAACTGCATTTAAGTCTAGTTTAAAAGTTAGTATATATGATCAGATATTAGTATTTAACCAAAAATGTGTCTCCTGCTTTTACAAAACTACAAGTCCCAGCCCAGCCCAGCATTTTAGTCTAGTTTAAAAGTTAGTATATATGATCATATATTAGTATTTCACAAAAAATGTGTCTCCTGCTTTTACAAAACTACAAGTCCCAGCATGCCTGGACAGCTGCAGACACCCTGGTTGGCAAATGTGTATTTAGGCACTTTTCCTTGTTATTTAGCATAATGAATTTAAAAAATTTTTGGACATAGGACGTATGCGAACGTCCTGACTTCAGTGTCCTCAAGGCCCAAGGACGTTCGAATACATATTGCCCTTTAGATGTTGCAGAACTACAACTTCCAGCATGCCTGGGAATGCTGGCACTTCTAGTATTGTAAGTTCTGCAGGCCCCCATTTTTCAGGCCTTTATGCACGGGTCTCTAAACTGTGGCACCCTAGATGCAGCAAAAGTAAAATTCTTAGCATGCACTGACAGACCGTGGCTGATGGGAGTAGTAGTTTTGCAACAGCTGGAGGTGGACTGGTCTTGAAACCCAGAGTTAAGTAACAAACACGTAGTGTTTTGCAACCATTCTGCCTCCAGCTGTTTTTTTCCTGTTGAAAAGCCTGTGGCGTGCAAAACACAACCCAAAAACTCCACCCGGATGCAGTGAAAAATGTGCACACACCTAAAGAGTGACATCACAAAAAACTGCGACGGGTACATACGTCAGTGGTCCTCCGAAAAAGGTCCCGTCTCTGACCCCCCGGGGCGTTAGGCTCCTGACAGGGAAAAGAGTTAGCAACGCATATCTCCCCTATACGTGTATCCTGTGTTGTTAATAATATATTCATAATTATGCAAATGATAATGGCTGCTATATTTATGCAAAAAAGGTGGCGACCGAAATGGCAGGATATAAAATCTTTCATGTTACCCCTGTCATTGATTAATAAGGCGAGAATGCTTCCAATTGTTGAATAGCATACATTTACGTCATATATCCATAAGGCTGTCAACAGAAGTATTACAATATACTTTGTTCTTCATCTTGCAGAAGTTCCTGGAAACAGGATACGATGAGCTGCGGAGGCAGCCAGAGAAAAGGGCTGTGGTCAGCGCCCTAATCGCTGACTTTGGCGGCCAACATGACCACAAGGCAATTGTTAAGAAGTGGTCTGACCTGAAGAGGCGCCAAATGGTTCAGGTCAGACGTCTTCGGGCTAAATATCATCCAGGTAAGTTATTGTTGACAGTTATGTTTTTTTTTTAAAAAGTGTATTTTGTGCGTGAACTCGAAAGAGAGAGGAGCCGGCCTGCAGGAGTTGGGAGGCCTCCCCCAGAGGCAATCTGCCACCTTTCTCCATGCCCCGGTTGGCAATGGCGGGTGTGAGGGGGTCCTCCCAACCCAACCTCGCATAGCACACCCACCAGGGGCGGGGCTGAGACCACCAAACTCAATTCACAGGTAGCCGAGAGCGGGATCCGAACCCCTAGCTGCAGAGGTGAATCACTTGTCAGTGCAGTGGCAATCGTGTGGAGCCACCGCAGCTCCTTTGGTGACAGTTATGTAAGGTCATATGTAATTCATGTAAGGTCAGATGTTGTTAACCAAGATGCCATGTTGTGCTAACATATATCACCACCGGCCAAGGTATTCATAGTACTGTTGAAAAAAGACATGGGACAGCAGACAGGAACACAGAAGTTATGTGGGAACATAATTTTCCCATTGCTTTGCATGGGACTTTAAAGAAAAACCCCGACCATGGCAAGTGGGGGTGGGTAAGGTTTAAACCACCTATCCTATGTTTGTGGCTGACATATAAGTAACCTGTGTGCCAAGTTTCATATAAATATCTTTAGCCGTTTGTACGTGATGCTGGAACATACATACATACATACATACATACATACATACATACATTTATGCACACACACACGTTGAGTTTTATATATATAGATTACCACTAAATTCCTGTGTTAGGAGTGGGGTTGTTATAGTAATCCCGTGTGCTCCATCAGGCCCTTTTTTTAACATGAGATGGTCTGAACAAAACAAAGGAGACAAAAACAGCTCATTTTAACATGGTTGCATCCCAGCTCACGCTCAGTCCCCTGTAGTGCCCACAAGACCCTTTAATATAACATTGTCCCATTGGTTAACTGTCTATATAAATCAATTTGTATTCATATACAATACAGCAGAGTACACAGAATTTGCATACGTCATTAGAAAACATTTTTATAATATATGAACATTGTGTTATTATAGGAGCTCCAATGCCAGTTATCCGCGCCAAGCGCAGAAGGCGCCAGGCCGATGAGGAGGAGGAGGAGGATGCGGCAGAGGAGGATGCGGCAGAGGAGGAGATGGATGAAGAGGAGCAGCCAGGGCCCTCCCACTCCCCAACCCCAGCTCCTGCTGAGGAGCAAGCTGAGGAGCTTCCCCCCCCCACCACCCCAACTTCTCAAGCAGAAGAGCAGGAGGAAGAGAGCGGTCCTGTGAGCCTCGTTCAGGAAGGTAAATATGTGCACAATGATTAATAACATTTCAACAATAAAATGTAGATATAAAAATGGACAACATATAAAGCGCACCTGTCAGATTGTAGAACCATAATATGGTATTGATGCTAGAAGTATACAGGTAGTGCATAATTATTAGGCAAGTTGTATTTTTGAGGATTCATTTTATTATTGAACAACAACCATGTTCTCAATGAACCCCAAAAACTCATTAATATCAAAGCTGAATTTTTTTGGAAGTATTTTTTAGTTTGTTTTTAGTGTTAGTTATTTTCGGGGGATATCTGTGTGTGCAGGTGACTACTATTACTGTGCAGAATTTTTAGGCAACTTAACCAAAAAATAAATATATACCCATTTCAATGATTTATTTTTAAAAGTGAAACCAATATAACATCTCAACATTCACAAATACACATTTCTGACATTTAAAAACAAAACTAAAACAAATCAGTGACCAATATAGCCACCTTTCTTTGCAAGGACACTCGAAAGCCTGACATCCATGGATTCTGTCAGTGTTTTGATCTGTTCACCATCAACATTGCGTGCAGCAGCAACCACAGCCTCCCAGACACTGTTCAGAGAGGTGTACTGTTTTCCCTCCTTGTAAATCCCACATTTGATGATGGACCACAGGTTCTCAATGGGGTTCAGATCAGGTGAACAAGGAGGCCATGTCATTACTTTTTTTTATTTAATACCCTTTCTTGCCAGCCACGCTGTGGAGTACTTTGACACGTGTGATGGAGCATTGTCCTGCATGAAAATCATGTTTTTCTTGAAGGATGGTGACTTTTTCCTGTACCACTGCTTGAAGAAGGTCTCTTCCATAATCTGGCAGTAGGACTGGGAATTGAGCTTGACTCCATCCTCAATCCGAAAAGGCCCCACAAGCTCATCTTTGATGATACCAGCCCAAACCAGTACTCAACCACCACCTTGCTGGCGTCTGAGTCGGACTGGAGCTCCCTGCACTTTACCAATCCAGCCACGGGCTCTTCCATCTGGCCCATCAAGACTCACTCTCATTTCAGCAGTCCATAAAACCTTAGAAAAATCTTTCTTGAGATATTTATTGGCACAGTCTTGACGTTGCAGCTTGTGTGTCTTGTTCAGTGGTCATCGTCTTTCAGCCTTTCTTACCTTGGCCATGTCTCTGGGTATTGCACACCTTGTGCTTTTGGGCACCCCAGTGATGTTGCAGCTCTGAAATATGGCCAATCTTGTGGCAAGTGGCATCTTGGCAGCTGCACGCTTAACTTTTCTCAGTTCATGGGCAGTTATTTTGCACCTTTGTTTTTCCACACGCTTCTTTTGTTTGATGATCACGCTTCAGAAGCTTTGCAACTTTAAGAGTGCTGCATCCCTCTGCTAGATATCTCTCTATTTTGGACTTTTCAGAGTCTGTCAAATCCTTTTTTGGCCCATTTTGACAAAGAAAAGGAAATTGACTAATAATTATGCACACCTGATATAGAGTGTTGATGTCATTAGACCACACACCTTCTCATTACAGAGTTGTACATTACCTAATATGCCTAATCTGTAGTAGGCTTTCGAGCCTATACAACTTGGAGTAAGACAACATGCATAAAGAGGGTGATGTGGTCCAAATACTCATTTGCCTAATAATTCTGCACTCCCGGGATGTGTTAGACACATAACAAGTGTATACACATGATAATGATTGATTAATAAGCAAAAAAAATTTTTATTTATTTGGTAACGTTATTTTAAATCCAAATTTTTTTTTTATTATATCCTAACAGTATCAGGAAAGATGAGGAGGCAGACCGCGCTCATAAAGACAACCCACCAGAGGATCCAGGCAAATCAGCGCCAGATCCGCTACCTTATTCAGCAAAATGTGCTGCTGGAGCAGCAGCAATTAAAAAATATAGAGAAGCTGGAGCGCCTTCAGAAGCTCAATCAGAGTTATATCTGAAATTATGTTTTTATTAATAAATATTATTTTTTGGAAATGTTTAATTTCTTTTTGAGATAGATTTGTAGGTTTTTCAACACATCTAACTTAACATCAAACAAATCAACATCAACACATTTAACTTCATAATAAGCAAAAACATTTTATACTATTATTTTATTTAACAGTAACCTAGGACAAACTAAAGCACACGACACAGACACGACGAACACAAAATAAACAGTTGAAAAATGAACATAACAAAAGCAACAATATATATATATATACAAAGAGAGAGAGAGGGAGAGCAAGAAAGAGAGAGAATGCAGATGAGCTCTTGCAGACAGCCCAATGGTTGCAGTATAAATGCCGCAAAACAGTGTTTAACATAAGGTTCATTGTTATAGTTACACTTGCTGTTTAGATCCGGTCTGGTAGCTTGTAGCGGAGGCTGTTGGTGGATCCGCTGTGCCAGAGAGGTCATGAAGCTTTACTCAGCATGGAGGCAGCAGCAGGAGTATTAAAATATAATATAACTAGACAATGCATTTCCTGAGGAAAATGCGAGTGGGAATGCTGAATAGCTTAATTGGTGAGCCCCTTGCCAAAGACATTCACCATAACCACTACACTATCTTTAGGACACACAGCTTCTTTCTCTATCTGCAAAGTATAGCGTATGCTGACTTCCTGGTCGCCCCTCCCCCCTCAATAGGTTTCCCCTCCCCCCCAGGTCAGTGAGGAGGAATATTGCACTGAGGTCAGGAAAGTGATTTATAGAAAGAAATAACATTACAAACGCTTTTAATTCACAGATCTAATACATGATTTAAGCCTCCAAACAAAGCTTAATAAATCCTCAAACGTACATGCAATTGATACAACGACTACACCGTTTGAAATACACGGCCCTTGTAAACGCATCGATATGAAATTTATGTAGATAAACTTAAAAATGTGGCCATGTCTGCGATTTAGAAAAGAGCGTCTTTGTGAGTTCTGCAGCAACATTTTTTAGATAATTTAACATGAGAGTCTATGAGACATACAGGGAGTGCAGAATTATTAGGCAAATGAGTATTTGGACCACATCATCCTCTTTATGCATGTTGTCTTACTCCAAGCTGTATAGGCTCGAAAGCCTACTACCAATTAAGCATATTAGGTAATGTACATCTCTGTAATGAGAAGGTGTGTGGTCTAATGACATCAACACCCTATATCAGGTGTGCAGAATTATTAGGCAACTTCCTTTCCTTTGGCAAAATGGGTCAAGAGAAGGACTTGACAGGCTCAGAAAAGTCAAAAATAGTGAGATATCTTGCAGAGGGATGCAGCACTCTTAAAATTGCAAAGCTTCTGAAGCGTGATCATCGAACAATCAAGCGTTTCATTCAAAATAGTCAACAGGGTCGCAAGAAGCGTGTGGAAAAACCAAGGCGCAAAATAACTGCCCATGAACTGAGAAAAGTCAAGCGTGCAGCTGCCAAGATGCCACTTGCCACCAGTTTGGCCATATTTCAGAGCTGCAACATCACTGGAGTGCCCAAAAGCACAAGGTGTGCAATACTCAGAGACATGGCCAAGGTAAGAAAGGCTGAAAGACGACCACCACTGAACAAGACACACAAGCTGTAACGTCAAGACTGGGCCAAGAAATATCTCAAGACTGATTTTTCGAAGGTTTTATGGACTGATGAAATGAGAGTGAGTCTTGATGGGCCAGATGGATGGGCCCGTGGCTGGATTGGTAAAGGGCAGAGAGCTCCAGTCCGACTCAGACGCCAGCAAGGTGGAGGTGGAGTACTGGTTTGGGCTGGTATCATCAAAGATGAGCTTGTGGGGCCTTTTCGGGTTGAGGATGGAGTCAAGCTCAACTCCCAGTCCTACTGCCAGATTATGGAAGACACCTTCTTCAAGCAGTGGTACAGGAAGAAGTCTGCATCCTTCAAGAAAAACATGATTTTCATGCAGGACAATGCTCCATCACACGTGTCAAAGTACTCCACAGCGTGGCTGGCAAGAAAGGGTATAAAAGAAGAAAAACTAATGACATGGCCTCCTTGTTCACCTGATCTGAACCCCATTGAGAACCTGTGGTCCATCATCAAATGTGAGATTTACAAGGAGGGAAAACAGTACACCTCTCTGAACAGTGTCTGGGAGGCTGTGGTTGCTGCTGCACGCAATGTTGATGGTGAACAGATCAAAACACTGACAGAATCCATGGATGTCAGGCTTTTGAGTGTCCTTGCAAAGAAAGGTGGCTATATTGGTCACTGATTTGTTTTTGTTTTGTTTTTGAATGTCAGAAATGTATATTTGTGAATGTTGAGATGTTATATTGGTTTCACTGGTAAAAATAAATAATTGAAATGGGTATATATATTTTTTTTGTTAAGTTGCCTAATAATTATGCACAGTAATAGTCACCTGCACACACAGATATCCCCCTAAAATAGCTAAAACTAAAAACAAACTAAAAACTACTTCCAAAAATATTCAGCTTTGATATTAATGAGTTTTTTGGGTTCAATGAGAACATGGTTGTTGTTCAATAATAAAATTAATCCTCAAAAATACAACTTGCCTAATAATTCTGCACTCCCTGTAATTTCTGGCTGTTGCTCCAATAACTAAAACTAAAATACGTATCGCAGACTTGATCACATTGCCATAAACCAGACAAGCATAGCTACGTTTTGATATAAAAATTGTGTATGAAAAGTAGATCTTGTGGGCGTGAGAACAATTTGTTTCCCCTTTTTGTAAAGATATTTTTAATTACAAAGATCTAGAATGTTAAGGTCACATGACAGACTCTAAATCCCCTCCATAGGATTACATTATAACCTATCGCATTTTTGTGAAAAATTCGCAAAACGTAAATTGCGTTTTCACCAAAAAATTGTAAACGATAACGATCTGAAAAGTCATAGCCGGATAGCTAAATATTTTGTGACCGCTTTACAGTTTTTTCAGTGTCTGTAAGTGAAAGTATGAAGTAGCTGAAACTTTTGGCAGGGCATGTGAATTCAAAGGGGAAAAGGATGTTCTCATTGACTTCATTGTTAAAAAAACGGTCTTAAAAGCAAAAAATTTATAAAAGTGTAAAAAGTAGGAAAAAACTTGAACAAGTCCCATCATTTGCTGAAAGAGACGAACATTTTTACAGTTGAATGGTCTCAATAGCTGAAAGTATGCCGAAGTTACGCAGAACCAAAAAACGTAAGGAATAATAAGATTACTAAATTTACGGATATCAATACTGGAAATGTTTATTAAAGCATTCACACTAATTAAGATTAATACATTTACGGGTATCCATACTAGGAATGCTTATTAAAGCATTCCCACTAAGTATCACACAGGCATGATTTACAAGCAGTAGTGGTAATAGTAATACATAGCATAAAAACACTTGGGGAATACTTTACAGCATCAGTAGTGGTCATAGTAGTCAATAGTGTACCAAAAAATTGGGACACAGGTGTCTTGACTGAGCTGTAATAGTAGTAGTAGACATTGACAATACAGTGTCAAATCACTCGGGCAAGAGGTGCCATGATGAACAGCAGTCTTAATAAGAGTATATAGGGTGTGAAATAACTGCTGACATAGGTGTCTTGACTGGGCAGCAGAAGCAGCAGTAGTAGTATTAACAGTAGTAGTTGATACAGAGTCATATCACATGGGCAGGAGGTGCCATGATGAACAGCAGTAGGAATAGGAGTATATAGAGTGTCAAATAACTGCTGACATAGGTGTCTTGACTGGGCAGCAGCAGCAGAAGCAGCAGTAGTATTAACAGTAGTAGTTGATACAGAGTCATATCACATGGGCAGGAGGTGCCATGATGAACAGCAGTAGGAATAGGAGTATATAGAGTGTCAAATAACTGCTGACATAGGTGTCTTGACTGGGCAGCAGCAGCAGAAGCAGCAGTAGTATTAACAGTAGTAGTTGATACAGAGTCATATCACATGGGCAGGAGGTGCCATCATGAACAGCAGTAGGAATAGGAGTATATAGAGTGTCAAATAACTGCTGACATAGGTGTCTTGACTGGGCAGCAGCAGCAGAAGCAGCAGTAGTATTAACAGTAGTAGTTGATACAGAGTCATATCACATGGGCAGGAGGTGCCATGATGAACAGCAGTAGGAATAAGAGTATATAGAGTGTTAAACAACTGCTGACATAGGTGTATTGACTGGGCGGCAGCAGCAGCTGAAGCAGCAGTAGTAGTATTAACAGTAGTAGTTGATACAGAGTCATATCACATGGGCAGGAGTTGCCATGATGTACAGCAGTCTTAATAAGAGTATATAGAGTGTGAAATAACTGCTGACATAGGTGTATTGACTGGGCGGCAGCAGCAGCAGAAGCAGCAGTAGTAGTATTAACAGTAGTAGTTGATACAGAGTCATATCACATGGGCAGGAGGTGCCATCATGAACAGCAGTAGGAATAGGAGTATATAGAGTGTCAAATAACTGCTGACATAGGTGTCTTGACTGGGCAGCAGCAGCAGAAGCAGCAGTAGTATTAACAGTAGTAGTTGATACAGAGTCATATCACATGGGCAGGAGGTGCCATCATGAACAGCAGTAGGAATAGGAGTATATAGAGTGTCAAATAACTGCTGACATAGGTGTCTTGACTGGGCAGCAGCAGCAGAAGCAGCAGTAGTATTAACAGTAGTAGTTGATACAGAGTCATATCACATGGGCAGGAGTTGCCATGAAGTACAGCAGTCTTAATAAGAGTATATAGAGTGTTAAACAACTGCTGACATAGGTGTATTGACTGGGCGGCAGCAGCAGCTGAAGCAGCAGTAGTAGTATTAACAGTAGTAGTTGATACAGAGTCATATCACATGGGCAGGAGTTGCCATGATGTACAGCAGTCTTAATAAGAGTATATAGGGTGTGAAATAACTTCTGACATAATTGTCTTGACTGATCCAAAGGAGTCATGGGAGAAAATCATGTGGTCAGATGAGACTATAATATAATTTTTTGATCATAATTTCACTAACCGTGTTCGGAGGAAGAATAATGATGAGTACCATGCCAAGAACGCCATCCCTAATGTGAAGCATGGGGGTGGTAGCATCATGCTTTGGTGGTGTTTTTCTGCACATGGGACAGGGTGACTGCACTGTATTAAGGAGAGGATGACCGGGGCCATGTATTGCAAGATTTTGGGCAACAACCTCCTTCCCTGAGTTAGAGCTTTGAAGATGGGTCGAGGCTGGGTCTTCCAACATGAGAATGACCCAAAGCACACAGCCAGGATAACCAAGGATTGGCTCTGTAAGGAGCATATCAAGGTTCTGGCGTGGCCTAGCCAGTCTCCAGACCTAAACCCAATAGAGAATCTTTGGAGGGAGCTCAAACTCCGTGTTTCTCAGCGATAGCCCAGAAACATGACTGATGTAGAGAAGATCTGTGTGGAGGAGTGGGCCAAAATCCCTCCTCCAGTGTGTGCAAAGCTGGTGTAAAACTACAAGAAATTTTTGACCGCTGTAATTGCAAAGAAAGCCTACTGTACCAAATATTAACATTGATTTTCTCTGATGTTGAAATAGTTATATTCAGCACTGTAAATACATCAGGTCCGGGGCTTCATCAGGGAATGCATGGCAAGGGACCCTTCAGCGCCCTGAACCGACGACGGGTGCCAGAAAGTCACCGCCGATCCAGGACTCATTCATCTTTATGAATGTGAGTCTGTCCACGGAGTCTGTGGACAGACGGGTCCTCTTGTCCGTGACCACCCCACCTGCCGCGCTGAATGTCCGCTCAGATAGTACGCTGGAGGGGGGGCAAGACAATAACTCCAGCGCATACTGAGCGAGCTCGCGGCAGGTGTCCAATCTGGCAACCCAGTACTCCATGGGGTCGTCGGTGCTCATACTGTCAGAAGCACCGACGGACGCCATGTAGTCTGCCACCATGTGGGCCAGCCGCTGGTGGTGACTGCTGCTGCTGCTGCTGGTGGTGGTACTGGGTCGCTCGGTTTGGAAGAACATCCTCATCTCTTCCATTAGGTCCCCTGCTCGGCTGCAGCTGGGTGCAGCCACCTGCTGGGTGAGATGAGGGGGGACAACTGGAGGCCGGGGAGTTGCCTGCTCCAACCGTCTGACAATGGCTGCCTGCAGTTCCTCCATCCGGTGCTGCCTCCGGCTGGCTGGGATGAACTGCTCCAGTTTCCCCTTGCACCTGGGATCCAAAAGGGTGGCCATCCAGAAATCATCCCTCGTCTTGATGGTCTTAACCCGGGGGTCCCTCCTGAGGCATCTCAGCATGTGGGCAGCCATGGGGAAGAGCACAGCCCGCTGTGACTCCTCAATGCTGGCCAGGTGAATGAGGTGCGACTCTTCATCCCTGAGGCGCTGCTGGTCAAACTCAGACATGCCCAACCCCCGGACTATCGGTGCCCCCAACACCGGCTCTCCCTCCTGACCAGGCCCTGACTCCGGGACGACACCAGCAACCACCTCCTCCTCCTCTTCATCATCATCCTCCTCCTCCTCCTCCTCCTCCTGGTCCTGGCCCTGGTCTCGGTGGAGCATTGCTGACTCCTCCTGCTCCACCAAGGCACTCTCCCCAGCCTCGAGCAGGCGATCTAGTGTCCTCTCCAGCATGAACAGTATTGGCAGCACGCTATTGAGGCCAATTTGCTCACTGCTGACCATCTTGGTCGCCTGCTCGAAGGAGGACAACACTTGGCAGACCTGGTTTATCTGCCCCCACTGCGCACAGGCGATGAAAGGGAGTTGTGGTGAAGCCCTCTCAGTGCCTAGTTCCATCAGGTACTCCCTCACCGCCCTTTGCTGCTCCCACAACCTCTTCAGCATGTGGAGGGTGGAGTTCCACCGCGTCACACTGTCCACAATCAGCCTGTGAAGGGGCAGATTGTACTTCCGCTGCAATTTGGACAGGGACGCGGTAGCGGTTGGGGAGCGCCTGAAGTGGCTGGCAATCCTACGCGCCTTTGCCACAATGTCACTCAACCCTGGATAAGTGCGCAGGAACTTCTGCACCACCAGGTTGAGGACATGTGCCAGACAGGGCACGTGCGTCAGACTGCCAGCATGGAGGGCGGCGAGTAGGTTGCTGCCGTTATCGCAGACAACCATACCTGGCTGGAGCCTTCGGGGTGTCAGCCACTTCTGGACCTGAGCTTGAAGTGCTTTCAGCACTTCTTCTGCAGTGTGTCTCCGGTCCCCTAAACTAACAAGCTGGAGCATGGCCTGACAGCGCACGTGCCCCACACTTGAGTAGCTACGGGGGCGCTTGCTGGGAGGCTCAGCAGCTGCGGAGACAGTGGCTTGAGGGAGACCAGCAGTTCTCCCCTGGACACCCCGGGGCGGCACCACAAGATCGGTTGCCGACGATCCCTCACCGACGCCTCGGAGGGAAACCCAATGGGCCGTGAAGCTGATGTAGCGTCCCTGCCCATGCCTGCTGGTCCAGCCATCCATTGTCAGATGAACCCTGTCGCTGACAGCGTGATCCAGCGACAGGGTTACATTCTGCACAATGTGCTGGTGTAGGGCAGGGACACCAGTCCTGGCAAAGAAATGGCGGCTGGGGACACGCCATTGGGGTTGGGCCTGCTCCAACATCTGCCTGAAGGGGTTGCTGTCAACTATGTTGAAGGGCAGCAGATGTTGGGCAATAACCCTTGCCAGGAGCCCATTGAGGGAACGCACACGTCGGTCTCCAGGGGGGAAGGGAGTGGTGCGGTCAAAGGCGTCTGAAATCGACGCCTGGCGCCGGACGGCAGTGCGGGACACAGACGTGGAGGGTGCTGTGGAAGTAGAGGTCTGGCTGCCGGTACCAGTACCTCTACTAGAGGGAGCGGGGGGGCATGACCTGCTGGAAACAGATGAAGATGTGGCAGGGGCTGCTGTACCCTGCTCACTTGTGGTGGTGGCGCTGCTACCACCACCACGCTTCATCTCGTCATACAACGCCCAGTGGTTTATCCTCAGGTGCTGGTTCAGGGCTGTGGTACCCACCCGAGCCAAACACTTCCCTCTCTTCACCCTCACTTTACAAATCCGGCAGATGGCCACGGTAGGGTTGTCTGCCACCAGGGTAAAGAAATTCCAGACAGGTGACTTCAGCACCGCCCTCCTGTCAGATGGGGTGACGCTTACTTGCACCTGCTGGGATTCGGTGCGCACAGGTGGAGCTGCCTGCTGCTGCTGCTGCTGCTGCTGCTCCTCCTCCTGACACCTCCTGCTGCCATCACCAGTGGAGACCCTGACGATGGTCTCCCTGGTGGTGACCTGGCGCACCGTTTCACCAGGGTGCCTACCTTCCCCGTCGTCACTGACGTAGTGAGCCGACGCGTCAGATGGCAACCATGATGGGTCACCCTCTTCGCCCCCAGAGATGTCAGACCAAGGGCTGAGATGTGTTGGTCTGAGGGAACCACGTGACATGGAGCCTCTAGCCTGGCTCCGCTGTCCCCTCACCCACGCCTGGGTCTGACTAGGTGCTGCTGTTTCCTGCACCAAAACAGCAGCACCAGTTTGAAGGGATGTCTCTGGGATACTGCCAGCAGGTATCCCATCCTCCTCATCCATCCCTTCAAAAAGGTCCTGACCATCAGGACAGAGCTGGAGGTCTGCCTGATGCATGGCCTCCCCCAAGAGATCCCTATCACTGTCGCTGTCGAACAGTAAGATGCTGGACTCTTGGGGGCTGGGGGGGGGTAGTACAGGCAACGGTGTAATGGTGGTACTACTGTGAGTCGGGACCGACGACTCAGTGGCACTGCTGTGCCCCATGTAGTCCACCACTACTTGAGCCTGAGATGGCAATATCGGGCGGCTGCCCGATGGGAAGAACTCCCGGATCAGGCGTACTCCCCTTGCACCCGATCCTCTACCACTAGTAGGGGCACGAGAGGTACCCCGTGCTGGCAGCGATCCAGCACTGGGAGTAACTCCCCTACCCCTGCTGCCACGGCCACGGATGCCGCTCATTATTGCTGATATGTGTGTGGGGGGGGGTAAACTTTATTGGGGGGGGGAAATGTGAACAAAATGTGTTTTTGTGTTTTTTTTACAAGACAGGCACGCAGACAAAGACGTACACAGACAGCTACTAAACTATAAGAAAAGTAGTACACCAGACAAGGACTACAAAATTAAAGAAAAAAAAAAAAAAGCACTAAACAAACACTAACTTTTTTTTTTTTTTTTTTTTTTAAACACAAAACACAGACACTAAACACACACTAAGCTAAGCTAGATGAAATAAATGTACACTAACAGTGTGTACACTTACTACACAAAATTTAACTAAACTGAACACAAAACTTAGCTTTTATAAAAGCTCTTTAGGGAAAACTAAACAAAATTTGAACTGAGATGCCTATCAAATATCACTGAACAGCGAACCTGCAAGATCTAACAGTAACACAAGATGAACAAAACTTAGCTTTTAGAAAAGCTCTTTTATAAAGCTCAGCAAAATGTGTTCTGAAATCTCTTGCAAATATAACTGAACAGGGAGGATTGCAGGATCAAACAGTAACACAAATGAAAAAAACAGCACAAAACAGCACAAAACGTAGCTTTGAAAAAAGCTCTTGGGTCTATTGCTTTGAAAAAAGCAGTTGATATACTGGAAAAGATCCACTGGAATCACTAAATAGCAATGCTGGTGATGATCTAAATCAATCAAGAACAAAGACACAGGAAACCAGGAACACAGAAACAGCCTCCACACTCTATAGCCAGCTTCTGAATCTGCAATGAAATGGTGCTGGGAGTGAGCTTATATAATGTCCATGCAGGCAGGTTCCTATTGGTTGCTAACCTGTGACGAGTGTGGAAGGAGAACTCTGATTGGCTCTGATGCAAAAGGGCGGAGCAAATAATCGCGCAATATTCCTATTGCCGAATATTCGCATTGCGAATATTCGGCAATATAAAATGATCGCTTCAGCTACTCGGCCCAATGGCTCTAATCATACCAGCAATGCTTTCAGACGTCTATGGAGATCACTAGGATGTGATCTGTTTTAAAAATGAAACTGTAAAAATCGCTCTGATGCGGAAGATCGGGGCGAGGAAAATAATCGCGCGATATTGCGTTTGCCGAATAATCGCATTGCGATCTTTCTGGAAAATTCAATGAACGCTTCAGCTACTCGGCCCAGGGTCTCTAATGATACCAGCAATGCTTTTAGACGTCGATGGAGATATCTAGGATGTGATCTGATTAAAAAAAAAAATTGTAAAAAATCGAATATTCGGAATTGCGAATATTCACCGCGAATTTCGAAATATAGCGCGATTTCTCGAATATGCTATATTCGAGTCGAATATTCGCAATGCGAATATTCGTGAGCAACACTACTTATTAACAAACATTGGCACATAGCTATGAATGATAATGTTCTGAGGGACATCCTACCATTAAAACCAAGGGTTATCTTTAGGGGTGTACAATACCTAAAGAACTAAGTGGCAACAAATGTTCTGAACCCTCCAATTAAAGGCATAGGTTTCTTTGACCAATTAAAAGGCTACTATAAGTGCAAACAGTGCAGAGTTTGCTCTTTAAAACTCTTGCCTACAGAGATGTGCTACTACTTTTACCTCCACAGCCACTGGGCGAGTATAAAATCAAGCCCTGTATCACCTGTGCCTCCACCGGAGTTGTGTATTTACTGCAGTGCCCTTGTGGCCTGCAGTATGTGGGACGGACTAAGAGATCATTACAAGTCCGTCTCAAATGAACATATTACTAATAAACTGGTAGGCTTCAAAAATCATTCTGTTTCTAACCACTATCGGTTGAAACATAATAGAGATCCATCAAACACCCTCTTTTTGGGGATCGATAAATTCAGACCACACTAGAGGGTTAGCTTCTTGGTAAGGGAAATTTCTAGGATGGAAATGGCCTGGATATACCGTTTAAAGTGGAGGTTCACCCAAAAAAAATTTGTTAACATTATATTGAGGCTATTTAAGGGGAGCAGAAACGGGTATTTTTTTTAAATCAATGCTGTACTTACCGTTTTTGAGATAGATGTTCTCCCGCCGCTTCCGGGTATGGGCTGCGGGACTGGGCATTCCTATTTGATTGACAGCCTTCCGACCATTGTATACAGCGCGTCACGAGTTTCCGAAAGTAGCCGAACGTTGGTGCGCAGGCACCGTATATATCTGTATCTTTCGGCAACTGGTGACGCGCTGTATGCGACCATCGGAAGGCTGTCAAATAGGAAGCCCAGTCTCGAAGATCATACCCGGAAGCGGCGGGAGAACATCTATCTCGAAAACGGTAAGTACGGAATCGATATATATATATATACATATACACACACACACATACATTGTGTAGCTTAACATTTCCTAGTTTATTTAGATTTAACTCATAATGGGTTTATTCACACATGGTTAGAGGTTACCTTCTTGCCAATATAAGGGAAAAAAATTGTATGATATACACTTTTGCACACTTATAACACAGTAATGAGTGATCTTTGCCCTAGAGATGGGGGATATACACAGGTTTTTTTTTTTTTTTTCTTTTTATGTTCTAAAAAAGTACATAAACATGCACATTACTTGTAAACGAGGGGTTCTCGTTCTACAAGGGGGAGATACACATGTAAGGTCTTTTGCCTTCATGTAAATTTGCACATCACCTTTAAATAATGCGTATATGTTCACTTGAAACGTCTCTTGACGAGTTGGAGAAATAATCGTTTCTCTCTAGGGAGTAGGGGTTCACTATTGGTGCTTATGGGTATCAATTACCGTCCCCTGTCTATGATGTTTAGGTGGGAGGGAGGTTATTCATAACTAGTAACTTTTTTGTATATATTTTTTTATCTATATAAAAAATCTGACAGCCCAGAGTTTTTTTCTGCTGTGACGTTTATTTTGTTGCAACTGATTATGACATTTTCATCTAATCGTGGAAAAATGGGCTGCCAGGAGGGGAAGCGATAGCTTGAGGTATTGAGATGTCTCAATAAAGTTTTGTCATATTAAATGCAAGCGCACTCTTCGTTGATTTATTGCAACGTATGGTGCTGACAGTCTTTCCCTGAGCCAAGATGGCACTCACGCCGCTATTGTCCTGCATTTCACAATGAGGCTTGGATATAAATACATGGTGAATCACTGTTGCGCCCTATCCCATTGAAAACGTCTGAGTAATGATGAAACGCGTCTGGGAGGACGTGCAGTGACGTCACCACGCTAAAGAGGAAGGGCTCCGTTAGTTGCCGGCCGGCACTTTGTTTTCTATGCTGCATGCTTTTATCTGCTCTTGTAAGTACAATGTATGTTTTTTAAATAAAAGTATGTTTTACGGAATTACACTATGGTGCACCTTTTCTCTACCTATATATCTGGATGAGCCTGAGATTGTTCCTGGAAGTTCTTCCCAGGGAACCTGTCTCCCCCTGCATTCCTGTGAGTCTGTCAGGGAGCCAACCTAGCCGGACGCAGAATATCGCACATGCACGGTAGAACAGCACTATGGCGCATGCCTGTGCGCGAATCGCGTGCGCATGCGCGGTCCGGCGGCGCTATGCACGCTGTCTCCCCAGAACCAATCAGAAGCCTGACCGGCCTATTTAAACCAGCTCCTGTCCTTTGACAGGTTGCTGGTTTGTCATCAGCTCCTGTTATGCTTCCTGTTGCTGTACCTGCCTTGTTTGACCCGGATTTCCTCACAACTCTGCTCTCTCTCCTGAACCTGACCTCTGGCTTACGTCCCTGGATTGCTGCTGTCTCCTGCCCCTGACCTCTGGCCTGTACCTTTGGATTCTCTGCTTTCTCCTACAGTTGACCATCGGCTTGCAGCCCGGACCTGCCTCCTGTCCCTGTCCCTGACTACGTGCTCTGTGTACCCGGACTGTTGTTACCTGATCCACTGTTGTCTCCAGTGAACCACCATCAGCTCAAGCCACTGTCCAACATATCCAATCTTCAGCTTCACTGCCAGTACCGGTGCCCCCTTGCGCCTTCCCCCCTCGGTCTCAACTCCAGGGGCGGATTGTGCCAAGTCGCAAAGGTGAGCCACCCTCAGCATCTCGGTAAGTACGTTTGTGACAGAGTCCATTTAAATAAAGGTCGCAGCTGGGCTATAGCCGACTGCAAATCAAGCTTGCCCTCCGGTAAGCGGCCTCATATAACGGTGGGGGGTTGTCACTTTAGTGTGGAAATACTCGTTTAATCTATTTTAAAATTGTCTTGGCGCAGCTTTATTTTCTCTGTATTCCTGGTTCTGTATATCACACGCAAGCTGCTGCCTTTTATGTTTATTTGTATTTACTTTTATCTTTATGTGTAATTTGCACAGTTTTTCCTGTTTTTCTCATGAGGGTATAGTTGAATGATTCAAGTGAGGCGTGTAGGGTGTGAGTGAAATATATACATTTATTTTCTTCCCCCTCTTCTTCTATTTCTCCCCTAACCACTTATGGGTGGGGTTAAATTTTGTGCTTTTAATGAAAGAGGCCTTAACTCTCCTAAAAGAACTCACATTTTTTATGTATTCCATAAACAAAAAATTGGCATTATTTTGTTCCAAGAAACACATTTTCGTACAGATGACATCCCTAAACTAAATAATAGGAACTATCCCACATGGACTCATGATACATTTCCAAATTTAAAATCGCGAGGAGTCTCTATTGCGATTTATAAAGATATACCCCGTCAGATAATGGAGAAGTGGGAAGGTAGAGACGGTAGATCTTTAATCGTAGAATTTAAGATATACGGAACCATCTTTACCGTAATCAACCTTTATTTACCAAATTATGAACAAATAAAGACAGGGATAAAACTCCTTTTCGGATGCAATGGTTAAAACAGAGGGAACAATAATAATGGGAGGTGATTTTAACTTTGTAATGGACACAAAAATAGATACCACAACAGTTCGGTCCTATAGAAACAATAGTCAGCTAAAATATTTTAAAAACTTACTAGAAAATTATCAAAATGGTAGATATATGGAGGGCCCATCATCAGACCGAAAGGAAACTACTCTTATGCCGCGTACACACGGTCGTTTTTTGTCTTGTAAAAAAACTAAGGGCCAGATTCACAGAAAAAGTACGCCGGAGTATCTGCTGATACTCCGGCGTACTTTCAAATTTGCCGCGTCGTATCTTCATTTGTAATTCACAAACAAAGATACGACGGCTTTTGGCTAAGATCAGACAGGCGTACGGCTTTGTACGCCTTCGGATCGTAGGTGTAATTCTCCAGCGGCCGCTGGGTGGAGTTTGCGTTGTTTTCCAGCGTCGGGTATGCAAATTAGCTGTTTACGGCGATCCACGAAGGTATGCGCGTTCTCTTACGTTTTCCCGTCGTAAAGTTAAGAGTGCGATTTAGATGGTGTAAAATGACACCATCCATGTTAAAGTATGGCCGTCATTCCAGCGTCGAATTTACATTTTTTTGAACGCGCACGTCGCGTTCAAAAAACACGTCGGGGCGCCGTAATTTCGCGCAAAGCACGGCGGGAAATTTCCTAACGGAGCATGCACAGAACGTTCGGCGCGGGAACGCGCCTAATTTAAATGGTACACGCCCCATTTGAATTAGGCGGGCTTACGCTACGCCGCCGCAAGTTTACACGCAAGTGCTTTGTGAATCAAGCACTTACGACGAAAACTTGCGGCAATGTAACGTAAAGGGGATACCTTACGCCGCCGTAATTGTTTCGTGAATCTGGCCCTATATTTTTCTCATGAAAAAAAAATAAGTTTTTCAAACTTCATTTTAAAAAACGACGTTGCCTACATACCATCGTTTTTTCAAATAGCTCTAACAAAACGCGGTTACGTACAACGGCACTCTGTTCCATTCAAGCTTGCGTCATAACTTGCTTCTGAGCATGCGCAGGTTTAAAAACGTAATTTTAAACGTTGTTTTAGCCCACACACGATTATTTTTTATGACACAAAAAACGACGTTTTGAAAAACATAAAAAATTGAAGCATGTTCGAATTTTTTTTTTGTCATTTTTCAGAAGACATAAAACAAAGTTTTGCCAACACACGATCATTTTAAATGAGGTTTTTTAAAACGTTTTTTTATTTCATCACAAAAAACGACCGTGTGTACGCGACATTAGGCCTCGTACACACGATAGGTTAGCCAGAGGACAACGGTCTGAAAGACTGTTGTCTTAGGTTAACCAATGAAGCCGACTGATGGTCTGATGTGCCTACACACCATCAGTTAAAAAAACCAATCGCGTCAGAACGCGGACATGTAAACCACGTACGACGGCAATATAAAGGGGAAGTTCAAATCCAATGGCGCCACCCTTGGGGCTGCTTTAGCTGATTTTGTGTTAGTAAAAGACGATTTGCGCTTTTCTGTCTGTTACAGCGTGATGAATGTGCTATCTCCAAAACGAACGCTAGTTTTACAAGAACGAGCATTCCCGTCCCCTCATTTAGTCTGAGCATGCGTGGATTTTTAGCCGATGGTCGTGCGTACTAACGATCGTTTTTGACCTATCGGTTAGGCGTCCATCGGTTAAATTTTAAAGCAAGTTCCTATTTTTTTAACCGAAGGTTAAATAACCTATGGGGCCCACACACGATCGGTTTTGACCGATGAAAACGGTCCTTCAGACCGTTGTCCTCTGGCTATCCTATCGCGTGTACGAGGCCTTACTTCTCAAATATACATAACTCATATCACAGAATATATTATTTTTTCATTAACCAATCAGGCCAGATTATGAATCCCTCTACGGACATAGGAAATATCTTTTGGTCAGACCACGCCCCAATATTTCTGGAGCTAGGTCTGATCGAATTTAAGAAACCTTTGTGAACATGGAAACTAATTGACAATTTAATTAAAGATAAAAAATAGGATATTCGACAGGCGACACAGGAATTTCTACAGATCCATAATAAAGATTAGGGTTGTCCCGATACCACTTTTTTAGGACTGAGTACGAGTACCGATACTTTTTTTCAAGTAGTCGCCGATACCGAATACCGATACTTTTTTTAAAATGTGTCCCCAAATGCAGCGATGTCCCCCCACAGATGCAGCCATGTATCCCCCCATCCAGCCATTGTCTCCCCCCCATCCAGCCATTGTCTCCCCCCCATCCAGCCATTGTCTCCCCCCCATCCAGCCATTGTCTCCCCCCCATCCAGCCATTGTCTCCCCCCCATCCAGCCATTGTCTCCCCCCATGCAGCCATGTATCCCCCCATCCAGCCATTGTCTCCCCCCATGCAGCCATGTATCCCCCCATCCAGCCATTGTCTCCCCCCATGCAGCAATGTATCCCCCCATCCAGCCATTGTCTCCCCCCATGCAGCAATGTATCCCCCCATCCAGCCATGGTCACCCCCATCCAGCCATTGTCACCCCCCATCCAGCCATTGTCACCCCCCATCCAGCAATGTATCCCCCCATCCAGCCATTGTCACCCCCCATGCAGCCATTGTCACCCCCCATGCAGCCATTGTCACCCCCCATGCAGCCATTGTCACCCCCCATGCAGCCATTGTCACCCCCCATGCAGCAATGTATCCCCCCATCCAGCCATTGTCACCCCCCATCCAGCAATGTATCCCCCCATGCAGCCATTGTCACCCCCCGTGCAGCCATTGTCACCCCCCGTGCAGCCATTGTCACCCCCCATGCAGCCGTGTGTGTCTCCCCCCATCCAGCCGTGTGTGTCTCCCCCCATCCAGCCGTGTGTGTCTCCCCCCATCCAGCCGTGTGTGTCTCCCCCCATCCAGCCGTGTGTGTCTCCCCCCATCCAGCCGTGTGTGTCTCCCCCCATCCAGCTGTGTGTGTCTCCCCCCATCCAGCCGTGTGTGTCTCCCCCCATCCAGCCGTGTGTGTCTCCCCCCATCCAGCCGTGTGTGTCTCCCCCCATATGCAGCCATGGCCCGCTTACCTGCTACCGCCGACTGTGTACTACGGCCGGCCAGGAACATTACAGCTTTGAATAGCTTTGTAATGATTGGCGCCACGCTGCGTGTATAGACACTCCCCCTCGCTCGGGATTGGACAGTTCACCCGAGCAAGGGGGAGTGTCTATGCGTGGCGCAAATCATTACAGCTATTCAAAGCTGTAATGTTCCCGCCCGTATTACACAGTCAGCGGCGTAACGGCGGCGGATCGCAGCGGCGAATTGCGGCTCCGGTGGCGGCGGTCGGCGGCGGCGCGGCGCAGGGGGGGTTAAGTATTCTATTTGTGTATCGGGGCGGGGTATCGGCGTCTGACTACCGCCGAAAAAACTCGGAATCGGTCCCGATACCGATACTAGTATCGGTATCGGGACAACCCTAATAAAGATAGTACCTCAATCCCTATGCAATGGGAAACATTAAAATGTGTCCTGCGAGGTCTGTTTATCAAGCATGGATCAAGATTAAAAAAAGCGAAAAAAATACAGAAAACATCCCAAATAATGGAGGAAATATCAATACTAGAAAAGAAACAAAAGCAAACTTTAAACTCATCAGACATAATAACGTTAAAAGCTAAACATAGAGAATTAAAAAGCCTGCTTGATGAACAGTAGGGATGAGCCGAACCTGCGAACGGACCAAAAGTTCACGCAAACTTTTGAACCCCGTTAAAGTCTATGGGACTCGAACGTTCGGAATCAAAATTGTGAATTTTAAAGGCTAATATGCAAGTTATTGTCCTAAAAAAGGTTTAGATGGGTGTATGAGTTTCTGAATACATTTATTTATCCTAGCTGCCAGTACCCTAGCCAATAATTTCACATCAGAGCACAGTAAGGATATTGGTCTATAGGATGCTGTGTCCAATAAATCTTTCCCTTCCTTCTGCAGCACTATAATAGTGGCTTCTGACATTGAGGCAGGCAGCCTCCCCCTTTCCAGTGCCCCATTTAGCGCCTTAAGCAGTTCTGGAAGCAATACCTTGCTATACTGTTTATAGATTTCTGCTGGTAAACCGCCCGGTCCAGGGGACTTCTGATTGGTCATTCCCCCCAGTGCCTGTTGCAACTCCTCTAGAGTTATTGGGGTTTCTATAATATTTCTGTCTTCCTCGAATGGCACTGGCGTTTCCATTTCCCTTAGGAACTCGTACATTTGTGGCATCTCATCCCTTCGTTTAGTTTTATATAGCCCCTGATAGTATGCCTCAAATGTGTCCAATATTACGGACGTTTGCGAGGTTATATCACCCCCTAATGTCCTGATTGCAGGTATGTTGGAGGGGGCCGAGTTAGTTTTGGCTAAAAGTGCCAATGTATGGCCTATACTCTCCCCTTCCGCAAATGAACTCTGGCTCTGGAATAGGCGTTTGTTCTCCACTCTCCTATTAATTGCCATCTTATACTTCTGCTGTTTCTCGAGCCATCTTTTTTGTTTAAAGGGTCACTAAAGGAAAACATTTTTTTAGCTGAAATGACTGTTTACAGGGCATAGAGACATAATAGTTAATTCCTTTTAAAAATGATTAAAAATATATAAAAAAACAATCATATAATGTGCCTGCAGTGTAGTTTCGTTTTTGCTGTTGTTTGCTGGTTCTCTGATGTACAGAGAGCCACTAGAGGGCAGTCAGCCAATAGAGAGCAGTGATACTTTGTCTAAAACTCCTCAGCACCAATCCAGTTTCGTTTTACACACAGTAATCACACCTCCTTGATTAGTGACCACCGTGAGAAATCTCCCAGCACTGTGGTTATCAGGAAACAGGCAACCAGGAAGTGTCCAGAACAGAGAGGATTTACAGCAACATGAAAGCAAAAACGAACAATGAGGACATGAAACCAGGACTGCAGCAAGGTAAAGGAAGCTATTTAGCTAAAAAAAAAAATTCCTTTAGTGACCCTTTAATCAAAGAGGGGTCCTCTACAAAATGTTTTTCTGCTTCCAAGACTTCTTTCCTGATTTTCACTTCCCAGTCCCTAGAGTTTTTCCTGATCTTGGCAACCTGTTGAATCAATAACCCCCTGAGGAAGGCCTTCATGGTATCCCAGACCACTCCCACTGGCGCTGTCTCTGAATTAAGGTCCAAAAACTCTTAATTTTATAACTACCTCTTCCGGGTTTCCCATAAGTTCCAGCCAGAATGGGCTTATTTTCCAATTATTTACGGGACGCTTCCTCCCTATAATCAATGACAACACCAGTGGGGAGTGGTCCGACACCCCTCTTGGATGATAAGCAATTTCATCCACTAACTGTACACTCGCCCCGTTTCCCAGGGCCATGTCTATCCTAGACAAGGTGGAATATGAGCTTGAAAAGCAGGAATATTGTGGCACCTCTGGATATCTTGTTCTCCACATGTCGCACCATCCAACTTCCTCCAGAAACTGATTAAAATATCCCTCCCCCCTGCTATCTCCCCGCATCCCTGGTGGGAACCTATCCCTTATTCTATTCAATGTCACATTGAAATCCCCTACCGCTATTACAGGAATGTTATCCTTATTTATTACAAATTCCATTCGTTTATAGAGGATCTCTATTTTAAAGGGTGGAGGGATATAAATATTAGCCAATACGTATGGTGCATTCTCTATTAGACAGTGCAAAAATATATAGTGGCCCAATTCATCTATCTCAAGCTCCTTGCATGCAAAAGACACCCCTTTTTTCACCATTATACTCACCCCCCTCGAATAGGAGGAGTGGACCGAATGGTACTGATACTGATATTTTCTATTTATTAACTTTAACTTTGTTTCCCTTGTTAGGTGGGTCTCTTGCAGGCAAAATAGCTCCACTCCATGCCCATCAAGCATAGAAAAAATTGCGGCTCTTTTAACCGGGTCGCCCATCCCCCGAACATTCCAGGAACCAATTTTAAGTGTTTTCCGCCTCATAACCCCAGGGCAAACTTATAAACAAAAACAAAGTATCCCCTTAAACCATAAGTAAAAGAGAGATGTATATACAAGCGAGGACCGCTTGATAGATTGAGGGGGGGGGGGGGAAACCACCTCCAGTTGAAGCAGGAAGAAAGCCTTATAAAGCCGCGTCCACTGGAGAAGCAGGCAGCAATTCCACAATTCCTGGGAAAGGAGGGGAAACAAAGGGGGAAGAGCCAGGAAGACAATTTTACTCCCCTGACTTCGTCCTCTAACTGGTTTCCACTATCCCTGCCCCTGATCCAAAAGAAAAAAAAAGAAAAAATCTAAAGTGTATCTATTTTAAAGTTTACAATGTTTCAGTTATGTGAATGGACAGAGTCAGTGATCACTGACTCTGTCCATTCGGAACAGTAAGGAGCCGGATTTACCGGCTCCTACCCCGCTCTCCATCCTGATATTTCCAGGGGGTGGAGGAGGAGCACGGAAGGGGAGAGAAACATGGAGGGATACACGGGATGCATGGGATACACGGCGTGGTGCACAGCATACACGGCGGGGTGCACGGGATACATGGCGGGGTGCACGGGATCAGGGCCGGTACAAGGCAGGGGCGGAAGGGGCGGATACCCTGGGCGCTACCATTTGCGGGCGCAGGTGAAGTGCCGTCAGTGTGCTTCACTGTACACACTAGCCGGCGCCACTAGTAGTCATCTGTAACTTACAAATGCTATGTGCTGAGTGCGCTCCTGCACCCAGCACAAGCCTACACAGTCCACACCAGCCATACATGTCAGCGCTGCTCCTTTTCTCCCCCTATAAAGGGAATTTGTAGTCCCGTCCCGGCAGCGTGACATCACTCACAGTCGGAGATGGGATAGGAGGAGAGAAGAGAGCTGCTGCCGAAACTGCGGGAGGAGCCGCTGAGGAGGAACCAGCAGAAGTTCAGTAAGGAAGTGTGTGTATCACCAGGACTTTCTTCACCTCTGGCAGTCCTCTCCTGGCTTTTCTGTGTTAGCTCTGGGCACTCACTGCTGCTGCCCTCGAGCACAATTCTGCTCCCAGCACTGTAAGCTAGTGATTCCAGAGGCAGCTTGTCCCTGCTTGCTGCCACTACTGATACATTGCAGCATGAAGCCGAGGAGCTCTGAAACTCCTCCCGAGCTCTGTGCCACAGGCAGCAGGCAGAGCTCTCTGTACTCAGCTGAAGTAAGAAAAAAAAGCCTGTCATACCATAGAGAGTGGTGGTCGTTAGAAGAGGTGAGGGATTGCCAAAGCCTGAGGTGCAGAGAGGAGTGCACTGTAAAGGTGTGGGGGAGGGGGAATATGTGCTGAGAGAGAGAACAGTGAAAGGGGGGAGGGGGGTTAGCAGAGAGAAGAGCTGGGGGGATGTGTGCAGAGGGGGGATCTGGGGGGATTTGTACATGGAGGAGATCTGGGGGGATGTGTGCAGAGAGGGGATCTGGGGTGATTTGTACATGGAGGAGAGCTGGGGAATGTATGCAGAGAGGGGATCTGGGGTGATTTGTACATGGAGGAGAGCTGGGGAATGTATGCAGAGGGGGATCTGGAGGGATTTGTACATGGAGGAGATCTGGGGGGATTTGTGCAGAGAGGGGATCTGGGGTGATTTGTACAGAAAGGAGATCTGGGGAATGTATGCAGAGGGGGATCTGGAGGGATTTGTACATGGAGGAGAGCTGGCGGGATGTGTGCAGAGGGGGATCTTGGGTGATTTGTACAGAAAGGAGAGCTGGGGAATGTATGCAGAGGGGGATCTGGAGGGATTTGTACATGGAGGAGAGCTGGCGGGATGTGTGCAGAGGGGGATCTGGGGTGATTTGTACAGAAAGGAGAGCTGGGGAATGTATGCAGAGGGGGATCTGGAGGGATTTGTACATGGAGGAGATCTGGGGGGATTTGTGCAGAGGGGGGATCTGGAGGCATTTGTACACTGAGGAGATCTGGGGGGATTTGTGCAGGGGGGGATCTGGAGGGGTTTGTACATGGAGGAGAGCTGGCGGGATGTGTGCAGAGGGGGATCTGGGGTGATTTGTACAGAAAGGAGAGCTGGGGAATGTATGCAGAGGGGGATCTGGAGGGATTTGTACATGGAGGAGATCTGGGGGGATTTGTGCAGAGGGGGGATCTGGAGGCATTTGTACACTGAGGAGATCTGGGGGGATTTGTGCAGGGGGGGATCTGGAGGGGTTTGTACATGGAGGAGATCTGGGGGAATGTATGCAGAGGGGGGATCTGGAGGGGTTTGTACATTGAGATCTGGGGGGATTTGTGCAGAGGGGGGATCTGGAGGGATTTGTACATGGAGGAGATCTGGGGGGATTTGTGCAGAGGGGGGACCTGGAGGGGTTTGTACATTGAGATCTGGGGGGATTTGTGCAGAGGGGGGGATCTGGAGGGATTTGTACATGGAGGAGATCTGGGGGGATGTGTGCAAAGAGGGGATCTGGAGGGATTTGTACATGGAGGAGATCTGAGGGGATCTGGGGTGATTTGTACAGAAAGGAGAGCTGGAGAATGTATGCAGAGGGGGGATCTGGAGGGATTTGTACATGGAGGAGAACTGGGGGGATGTGTGCAGAGGGGGATCTGGGGGGATTTGTACATGGAGGAGATCTGGGGGGATCTGGAAGGGTTTGTACATGGAGGAGATCTGGGGGGATTTGTGCAGAGGGGGGATCTGGAGGGATTTGTACATAGAGGTCTAGGGGGATTTGTGCAGAGGGGGGATCTGGAGGGATTTGTACATGGAGATCTGGGGGGATTTGTGCAGAGGGGTGATCTAGAGGGATTCTTACATGGAGCAGAGCTGGGAGGGATTTGTGTGTACCACTGCTGCTGCCCTTGAGCACAATTCTGCTCCATAGAGACTGGTGACCGTCAGAAGAGGTGAGGGATTGCCAAAGCCTGAGGTTGTGCAGAGAGGAGTGCACTGTAAAGGTGTGGGGGAATATGTGCTGAGAGAGGCACAGATAGTCACACCAGTGACGATGAATGGCGATGATAATTGGGGGGGGGGCGCAGTTTGCCTCCTTCGCCCTGGGCACCAAATGACCTTGTCCCAGCACTGCACGGGATACACGGCGGGAGGGAGACGGACTGCAGCAAAACGGAGGGGTGCTGGAGGAGGACACAGGACAGTCAGCGGTGATCGTGTGTGGGTAGGCTTGCCACCTTTTCCTCAAGCCAAACCCGAACATTTTTTGTGTCGTACGGCAATTTTTTTTTGTATTATATAGTCACTCTAAGATTGTAAAAGACCTGGAGTACTGTTGGGTGCCCCAATGAGAGTAGTAATATGGCGTGCTATGAGTGCCATGGCGAACAGTAGGTGTGTCCAAATTGCACCAACAGTGTGAGGGGCTTATAGTGGCACGATTAAATAAAACAAAAGCATTTTTTATATCCATAAAATATTCTTAGATTAAAAAAAAAAATGTCTCTGTAAATATATGAACTTAACCTACCTTAAAAGTGGACAGTGTCAGTCAGCAAAACAGTGGACGGTAGAAGTAGAGTAGTGGACGGCACCAGTAGGAGAGTGGAAACGATTGAAAACTTGGACTGTCCGGGTGTATCTTGGACAGGTGGCAACCCTAGCTACTGCTTGCCTAACCCATTCCATTTAATTTAATGTAATGTGGAAGCGATATAACACCTCCTCTCTGCCTGTCAAATGCCTTCTGAAGAGCAATCCAAATATGGATTGCTCTTCAGAGGGCACCACATGTGTAAATGAGCCCTAAGTCTGTTTAGCCATTCCAGTATTTTCTGTCAATTCAGTAGATAACTGGGCACAGGAACAGGACCGCTTAGTAACTTCGTGGTCTGCAGAAATTACAAAAAAACTTCCCTGTGCCCCATCTGCTTATCTGGGGGAAGAAACAGAACTATTTAGTGCCCTTTCACACTACTCTGCAGCAAAATCTGCAAGTAGCAAGATTTTTCTGTTTTTCAGATGTGTTTCCTATGCGTTTCTGGTGTTTTGGCTTGCCTGCATCTGTAAAGAATGGACATGCGATTCAAAAACCCACCAAAAACTTGAATAGAAAGTTGCGTTTTTGGTGTGGCTTTTCAACACCGCACCAAAGATACAGCATGCAGGACTTTTCAAACCCACAGCTCTGGGGTGAGAAATGTCCCATTGCAGAGTAAAAACGCAGGAAAAACACATCAGTGTGAAAGTAGCCTTAGGCTGGATTCATTCCGATGCAGTTTTTGTGCTTTTTGCATTTCGCCGCTCAGCCTGGCCGCTGATTGGCTGAAGCAGATGGATTAAGAGCAGCACAGCCATTGGCTGGCGCTGCTGTCAATCACATCCATGACGCAGCGTGCCGAGGGGCGGGGTCAAGTGATACAGCGAACGGCTATGGCCACGTGCTGTATCATGGGAGCGCGCCCGCAATTAGTGACCACCATGCGAGCTCTCTCGCATGACTGTGGTGACTAATTGCAGGGAGGACCAGAGACAGCCGGTCCGGGGCACTCCACTGTGCAAAACGAACTGCACAGTGGAGGGAAGTATAACATGTTTGTTATTTAAAAAAAAAATCCTTTACTAACGTTCTGACAATCTGCCGGGGGTATGTAAAAAAAGCAGAAGGCAGAGGTCAGTAGAAAGCAGGAATGGACTGGCCATTGGGACTACAGGGAGTTTCCCGGTGGGCCGATGGCTCAGTGGGCCGGCTTCAGTGACATCAGTCCGCCGCCCCCCTCCGCTCCTCTGTCTCTCCCTCCCCGCAGAGCTCACCTCCTCTCCCTCCCCGCAGCGCTCACCTGGGGGGGAACAGAGAATCAGCGGGAGGACCAGAGGAGCAGGCACGACGACAGAGGAGCATGGGGGAGGGGACAGACAGCAGACTCAACAGCTATGGCCTGGGAGTTTCTCACTTCTGCCTAAACTTGTCCCATAAGGGGGGGCACCAAACTGATTCTTTGCCCTGGGTGAAATAATGTCTAGCTTCCCCACTGGTACTGCATATAAAAGTACCAGTACCAACTGTTCTACTCTAATAAAGTAGAATGGCTAGTGGCTAGTGAAGTGGGAGAGGGGTTGTGGGTGGCCGGGGGGTGCGGGAGTTGTCTGGCCGCCATAGGAGAGACAGTCTGGATGAAGTCCAGGGCCAAATCTTTGTCCCAGTCCAGCCCTGGTAGTATGGCAGAGGTAAGTCATATGTAATGTAGAGGGTAATCATCAATGGCCCACACAGAGTCACAGGCAGCTGCACATCAGTCTTGTCCATCCTGCCCCTCAGGTTTACATCCTCACAAATGAATTCAGTTTTTTATCCACCATGCACCCCCCTCCCCCTCGTCCTCCTCATCTTATCAGCAGAGACAAGCAAGGCAAAGACTCCTCATTAACTCCTCACCTCCCTGTCAAGTGATTACTCTGATCAGACTGTTGTTACCTTAGGAGTGCTGCAGACTGAGGAAGGAACAGAATTCGATTGGTTAATCCCTATCTGGCAGCAGAAATCTTCATGTCCGACTTCCACTTCTCTATCAATCCGCTGGGGCATATTATTGCTGGGAACTGCAGCACAAGGATTACTTCACCTGTGGCCGAAAATCATCAAATAGTTCCGGCGGAGTAATCCTTGTACTGTGGCTCCCTGCAATTACAAAATGGAAAAAGAAAGGTGGATACCCTGCGCTTGAAGTGACTAACAGTAACGAAAATCAAATACCATAAAGTATAAAAATATGACACACATAACAATAATAAATAAAATGTGCATAAACCATATATGAGTCCCTCTGCTGAGAGGAACAAGGATTGTGCCTACTGGCACATGATGCAAGGTGGTCTGTTGCACCTGTTGGTTGATAACCACACACAAAACTGTAGTGACCAAATAATTATTGGGTGAAAAAGTTCATAAACATCAAAAAGTCAATCAAGTGAATGAGTGAATGGATGCAAATGCATGACTTCTTCAGTGTGATAATCCCACCACCGAGAAAAATGCAGGCTTACCGGAACACGTTGACTAACGATGACATATGCCACCGAAAGTCAAACAAAGTTGTAAATGAAAGATGTCATGGACGATCCTTGGCAGGAGTCATGCGCTTAGCCAATCAGCATATCTTTCAATGGGATGAATATATAGGAACAAGCTGGAAGCTGTACTTGTAATAGAATCCCCAAACTGGTTTTCTCACTATATTAATGGTATATAAAGAAAAGAGAGAAG
This sequence comes from Rana temporaria, assembly GCF_905171775.1. Lineage (NCBI taxonomy): Eukaryota > Metazoa > Chordata > Amphibia > Anura > Ranidae > Rana > Rana temporaria. Next base: position 187,095,611 of record NC_053493.1, on the reverse strand, counting down.
AGTGGCCACATAGCGTAATTCTGTTTGATAGATTAAAATTATATTTTTATTCACAGCTATCAACTTACATTTGGCTGGAGTTTAAAGAGCTCTTGTATGCAAATAGGGTGGCAGTGGAGTCCTCCCTGCCGCCCCATTTGCATACAAGAGCTCCAGGGAGACTGAAAACCGGACACATGGTTCAAAACCCGTACTGTTCGGGTGAATCCCAGGCAGGTGGCAACCCTATGTGTGGGGGAGTTACAAGCACCGATCACCGCTGATTTTAAAACAGCTGAAAGCCACGGGGGGGGGGGGGGGTGTAGAGAGAAGCGCAGAAATTATTTTTTAAATCTATACAGCGGTGATCGGTGCTTGTAACTTCCCCGCGCACTGATCACCGATGACAGTATAAGTATCGGGTGAAGCATCGGGAGCATTTCCCTGAGTACAAGTACTCGGGCAAATGCTTGGTATCGGTCCCGATACCGATACTAGTATCGGTATCGGGACAACCCTAGTTCATACAATATGAATAGCGATCTGTCATTTCGCCAAGTCAGTCTCAAACACACCCAGTGAATATACTTAACCCCTTCCCTGCCAGTGGCATTTTTATAGTAATCAATGCATTTTTATAGCACTGGTCGCTATAAAAATGCCAATGGTCCCAAAAATGTGTCAAAAGTGTCCACAATAAGGTCGCAGTACCGATAAAAATCGCTGATCGCTGCCATTACTAGTAAAAAAAAAAATAGTAATAAAAATGCCATAAAACTAACCCCTATTTTGTAGACGCTATAACTTTTGCGCATTTTGCTATTTTTTTTAACCAAAAATATGTAGAAGAATAAGTATCGGCCTAAACTAAGGAAAAAAATTGTTTTTTTTATAGATTTTTGGGGATATTTATTATAGCAAAAAGTAAAAAATATAATTTTTTTGGTTTAAATTGTTGCTCTATTTTTGTTTATAGCGCAAAAAATAAAAAGGTGATCAAATACCACCAAGAGAAAGCTCTATTTGTGGGAACAAAAGGACGCCAATTTTGTTTGGGAGCCATGTCGCACGACTGCGCAATTGTCAGTTAAAACGACGCAGTGCCGAATCGCAAAAAATTGGCCCGGTCATTGACCAGCAATATGGTCCAGGGCTTAAGTGGTTAAAAAATAAGAAAACAGTAAAGTTAGCCCAATTTTTTGTGATAATGTGAAAGACGGTGTTACACCGAGAAAATAGATACCTATTTTGTCACGCTTTAAGACTGCATACACTCATGGAATGGCGGCAAACTTCAGGACTTTAAAATCTCCATAGGCGAAGCTTGTTTTTTTTTTACAGGTTACCAGTTAAGAGTTACAGAGGAGGTCTAGTGCTAAAAGTATTGCTCTCGCTCTAACGCACGCGTCAATACCTCACATGTGTGGTTTAAACGGCGTTTACATATGTGGGACTTACATGCGTGTTCGCTTCTGAGTGCGAGCTACTAGGGACAGGGCGTTTTAATTATAATTTTTTTTTTTTTACGTAATAATTCAATTAGACCTCACATCTGTCCTTCAGGCTGAAAAGCATGAGATTGGGTAAAAAACAGAGATCTCATGCTTTCAGCCGCGATTGCAGCTTTGTTTATGTTTCTGCCTCTGCATTTCTGGTGATCTGAGCATGCCCAGGGACTTAGATTTTTTGATGTTGCTTTTTGTGTGTGAACAGCACTTGGATGTCTCTGAGCATGCTCATAGAGCGTGTTTTTTGGGTTAGTAATTTAAGCACATACTTAACAGGTATGTGTAACCACTAACAAGTTCACCCAAAGTAGAGACTGAACTTTGTCCATGTGTTTTCAATTGCGTCATTAACACACAAGCCTATGTTATATAAAGCGTGTATTGAGCATTTGCTAGCTGCCCTGAAAGAGGGCAGGTTGTGTGTGGGATGGCTGAAGTTTTTCCTTGCTAAAGCTCAATGGAGCGAAGAGGGATTCAGAACACCCTGCGCTTTCAGGTTATGCCTGTTCATTTGCACAAAGTAAGTTTGGAATTCCTTGTACAGGATTTGCTGGAGAAATCTGTTGGAGTGGAACCACGGCACATTTATTGTATCCAGGATCACGCAGCACCAAGGTACTATGATGTCTCTTTTGTGCATAGCAATTTTTGCACTGAAGTTATTGAAAAATGTAAGGAACTGTAAAAAGCTAATCATGTGTCCATAAGGCCTTTTATAGTGGAGCCCTTGTATGCCATGGAGGAGAAACCATTGGTTGTTCATCTATTTAACCCCTTCACGGACATTGCCTTGGTAGTGGCCTTTTTGAGGAGATACTGCTCTTCAGTGAAGGGAGGCTTCAGACTAATCGGCTGGGGATCTTTAATGGCAAATTAAAGTTTTTTTGTCAAGCTGAAGGTGGATTCTGAAGGGATTGGTGGAGTGCGGCATCCACCAGCCAATTTTTCCATAGCAGGAAATAGAGGGTTTCTCTACTACCCTGGTCAACCAACATACTGTAGGAGATGCCATAAGTTTGGGCATACCAGAGAGGAATGTAATGTGGAGATACACTGTCGGAACTGTGGGGAGGAGGGACATGAGGCGGGGGCTTGCTTGGTTAAATGGGCCTGTGATATATGTGGACAGCGTGATCACACAGTTAAAAATTGACCAAAAGTAAGAAGGGCCTATGTCTCTTATGCTGAAGCTGTCAGGCGCACCGCTGAGGGTGGACGGCCAGTGTCCACTCAGGTGCTGTCTGACTCTCCTGAAAGGCTGGAAGAGGAGGAGGAGGTGGTGGTGGAAGAGGTGGAGGAGGAGGAGGAGGAGGTGGTGGTGGAAGAGGAGGAGGAGGTGGTGGTGGAAGAGGAGGAACACCAGGGTGTGGAGGAGAACGTGGAGGAAAGAGTAGAAGTGCCACCCTCAGGTGTGGAGCCATTAGCAATGGAGAGTGGAGAAGAGGTTGAGAGGGCGGTGGAGGAGGCTATGGAGGAATTGGCAGCAGCCTTAGAGTGGGAGCCGGAGGTGCAGGAAGCCCAAGAAGAGGAGGTGGAAAAGATGGAGACACTGGGTGCCAAGACTAAGGTGGACGCTTGGGAGAGCCCTAAGAACAGAAGGGCTAAGAAATTGAAGGTAGAGACAGCCAGAATTGTAACAAGCAAGCCCTTTGAGGTCCTGGGGGATGTTGGAGGGGAGATATAATCATCAGCACCAAGTCCAGGGACTCCAGAAAATTTTCAGCCAGCCATATTGTCGCCAAGTCAGGAGTTTTTGGATGGTGAAAGCGTTGTGGCCCTGAGGAATGTATGTCAGTTTTCTGGATTAAGTGATAGATCTGGGGGTGAATGATGCACATCTACATGTGAATGAGCATCAAGCTGGTGTCCCTCAATGTGAGGGGCTTTGGGTCTCCTGCTAGAAAGTGTGCTGTTTTTGAGGACTTGAAGGTCAATGGAGGAGACATCACCTGTCTACAGGAGTGTTTTTTTAATCGACCGCCCAAGCCTCCGGAGTGGGTGGTGGATTACATATGGTCGCCAGTTGGGGATAATAGGAATGCTGGGGTAGGCATTATCATTACAAATAGGAATATTCGCATTATGTCTCATGTTGTGTTAGTGCCAGGCAGGAGGGAGGGGCCTGATGGGAGAGCAGAAATGGAGACGGGGATGGAGTCGCCGCTGCTGCTACTGCTGCTGAGCGTGCTCTAACCGCGCTGACCACCCAGCGGCATGGAGACCTAGAGCCGCCACCCAGTCCAGCTGCCACCCACTCCTCGAGCCCTTCGCATTGCATCACAGCCGCATCCGCTCATCACCGATTTCCGCACAGCACGGGGGGCTGACATGCGGCGGACCTGAAGCCGTCAAGCCGACATGCCGCCCACACAGTAAAATCGAAAGCCGTTAAGCCAAAATTGCCGCCCGCACAGTAAGATCGCAGTAAGACCGCTACGGTCACGCGTCGCCCGACGTATCAGGTACTCTGTATCTCCGTTACACTTGAGTTTAATATCCGGCATTGCATTGCTATACTGCCACACTGTTAGATTCTACAGATTCTATATACTGCTATAGACCCGCCATAGAACAGCGGGTCTGTCACAACGGCACACAGGCCGGTATAGACTTCCACGTGCTCCTATGTCCAATGACCCTACTAAATCCCCATGTTTACATCGTACCTACCTTTCCCCTGCGCCCCGTACCGTACCGATAAACCGTAGTAGCAGGCGGTGGGTCAGGTCAGGATCTTAGTGGGTATTGCATGGGGGATGCAGTAGAGGTAGAGGGGGAGTGATTGTGTCAGGCTGGAGATTGCCGTGAACAGGTGTCTGCATTATTTTTCGGATCTCTCACTACTAGCTGCTTATCCATCGTACCTATTATTTAATTATTATACTGTTGCTGCTGCACTGTGATAGCTGCTACTTTATTTTGCTTACCCACGGAGACCTCTTTACCTGGAAAGCATTATGGTGCATTACAAGGGCAGTGTGTAACGGCTACCCACTGGTGAGAGGGTCTCAGCCGTTGGAGACGTCCTTTTCCCTGGCAAGCTGCGATATGCAGGTACCGCCGATATATCCCATCGAACGCCCTTCCAAGAAACGAGACGGGCTACGTTTGAAGGGTCAAGCAGACTGACTTTATTTGGCATATTTCACCTGCTTATATCTGCTTACAACTGTTACAAGAACAATGACAGTTTCCGCCCCCCCTTCACCCAGTAGGGGGCTTCAACACAGACCCCCTGAAACAATGACATCTCCTTGAATTAATCACTTGACCAGTCTCTAGACGCTTCGGCACCGCAAACCACTTAACATTTTCTGGCCAGGCACATTCCTTTCTCAATAGAATTCAATTAACCTTTAAAACAATTATCACTCACACATAATCCCCATCAGCATACACCTCACAGGGGGGCTGTTACCTACACAAGAGAGAGTTCATAAGCTATGCGAAGGGAACATTAGTATTCAGCAATGAAAGAGACTTGTCCAATTAACCCTTTGAGCTCAGAATACAATGTGGTACATCCAATTGTGACAAGCCATGCAGTTCCTTGTAGTCCCCCCTGCATGAAGATTATAACTGTCCCGGCAGCATGCATATGTCCGTTACACAGTGCATTGCTTAAAATTAAGGATTGATGGTCAGCATAATGAACGAATGAATTAGTGAGTGGGGTCTGAGCGTTTTTTTTTTTTTTTTGGATAATGGTACTATCTATGATTTGTGATAACTAAACCAATTATTATTAACCCTGTCAACTATATTAACCCTGCTTAACCCTGCCATTACTGCCGTTACTGCCCGCTCTAACTGACATACATCGGCATTGACCCATGCTGGGGCTGATACTAGCACCCGTGTATTTGGGGTGGAGGTGAGCAGGGGATGTCAGTTAGTTGCTTGATATAACATATACGTTATGGCATTGGTTTATGAGCAAATGATCTAAACAACTAAAACAGTTAAAGAGGAAAGAGTTGGTCTCGCTGGGTAGAGACGTAAGAAACTGAGAATTCTCTTAAAAACTTTTTTTTTTTTTTTTTTTGGGGATATCACTGAATATTTTGGAAATTTTAGTCACTAGCTCTGTTTCTCTCACCATTTAGTTACAATACTAACTGACAGTACTAACTAACAGTACTAACAGTGGGTGGTTGGATGGAATAATTGTGGGCGATCTTCCGTCCTGTGCATATTCATTATTATCTTGCGACATTATTACGACATCACTACGGACATTATCAGTGGTATTTTTCATGGTCTCATCTATACTGTTATATGCCACTCGGTTGAGAGGTTTTGTTAACTTTTGGACTGACTTAGGTTAGGCCTAATATTGCCCGATAGGTAAGCACACCCTTTGTTACACCTTGTGCCCCCCCTGAAGGAGCACATACCGGGAATTGTCTTTCATGAGTTTAAAGATGAAGGGGAGATCGGGGAGAGGAGCGGTCGCAAATATACCTAGAGTAAGCGCAAGCCCCGGATCTATAAGAAAATACATAATACAGGAAGGGGGAAAAGCCAGCCCTATTATTAAGGCAAGTGCTAAAACAAATTCTGACTCCACCAGTTTGTTGAGAGAAGAACTAGAGGACGACGGAGAAATGGAAACAAGACAAAAAAAGCAACAATTAACGAAAGGGGATATGGCAGAAATGCTAGCAAGCATGGAACTAAGACTAGAGTCCTCTATAAAAGGAGAAATAAATAGCCTGAGGGAGGACATGAAACACATGCTGAAAAGAGTGGAGGAAGTAGAAGAGAGAATGGACTGTTATAGCTTAGAAATAAAAGGTTTAAAGAAACAAGTGGAAGATATATGTAAAGAACAGAGATATATGAGGTATAAAATTGAGGACCAGGAGAATAGGAACAGAAGAAAGAATATAAGGATCAGAGGCCTACCTGAACAATCAGGTGAAGATAATTTACAAGAACAATTGGATGAGATATTTGGTCATATGTTGGGTACAAAAGATGTCACAAGTAAAATCAAGTTCGAAAGGATACACCAGATTAGAAAACCACCAGAAGTAGGGGCAGAGGTTCCAAGAGATGTGATAGCTAGATTCCATAACTATCAAGACAAGGAGTTAATAAATAGCTATATGAAAGCTAACCAACCGACCAAATATCGAGAGACTAGTCTACAGGTTTTTCCAGATCTATCAGGTGAAACGTTATCTCGGAGAAGAACATTGAAGCCATTACTGGACCTACTTAAATCACAAAATATTCAGTATACATGGGGTTTTCCGGCCTGTTTGACAGGCCGTAAGGAGGGCCGTTCAGCAACATTAAGATTCCCAGAGGAGACCCCAAATTTCTGTAGAAGATTGAACATAGACCTAATTGAGATCCCAGGATGGTGGGAGAGATCAGAGCAAATAGATAGTACAGAAGAAGTTCAGGAATGGCAACCGGTTTGGAAGAGACCACCGGGCAGAAAGAAATTGTAGGGAGAGGCTGAAAGAGGGTGAGGTACATAAGAGAAGGCGTTATGTCTTAAAAGAGGGAAGGGAAGAAGGAAAAAAAAAAAAAAAAACGAGAGAAAATGTTGTTATTTCATGACACATAGGTAAAGGGATGTTTATGTGGGGATGTTTGGGAGGGATGGAGCTGGAGGGGGTGAATTTGGGGGGGCAGAGTGCTCGATTTTTGTAATCCCTCAGAGCTCAACCTCGAGGAGTATGAGCTGGGGGCCGGGAAAAGGAAAGGAGGGCCACAGCCAAGGGCCTCAGAGAGGCCAGTATTTCCTCCAAGGGACAGGGGGGAGGGAGGGTGGGGGTGGGGGGGTGGGAAGGAGGTAGAGGGGGGTAGGGAAGATAGGAAGGGGGAGGGATTAGTAGAAGGGAAGGGGGGACTCCAGAATGCCACCAAAATATTTAGAAGATTATTCCCAAAAAAATGTCGGAGATAAACATAATATCTTATAATGTTAGGGGCCTAAATGCACCCATAAAGCGTGCAAATGTAATGAAGGAGCTCAGTTTATTGAAGGGTGATGTGATCATGTTACAGGAGACTCATCTCACCTTAGAAACAAATCGCAAAAATATGACACAATTTCACCCGGTGTGGTATTATGGAGATTCTCCAATTAGCCGAGCGAAAGGGGTCGCTATAGGCTTTGCCAAAGAGATCAGGTTCATAGTAGATGAGAGAAAGGCAGATCCAGAGGGCAGATATTTGTTTCTTAGAGGAAAACTGAATGGAACAGAAATATCATTGGCAAATATATACTGCCCAAACAAAAATCACATCCGCTATGTAATAAAAACGATAACAGATTTCATGGAGTTTAAACGGGGAATAGCTATAATAGGAGGGGATTTTAATTTTCATATGGACCCAGATTTAGATAGTACGTCTCGTGCACAGGGGACTGGAATGGCCTGGAGAAACAAATTGAAAAAAAAACTCTATCAGTCTCAATTAGTAGATGTATGGAGGATACAACATAACAAACAGCAGGATTATACATTCTGCTCCCCTGTACACGAGACCTACTCGAGGATTGATTTTTTTTTAGTGGAGCATATGTATTTAGAAAATATAAGTAATTCTTGATTAATCTCTTTTTTTATTTTAAAACAAAATGATACAATACAATACATAATACATAATACAAAAGGGATAGTACAGCCCGACCATCGCCATCCTACTTATTATTATACGTCCCCTATTAGGCATATATCTCTTTCGTTCCTATCTTCCCCCCCCCCCGGATTCCCGGGAGGGGCATCCAGGAAAAACAAGAACAACAAAAAAACACAAACAGAGAAGGATAAAAGGAAGGAAAAAAAAAAAAAAAAAATTAAAATTGAAAAATAAAAAAAATAAGGAAAAAAGGGAAAAAAAGGGATCTCAAGAATCAAGATTTTCCTATCCACCGACCCCTCTCTGCAGTCCTGTATTTTCTCATATAGCCATACCCTTATCCCTCTAGGATTCCTGGTCTTCCCGATCTTCTATATCGTTTGCCCATACCCTCCTTAGGCCTCTCTTCTGGCGTCCGTATAGGACTTCCAGGATGACCACGTTCTTAAATATTTTTCCTTTTGGTGTAGTGCTGTCAGGACTAACTCTTCTAATTTACTTATTTCTTTAACTCTACCTATCCACATCTCCACTGTTGGTGGGCTTGATGACTTCCACTTCTTCGCTATACATGCCTTTGCAGCGTCTAAGAGGTGGCGTATGATTGATTCCCTGTATTCTCTTTCTGCTATATAATTTAAGTGTAGAAGGTAAAATTCTGGATCTTCCGGGATCTCATGTTTTGAGCAGACCTCAAGAGCTCTTTTAATCTCTAACCAAAAACTCCTCAACATAGGGCAATCCCAGAATATATGTAGCATCGTTCCTTTGGTTTCCTGGCACCTCCAACATTTATTGGTTACCTCTGGGAAAATTTTATTTAGTCTTTCTGGTGTCCTATACCATCTCGTAAAGATCTTGTAGTTCGTCTCTTGTATTCTCACGCAGATTGATGTCTCGTGCGCTCGCCTATATATACATTGACGCTGTTCTGGACTAAATGTCTTTTCTAATTCTCTTTCCCATTCCTGAACGCACTTCGGAGGATAGGCTCCTGATTGCCCTAGTAGCTCATAGCTTATTGAGAGAGTATGTGATAACGTTCCTTTTTCGTTACACATTTTCTCAAACCTCATGAGGGGTCTTTCGAAACTCTCGGGATTCGGCAAGGTATTCAGGAAATGGACCATCTGAAGTGCGCCCCAGAATTTAAGACGAAATGCCTTTCCTGTTTCCATCAGTTCCTCTATTGTTACCCATCTCCCCATTTGGATGTACCTCACTACTTGTGTGCACTCTCTGGTCCTTAAATGCCGAAATGCTCCGTCTTCATATCCCGATGGGAAGAGGGGGTTACCTATCACTGGGTATAATGGAGAGGTCCTAGGCTCAATTCCTATCATAGGTAATACTGTTGCGCAAATCCTCACTGTATTGCCCACTATCGGATTTTTATTTATTTCTTTCGGCGACGAGGCAAACCACCATGGTGCTCTTTCAAGGGGTGTTTTATATTGTGCCTGTTCAATTTGTACCCATAGTTTCGTGTCCGAATGTCTATTCCAATCAATTAGCCTATTCAGATGTGTTGCATAGTAGTATTTCCGTATATCTGGGACTCCAAGTCCTCCCTGCTGCTTAGTATTCATTAATTGTTTCCTTTGTATCCTGGGATTTTTATGTGCCCATATAAACTCAAAAATCACTCTCTGACATTGTTTGAGATACTTTACTGGTATATGTATTGGAAGTGTTTGTAATAAGTAAAGAATTTTCGGGAGTATGTTCATCTTGATAATATTACATCGACCTATCCAGCTATGAAAGCCCTGATTCCATTTATCCAATAAGATCTTCACTTTTTGCAATAAAGGTGGAAAGTTCAACTCAAAGATCCTATCCACCTTTCCTGCTAGTTGTATACCTAAATAGGTCAGTGCTCTATCTGTCCATTTAAGCTTATATTTTTGTTTTAGATATGTTATTATTGTGTTTGGGGCATTTACTCCCATCGCTTCTGATTTATTAAGATTAATACGTAAGTTCGATAGAGCTCCGTATCTCTCAAATTCCTTCATTAGTTCCGGGATTGAGGTCAGTGGATTTGCAAGGGTAAACAACATATCATCTGCGTAGGCTGTAATTTTGCAATGGTTCTTCCCTATTTGTATACCTGAGATATTCGAGTTTAAACGTATCGTACACAGAAAAGGCTCTAATGACAGGGCGAAGAGGAGTGGGGACAGGGGGCATCCCTGTCTCGTCCCGTTTGAAATCCGAAGAGGTTCCGAGAGTATTCCATTAGCTCGTACCTGAGCCGTTAGACCTGAGTACATGGAGGATATCCACTTTATTATTTTATTCCCAAAGCCTCCGTGTTTTAGGACTGCCCACATGAAACTCCAGTTCACCCTGTCAAAGGCCTTCTCTGCGTCTGTGTTCAAAAATATACATTGCGTCTGTGTTGTGTTCGCTATCTGCACCAGGTTAATAGCCTTAATTGTATTATCGCGTGCTTCCCTAGTAGGGACAAATCCCACCTGGTCCAGATGTACTAAATCTGGACTATATTGTTGTATCCTATTTGCCAAGATCTTAGCCAGGATCTTCACGTCCAGATTTAATAGCGAGATTGGTCGATAATTCCCACAAATAGCTAGATCTTTCCCCTCTTTTGGTATCACCGATATATACGCTAGCAAAGTATCTTTAGCTAAACTAGCCGACGTCCCTAGGGCATTAAATAGTTTAACCATATATTCTGATATTGAGGGAAATAAGGTTTTGTAATATTGACCTGTGAAACCGTCAGGTCCGGGAGCTTTTCCCGTTTTCATTGTGCTTACTGCTATTTTAACTTCTTCCAGGGTTATGGCTTCCTCTAGTTTCTGTCTGTCTAATTCTGATAATCTTGGTATTTCTGCTTCTGTTAGATACTTGTCAATTTGCTCGCTAGTCAGGGGCTTGCTTTGTATGTTATAGAGAGAATGATAATATTCTTGGAACTCCTTCGCTATATCTTTTGGTTTTGTAACCTTCGATTTCTTAGGTGGATTAATATGTGGAATATAATTACTCATTTTCTGTTCACGTAAAAGTCTAGCCAATCTTTTCCCGCATTTATCTCCTGACTCATATTCAAACTTTTTGCATCTCTGCATTGCCGCAGTTACTTTGTAGTATAGAAGATCGTTAATTTCAGTTCTTTTATTTACCAACTCATTCTCTACATTTCTTGACCATGTTTGTTTATGTTTGCCCTCCAAGATAGCTAACTCTTTCAGGAGCCTGTTCAACTTTTCAGTACGTTTCCTCTTGATCCTAGATCCGTGTTTAATTAACACACCTCTAATTACTACCTTATGTGCTTCCCAGATAATTCCGGGGTCGCACTCTGGAGTGTCATTGGTTTTAAAATAAAACTTCAGCTCTTCAATTACGTCTTCTAAGACCTCTTTATCTTGCAACAAACTTTCATTTAATCTCCACTGATTTGTTCTGGTCTGTCTTAAATCTTTTAACTCGTATACCAGAAAGATCGGAGCATGATCCGACCAGGTAATAGATCCTATTTTGGTTGATTGTACAAAGTGTAATTGGGCATGTGGAATAAGGAAAAGGTCTATACGAGAGTATGTTTTATGCGAGGCAGAATAATACGTATAGTCTTTTTCTTTGTTATGCATCAACCTCCATATGTCAATCAGTTGATTTTTATACAAAGTTTGCGTAGTCCGATTTCTCACGCCAGAAGATATAGATGATTTTCCCGATGAGGTGTCCTCTTTGGGGTCTAACGGGATATTCAGATCCCCTCCCATAATTAGGTGTCCTTCTGTAAATTCTAATAAGCGTTTAATTGTTTTGTCTAAGAAAACTTCTTGGTGCTCGTTTGGGACATACACAGTAGCAAGTGTTACCCCTGCTCCTCCTATTTTACCCTTCACAAAAAGGTATCTCCCTTTCGGATCACTCATTGAGTCTACATATGTCCACTGAGTTCTCTCTGCTATTAGGATAGACACCCCCCTTGACTTTGCCTCTTTATTTGTCGCGTGATATGCTATTGGGTATATCCTATTCTTTAAAATCGGAGTTTTGTCCTCTCTAAAATGTGTTTCCTGTATGTACGCAACATCAATTTTTAATCTTTGTAGATCATCTAGAAGGACCCTCCTTTTTTCGGGTATATTCAACCCCTTCGCGTTTATCGATATTATATTTAATTTCTCCATCTTATCTTACTATATCTTACTATATCCTTGTTCCCGTATTTAATGGATATGTAGGCATAGAGGATTTAGACCGTTATCAGGGGGGGGGGGAGGGTAGGAAAAAAAGCAAAAATAAAGATGAATATAAAACCCCTTATGTGGAGAAAAAAAAAAAAAAAGGGGAGAAACGAAAAAAAGAAAAGAAAAACAAAAACAGAAAGAAAAAAAAAAAAAAAAAAAAAAAAAAAAAAAAAAGAGAAACTCCCCTTTGCTAATATTAGCTATCCTGCTAATAAGAGTAGAAACACTCACCGTTTAAACGGTATTTGAGCGTCGACCTATGTTTGGGGGCGTGTACCCAGGATGGCCTCCTACTGTGCTCCCATATCCCCTTCTCTCTCAAGATTAAGTACACAAATAGAAAAAAAATACAAAAAAAGACAAGATCCCACTTCTAGAGTTGTACTTCTAGAAAGAAAAAAGGATATGTATTGCACAATAATAAGAGAGAGAGCCTGCAGCTCCGGGTCTCCCCACGACTCTCAGCTTATTTCCAGTACCACAAGCTAAGGCCACTAACAAATAGAAAAAAAAAAAAAAGGAGAGAAAGGACCAATACCTATCTAACGTGTACAACTGCCTTATCTAGTGCCAAATATACATAACCTATAACTTATATAACACTTATAGCCTTTGGCCCTGGCCATTTTCTCTTTTCCTCCCTCCTTCCCCTCAGATATAACCCCCCCACCCCTCCCCCCCGAGGTGGCTATCATTCCCTGTTGTACCCACTCTTACCCCCTTTACCCCCCACCCCGTCCTCTTATGTTAAACCCCTTCCACCCGCTAGCCGGATCTAGATGGGAGTACAAAATGAGGGCATGATATAACATGATGTAGTTCAAAAATTATAACCCCCCCCCTCCCTACCCAAAAAAAAAATAAAATAAAAAGGGGAGGGGTCAGTTATCCACTTCTTTATTTACCTATGAACTTTATGGACTATATACCATCCTATCATATCATATCATATCATATCATTACTTCAGATATCTTCCCCTTTGTACCTTCCCAACAAGATGTATTCCCGACCGGCAGCGTTGGAAGGATAAATAAAGTTTTAACCCCAACACCAAAAAGGAAAGAAAAAAAAAAAAAAGGACCTGTCCTCCTCTCCTATCTCCAAAACACCTTTTGGTTGGATGGTTGGGGCAGGAGAGGATCCATCCAATAAACCCTGTGTATCTTAGTGCTGTGTTCCCAAAAAATCGCTCTACTTTAGTGATGAAGTGCGTCCAGGGTTATATTACCCCTCGTGTGTATTAATTTATCTTATGTGTGTGTGAATGTGGCAATGTGATCTAAGCTATTATGTATAGTATTATAGGGTTATTGATATTGTGATTAATAATAATTAGTGAAAATTGGTGTTTATTACTAAAGTATTTACTGGGGTGTATCTCACTCCCCAGTAGTGTCAAGTGTGTCAAGTGTATGTAGTTAGTGTGTAAAAAAAAGAAGGATGGTCCTCTCTTCCACCCCAATCAGACCACACTGGCCATACCAAATGCATAAATTTTCCCGTTGGGGGGTGTATCCCTTCCCTCTCTCCGTCCCCCTTCCTCCACTCCCCTCTCCCCCCCCTTCCTCCCCCATACTGAGAGGGGGGCGGGAAAAAAAAAAAAAAAAAAGATATCTTATAATTCCTTAAAATACATTTCCCTATAATCCTCCCCATTCTTTGAGGACGTTATTTCCCCTCCAACAACAATGAAAAAATATACCAAAAGGGGAAAAAATTTATGTGAGGGAGAGGAGAGAAAAAAAAAAAAAAAAAAGAGAGAGACCCCGCAGGAGAGGGGGGGGGGAGTGGTTCTCTGTTTATGAAAATAAATAAAGGAAAAAAGACCTCGGGGCCGGGGGGTGGGAGGGGGGGCAGATCAATAAAAAAAAGTCCAAAAAGTCAGATAAAGGAAAAAAAAAGAAAATTTAAGTCTCACAACTTTTATTCTGGCCTGGGCACTGTCTTCCATCTGGAGCCACTATTTGTCTCTTGGGTGGTCTCCCAACTTGCCATCGTCCCCTGTTTGTGTATTTTGAGATGTCCTCCTTTGTCCTGTCTTCATTTGAAACCTTCCCCTGTTGCTCATATATGTTATCGGTAAGAGCCAATTTGGAATCTGAATTGGTGTTGTTTCGAGGAACATAAATAGCTCTGGAAGCTCTGCTGGGTTTCTAAGCATAAATGACTCTGCAGACTTGCGGAATGTGACCGCAAGGGGGTAACCCCACCTGTATGTGGCCCCCTTTTCTCTAGCGAGATCCAATAGTGGCCGCAGGCACGCTCTGCGCTGAAGAGTAGCCCGGGACAAGTCTGGTAAAATTTTTATGTATGCACCCTCGAATATTATGTCCTTTGTGTCCCATGCTGTCCTAAGAATCACTTCTTTCTGCTGATACCGGTACAATCGGCAGATTATGTCTCTTGGCCTATCAGGGTTAGTCGACTTGGGGCCTGGGGCTCTATGCACCCTCTCTATCTCAATTTCTGTCTGCGGTGATTTTAATAGTGTCCCAAAGACCTCCTTAATTTTAGCGTCCAAGTCCTCAGCGTCTGTTGCCTCCGGGACGCCCCTAAGGCGCACATTTTTCCTACGACTTCTGTCTTCTAATACTTCCATCTGCAGTTGTAGGTCAATTAATGATTCAGTTGCTATGTCCGCTCTGTTATGCTTTATCTCCTCCAAGGCTCTTTCAGTGGCCCCCACTCTCTGCTCAATCGACACTATAGATCCCTCTCTTAACATCACCTTTTCTGACAGGGTATTTAGATCTTGTCTTACCGCCTGTAGCTCCTGGCGTTGGGTCTCCTCTACTCGGAGTATCATTACCTCGATCTCCTCCCTGGTGGGTAGCCGCTCAATATCCTGGCGTGTGGGGAGGGCAGCTAGCATCGCTTTAATCTCTGCCATTTCCATGTCTATCTCCGCCGACTTCGTTCCACCCGCCGGGACCCTCACTGCAGTAGGCGTCTGTCTCTGGGTATTTCCCGCTCCAGAAGATCTCCGCCGCGTTACTAACCTCTCCCCCTCAGTGTACCTTTCAGTGTCCCGGCCTCGGGCACCTTTGTTAATTACACCGCACGCGGCTATAGACACCGGTGATGCCGAGGTAAGATACCTCTGAATATCTCCTTGTTTACTCTTTACTGCCGCTTTCTTTGTGTCTGCCCGCGTTGTGTATTTGCGGTCATTACTCATACCGCTCCATGTAACTTACAGCTTCTGCCAATTACTGCCAGGCCCTCCCGTTAAATACCCGCTCAACACCTCCTCTCCTCCTTTAGTATTATCAGCTCCAAAGAGGGAGAGAAAAAATAAAAAAGGGAGAGCACCCCAAAAAAAAGGGAAAAAAAATAAATAAATCTGTTTTCCACTTTTAAATTGTCAGTAGATGCATCAGATTTAACCAATATAACAGGTGCAGCATATGGGGTCTATGTGTTTAACCCCCTTATATAGGTGAGCCTGTAGCTGGGTAACAGAGTGAACTAACATACGGGTCAGCCTCTCATAAGAGGGGGGGTGGGGTCTATCTCAGCCTGTCCCCCAATGCTGCTGGGTTTTTCACTGAGGTAGTAGAGCCAGAAGTAGAGCCAGTCCTATCTTCTGCTCATCTCACTATTTCCCGGGGTGTAGCTCCATCTCCAATTCTGCAATGTGGGGGTGGTGGGGTGCGGATGAATACAGTAGTAGAAATGATTAGTCTTTGGGGATTAGTCTTTATGACTTCTTTAATGTTCTTCCCCCGCGACCCTACCCCCCCTTCCACATCTGAATACTGTCTCCCACACTCACGTGAGGCTGCAGGGTCCCGTGCTCCTCGCTCTGATCGCAATGCACAGTGCTTCCTCGGGTCGGATCTGGTCTCGTCCTTCCGTCCACCAACCCAGCGTTGCCCCAGTAGCTCCAGTGAGGATCCTCAGCTACATCTGACCAGGCGTACGCTCACCAGGCACTCGCTCACCTCCGATCCACAGGATCCCATATCACCCCGCACCAGGCA
Organism: Rana temporaria; assembly: GCF_905171775.1. NCBI lineage: Eukaryota > Metazoa > Chordata > Amphibia > Anura > Ranidae > Rana > Rana temporaria. Next base: position 187,079,302 of record NC_053493.1, on the reverse strand, counting down.
CTAGCAGGCGGGGGTCGAGCGGCACACACCGGTACAATGACACTCAGGTACGGCTCACGGCTCTGCTCCCCGGGGGTCTCATCAAATTATTATCATATGCGATCGGGAGCACTTAGACGCTCACGCCGCCACCTTTACTCCTCCCAGCGCCCAGCCGCGTCCTCCCGTCCTCGTGGAGATAGCTTCAACGCTCTGCTGGTTACAACTGCATACATTAATCCATCCAGGGCAGTTACACAGTCACCGAATTGATCGCCGTTATGGCATGGAGAGAGCCCGGAGCTTCAGGTTTCTGTGTCTCTCACGCTGCCATTCCTAGGCCACGCCCCCTCCTGCAGGATTGATTTTTTTTTAGTGGAGCATATGTATTTAGAAAATATAAGTAATTCTAGCATAGGAATAGCAACCTTCTCTGATCACGCGCCAGTATCATTGCGACTAAAAATAGGGGAGAGACGGGAAAATAATAGGAAGTGGAGGCTTAATGAAGAACTCCTACAGGATAAAGAGGTAGAAACCAGAATAAAAATAGAACTGGAGGAGTTTTTTTAAATAGATTCAACAGAGGATGTCTCGGAGGCTATAGTATGGGAGACTCACAAGGCGTTTGTGCGCGGAGTACTAATTAAAATGGGGGCTGGAAAAAAAAGTAAGGATAAGGATATTAGAACAACACTTATAAAAGAAATTCATAAGCTAGAACAACAACATAAACAAGACAGAAATAACAAAATTTTAATAAATCTAAATATCAAGAGAGAGGAGCTAAGAGAGCAAATAGAACAAGAAACCAGAAGTACGTTTAATCAAGTAAAGAAAGAGAGGTACTTATGGGACAATAAACCAGGGAAACATTTAGCAAATTTATAAAAAAAAAAAAAAGCGTGAACTATATTGAGAAAATACAAACAAGCCGGGGGGGAAGTAGTTCATAAAACTAGTGAAATAATGGAGAGTTTTAAAGAATATTATGAAAAACTATATTCAATTAAGAAACAGGAGACAATGGAAGAACTAGGATTAAGGGAAAAAAAATATATGAATTTCTAAAGGAAATAGAATGGGAGGTAATATCCGAGGATAATCTCAATAAGCTTGAAGCCCCGATCTCAGAAGAGGAAATTAGAGAAATAGTCAAAAACGCACCAAATGGTAAAAGTCCAGGACCGGATGGCCTAACGGTTCTTTATTATAAAAAGTTTATTGATATTCTGGCCCCGAAAATGTGTTCGTATATGAATGGCTTAGGCGAAAAGTGGGACATGGGTAAAGAAGCTATTGAAGCTACTATTACTTTAATTTTGAAAGAGGGGAAGGACAGCACACTTTGTTCGAATTATAGACCGATCTCTCTTTTGAATTGTGACACCAAGATTTTTTCCAAAATAATAGCAGAGAGGATGAAGGGAATAATGAAGGACCTGATCCACCCTGATCAGGTGGGCTTTGTACCAGGACGGGAGGGGAGAGATAACGGGATCAGAACACTGCTAGCCATTCAGAAAATTTGTGATAGTGGAGCCCCAGGTCTACTCTTGTCAGTAGATGCGGAAAAAGTGTTTGATAGAGTAGACTGGGGCTTCATATATAAGACTCTAGAGAGAATTGGAATAGGTCAAAAAATGTTAAACTGGATTAAGGTATTATATAACAAACCTAGTGCAAGAGTAAAAATTAATGGGAACCTTTCAGGGGCCTTTGAACTTCACAACGGTACAAGACAGGGACGTCCCCTTTCTCCCTTATTGTTCGTCTTAGCCTTAGAACCATTACTAAGGAAAATAAGGAAGAATCCTGATATAAAGGGCATAGAAGTCGGACGGGAGGAACACAAACTCGCGGCTTACGCGGATGATATCCTGTTCTACTTAACATGTCCGAGAACAACGTTACCAAACTTATTAAAACTTATGAAACAATATGGAGAGCTTTCTAACTACAAAATGAATCCATCTAAATCCGAAACCCTAAGTATTAATATAGTTAAGAAAGACCAAAATACTTACCAAAAGGAGTTCCCATTTGTGTGGGGGAAAAAGGAAATAAAATATTTAGGGGTAAAAATAGCAATCTCCAAAGAGAGGATTTATAAAGTAAATTTCGTTCCTATGTTGGAAGATATAAAAACAGAACTTGGTAGACTCACGGCAGGGCAGATATCTTGGGGGGGGGACAATGAATATTTTTAAGATGGTAATCCTGCCCAAAATCATGTTTAAGATACAGATGTTACCGATTGCTCTACCCCAGAAGTACTTTAAGACTCTACAAACAATTTTACTAAACTTTGTGTGGCAGGGTAAAAAAGCTTGTATCAGTTGGGCAACATTGAAAAAAAATAAGACACAAAGGGGATGGGGAGCACCAGATATAAGAGGTTATTATGAAGCAGTAATTCTCACAAGAGTGATAGACTGGATTAGGGACACTAAGCAAAAAAGGTGGGTAGGCATGGAATACCAGATGAGCAACGTCCTATTAGGGAGCATCATCTGGATCCCAGACAAATATAGGGAGTTAGGTAAGCAATCACATAGCATTACTCGTCACGCTATAAAAATTTGGGACAAAGTTCACAAGAGGGAAAAATGAGATTTTAATTCACCACTCATGCCAATAAAAGACTCAAACTATTTTACACCGGGGGTAGAGAAGATATCTGGCAAATGGATAAAAAAAAAAATGCTCAGCTGAAGGATGTCATGACGCGAGATAAATTGAATACCTATGAGGAACTAAAGGACAAAGGGGAGGTAATAGAGATAAACGAATGGCGGTACGCCCAGTTAAAACATTTTTTTGAGGCTCTCCCACAGCCGTGTAGATCAGTAGAAAATCTACGCCCACTTGAGAGAATTAGTCAAGGACAAACAGGGAAAGGAGTTATTTCTAAGATTTATAAAAATATGATGGAATTTGATCAATTGGACACTCCACCATATATAAAAAAAGTGGGAGGAGGAACTGGGATCATCTCTGAGTATTGTAGAATTAAAACAAATATGGAGAAGAGTACATACCTCATCAGCAAATAGTAAAACAATCGAGTTAAATTATAAATGCTTATTGCGATGGTATATTACCCCTGACAAGGCTCACAAATATAAGAAAGAAGCCTCAGAGTTGTGCTGGCGCGGATGCGGGCAGATCGGAGATATGGCTCATATATGGTGGCAGTGTCCAAAAATTAAATTGTATTGGAGAAGAATTAGACAACTAATTACTGAAATAACGAACACAGAGATTCCAGATGACCCCTGGGGATGTTTGCATCAGAGGATAAGATTACCTATGAAAGAATATCAGAAAAGTCTTTTACCCCACCTGTTAACTGCTGCTAAAAGTCTGATAGCCAGTCACTGGCAAGAAAGGGAAAGTCCCTCCATTAAAGAATGGTGTAATAAAATGAATTCCATTCAAAATTTAGAATTCCTAAGGTTAAGTGATTCAGACAGTTTAGAGGAATTTGAAAAGATCTGGTGTAAGTGGACAGAGTTTAAAAATTCCATGACATTTGCAGAGCTAATGGGTGCATAGGGCATAGTACTTGGTAAAACTTTTTTAGATTTTTAAGGATGGATACAATATAAGAAAGTATTAAGATAGAAGAAAGGGGGGGGGGGAAATGATTAGAAGACACAGAAAGGCAACTGGAGTTCCTGGGGGAGGGGCGGGGGGGAGGGGAATGGTGGGGTATAAGGACTATAAGAATTAAAGTAGAAATGCTTAAAAATATGTAAAAATTGATAAAATATATATTCGTTCTTTTTGGACACGAGAGGGGGAAAAAACAACACAAAAAAAACCCCCACATATAAAAACTTCCACATATGATGCGAAACCAGGAAGGAGATAGGGCGGGCAAATGAAAGGTGGGCAAGTCTCGCGACCTTCCTCTGTAAATGGTTAAGTCTGAGGTGAAAAAAAATAAAAATTATGGCAGATTTAGTTTTGTTTAACCAGAAGTTTAGGCTTTTTAATTTTAAATATGCTCCTGTGAATAAGCAGAAACGTCTTGAGTTTTTTGAAGTTACACGCAGTGGGAAGGAGACCTAGTGTGATCATGGGTGATTTTAATACGATCCGATTTGTGAAGGATCGAATAGGAGTAGCAGAGACTAAGTTGGATGCAGGTAGCACTATGCTGAATGGGGTAATTCAGGACTTAAATCTTAATGATGCTCATGTTGTTCTGGGTTTGGTGGATCCGTATTTCACCTTTTTTTGGAGTGTGGGCGCACCAGATCCAGAATGTGTTTGTTTTCTGATGCGTTCAAATGTGTTAAAGTTAAACACAGGCCGGTAATTTTTTCAGACCATGTGGCAGTGTATGTTGATTTGAATATGGGGAATAGTATTAAGTTTGGTTTAGGGGTATGGAGGTTAAATAGCTTATTGTTGCAGGATGAGCATGTCAAAGCCAATTTTAGTAATGTATATAGTAGATGGGTAAATAGAAAAAAAGATTTTGGTAATATTTTGGGGTGGTGGGATTGGGTTAAATGGAAAATTAAATAATTTTTTCAAAAAAAGAGTAGGGATAAAAGTAGCAGTGAGAAAAGAAGATATTCTCGGTTACAAGCCAGGTTGGCTACATTATATTCTTTTAGGAATATGGGCTTTGACATGGCCGATGAAATAGTCCATGTTAGGAAGAGGATTAAAGAGGTATTAACTGAAAGAGGAAAACAAATAATTTTTCAAACAAGAGTTAAACACCTGGAGCAGGATGAAAAATGTTCTAGTTTTTTTTTCAAGAAGGCTAATAAGGGAAAAAGAGTGTTTGTGGGTGTGTATGATGAATAAGGGAAGGAATGTAAGGGAGAGGATATGCTGGAATGCGTGACTAAATTTTATGAACGGTTGTATGAGGGAGTGTATGTCGATGAGTCAGATACTAGAATGATTGATATGGTAGAGGATAATTTAGATGAGGATGATGAGGTTTTTTTGCAGAAAGCGGTGAGCGAGGAGGAGGTGTGGGAAGCTGTGACAAGCATGGGGGCTAATAAAACCCCGGGAGGTGATGGCTTACCAAGTGAGTTTTTTAAAGTATTTTGGGATATTATTAGGCAGAATGTGGTTGAGGTATTTAGTTACATGATAAGGGAAGGCATTATTTCCTAATCTATGAGGGATGGGGTTGTGGTATTAATTTATAAGAAGGATATCTGGAATTGGAGGCCTATCTCCTTGCTTAATTCAGACTACAAGGTTTATTAGTAAGATGGTTAGCGAGATGCAGGCTTGTGCAGTACCGGGTCGAATGATCTCAGAGAATTTAATTTTAGTTAGGGATATAATAAATTTTTGTAAAGATAGGAATAGTTCGATTATTCTGACATCATTTGAATTAGAGAAGGCATATGATAAAGCGAATCATGGGTTTTTGTGGGAGGTTTTGAAGCGGATGGGTATACCACAGTTGCTCATTAATGTAATAAAAGGGTTGTATTGGGGGACCAGTAGTCGGGTTCTGGTTAATAGGAGTTTGGGGCGGGCTTTTTTGGTTAAATCTGGGGTGAGGCAGGGGTGTCCCCTGTCCCCCATTCTCTTTATTTGTTTTATTGATCCACTGTTAAGGATGATACAGAGAGATAAGGTGGTGAGGGGCTTTTTGGTGCCTGGGAGTGGGGGAAAAATTTTGAAATGCCTAGGTTATATGGACGATGTAGTGGCAGTGTGTCAGTCGGTGGTAGGCGTAAGAAGGGTGAAGTTGCTTTTGTCCATTTTTTGTGTGTGTGCGGGAATGAGTGTGAATTGGAATAAGTGTAGTTTGGGTGTGTATGGGAGACAAGTGGAATGTGTGGATGATCAGATTGGGAAGGTTGAGAATGGAGTGAGGATTTTGGGTATTGTGTTTGACCATGGAATGAAAGGGGAAGCATGCTGGAATGAAGTGGGAGAAAAAATAGCCAGCAAGTTGAGGGCTTGGTGTCCAAGAAAATAGTCGATTTATGGGAAAGTTTTAGTAGTCAAGGCAGTAATTTTGCCTTTAATTTTGTATGTGAGCAATATCTTCCCTCATGGGGAGGTAAGGTTGAGGAAAATTAATAGGTTATTATTTACCTTTTTATGGGAGTCGAAAATGGACAGACTCAAGAGGGAGTGTGTAGACGTGAATGTAATGGTGGGTTGGGTTTTCCGAATGTGAGAGTGTTTTTGTTAATGAATTATTGGTTTTGCGTGGTGAAAGTCTTGAGGAATGGTGGAGTGTGTGCTAGGATGATTGCCTTTTCAGGTGGGTGGTTGTTTAGGAGATGGGGGTGGTTGGCAAGGGATTCAAGTATACCGGTGGCTTTCGTGGTGGCACGTGACTTCTGGGTATTAGAAAAGTTTAGGGTAGAGTTTAAGTTGGCAAATTTAGGAGAAGGGGAGAGGGATGAAGTGAAAGTGAGAAAGTGGTTAATAGAGAAGGAGTATGTGTGTAACCTTAAGGGAATTAATGCGTCAGTGGCTGGGGAAGTATGGAAGAAAATGAGTATATATGGGGTGACAAATGTGCAGAGACAGATAGTATGGATGAGTTTACATGAATGTCTAGCTACAAGAGCATTTAGGAACAGGAGGGATGCGCGTGTGTCTGATATTTGTCCAAGAATGAATTGTGGGGGTGTAGAAGACAGTGAGCATGTGTTCTGGGGGTGTGGTGTAGCGAAAGATGTGATCAATAAGAGCCAAGATCTGGTGAAAGAAATAACAGGAGTGAAGGTGAGTGAGTGGAAAATGATGATGTATGGCTTGGGGAAACTGGAAAAAGATAAACAGAGAGTATTGTGGTTAGTGTTATGTGCATTAAAGGAAGTGTTGTGGAATGCACGCAACTTGTACGTATATAAACAGGTTTCGTTAGACAGTAAACAATGTATAGGATTATGGCTAAGCAAGCTATACCTTTTTTTCATGTTGGATAAAAAGAAGGGTGTGGATGCCGAAGGCATCTGGAAGTTTAAAAAATGGAGGATGTTGATTAGTAATTAAGCCTCTGCCATGATGATGTAAGACTTGTTGGAGACAGTGAATGAGCGTCAAGCTGAATAGTCTCTCTCTTCTGAAGTGGCAAAAATGTATTTGCAAAGCAGATATGTTTTTGAACAAGGTTTTTTTTTGTCAATGTATGTTTTTTTTTTACAGCGTTCACTTTGATGCATTTGTCTGTGCTGCATTAGTTTGCTTAATATTTCTCCAGATGTTGTGACTAATGTTTCAATCCTGTGTCTGTGGCTCTATTGTGTCATTTCCAAAGCATGAACCATATTCAGTTTACTGTCTCAAATGAACCTATGTTTATTTTTATCTTTTATATTTATTTTTATTTTTTTTGCTTTCCTTGTTTTGTTGACCAATAAAATTACTTTCAAATTTTGAAGTTTGTTTTTTGTTACTTTTTCATGCTACAGATTTTGACAGCTGCAGCTGAAATCGGGCTGATTGGTTAGGCCAATCAGTTGTGATTTGTTTCGAAGCTCCTTTCCTGGTGTGTAAGCATGAAATGTTTGCTGTCATGTTTAGTCACCAGGAAAGGAAAAATACAGAGCGGTAAGTATTGTTTCCTTTTTAGTGCAGTGGTTCTCAGCCCTCAAGTACCCCCGACAGGACATGTTTTGTGGATTTATCTTATCAAGAATTGCTGTCCAGACTGTCTTTTAAAGCACATGTGCAAGATGAAGGAAAACCTGCAAAGATGGCCTTTTTTTGGGGGGGGGGGGGGTATTGGCGGACAGACTTGAAGTGCTGATTTACAGCACTGTGCTTAAATCTAGCGCAAAGGGAATCCAATTCTAATTGTGGGTGTTTGAGGGAAGCCAAGTGAGTGTTAGAACCCCTGCTTGTGTTTTTTGGGTTGGGCTTTGTGTTATATAGTCCTCATTTGAATGTCACTGCTTAACAGGCTAATATACATATGAGCTTGTGCTTATGTATCCGATATTCTGTAAAAAATGTGTGTACGCACACGTATGCATGTATGTGTGAACATGTAGACACACATATCCATATGTACCTATATGCATTTATTTTTCTTTATTATAACTACTATATTCATGGGCCCATTTCTCACTCCAATGTGGTCTATATATGCATATATAACAGGTGAACATCCTCACATTACCTGTAATCAATATTTTATTTTAATTTTTTCTATCTCTTTTTTCTGTTTTTTATACCATTGTTTCTAATTTTCTCTTTCACATCTCCGTTCAACTCTATATCCTCCTATAGTTATTACACTATATACTTTTTTCTGACATCATTGTAATATTACCTGCTTTCATGTGCGCCCCCTAGTGAGTCCCATGGAATGTCCATGACCTGTACCGTGTATTGATATTCCATCCAGCAACCTTTGGTGGACAAGCCTGGGAGCTCTGTGTGCGAACACCACTGAGGTACATATATTTGTCCAGGGCAGTTACCCGTTCACGTAGTGGCAGCAGTTATAGACGAGCATTGGTCTTAAATTTGTTTTTTTGTATACTTTTTTATTTTATTTGTTATTTATATCAAATATGCTGACCTTGATAGCTGTAGTAAACTACGGCCCGGTCCGCATAACAATTGTGACCTATATATTATGTGACAATATGAAATGTACCATACTTACATGTTTTTCATTTATAGATTACATTGTATGCACCACTGTCCCTGAAGAAGCCCGTTGGGCGAAACATGTTGAACCCCCTGCATACATCACCCAGTTTTTCTCTAATTGGTGAAATACATAATTTTATGTGATCATGTTTTATATTCCATATGTTTTTGTATATGTCTAATGTCAATTAAATTCTATTTTTATATATACTAAAGCCTTGTCTATCACGTGTGATCCCTGCGGTACCTCAGCAAATTCTATGTAATTATCATACATATCCCAAATCGCATTCGCACAGTCCCATGCCACATCCCAGAACTGGGAACATATATTCATTTTTCTACCCGGGACGGTAATGCTTTTTGGAATTATTTCTTTAGTATACTGTGCAAGCTCCATATGTACTTTATATATTTTTCTCACCCCAAATGATTAGTTAGTTTGAGGTTTAGTAAAGGCAAAGCCACTCTGCAGTAGAAGCGTAGTCGCTGAAAATCAGAGGGGAAGCACTGATGGTTTTAACATCCAATCCTGTAGAAGCAATTTTTTTTTTGTTGTTTTCTTCCTTGCTTGTCCACTTGTAGTGCAAAGTTGATTTGCCTTTAGTAAATGGACCCCAACGTCCAAGATCCCTAATAATTTGGGGTGTATACAGCAAAATGTTAGAGTGCAATTTACATAATAAGAAACTATTTAGATTGATCTGTGTGTCCCCAAGAAAAGACATTAGTAAGGTTTTACCCTCACTTCCTGTTTGGCTATGTGACAGGAAGTGAATGAATTTGAAGTAGAAAAAGACAACATTTGTGAGGTGTCTTCACCCTATCAGGGGTGCAGACATCCCCAATAAATGAGCAGATGATACTTATTTGCAAATTAAGAAAATTGTTTATTTAACATTGGGTGGTGTTTGTGGGGGTCCCTAACACACACATTCATACATATTAGCAACGCTGTATCCTGGCCTATTGGCATGGTTATATTTTCTTAGTCCTCTCAATAAAATGATCAGAAATTTGTGTTTAAAGTAGAACTATAATCAACACTTTTTTCTTTAATTTTGGATAGAGTGAGGGAGGGTTATAGCCTCTGTCAGTTTATTTTGTACCATCCCTGTCCAATTGGGGAGATTTGCCTTCACTTCCTGCCCCATAGCCAAACAGGAAGTGAGAGAAAAACTATGCAAATGAAGGGAATCCAGTGCCCCCCTCCCCCCCAGAACTAGTGTGTGTGTGTGTGTCCCCCCCCCCTGAAAATTTCTGGGTGGGTCATAAAAAAACAGGGTGTGGCCTTGACAGGAAGGGGTGGGTAATTTTTCTATTAGGAGGTGCAGAAGTTTAGTCAGGCCTAGGGCAGCACAAAACCTAAATATACTACTGCATATTAGGGCTTATTTAGACAGGATCCGATTTACAGCATGTTTTTCGATTGTGGGAGGAACCCCACGCAGGCACAGGGAGAACATGCAAACTCCAGGTGTCATGGGCAGGATTCGAACCAGCGACCCTTTTTGCTGCTAGGTGAAAGTACTATCCACTACACCACTGTGCTGAACGAACTTGTAATAGGAATAAAAGTGATCCAAAAAAAAAGGGACAAAAAAGTGCAAAAAGAAAAATATTACGTAAAAAATAAATACAATTAAAATGCCCCTGTCCCTAGTAGCTCGCACTCAGAAACAAACATGCATGTAAGTCCCGCCCACATATGTAAACACTGTTCAAACCACACATGTGAGGTATTGACGCGTGCGTTAGAGTGAGATCAATAATTTTAGCACTAGATCTCCTCCTGTAACTCTGAACTGGTAACCTGAAAAAAAAATTCAAGCGTCGCCTATGGAGATTTTTAAGTCCCGAAGTTTGGCGCCATTCCATGAGTGTGCGCAATATTAAAGCGTGACAAGTTAGGTATATATTTACTCGGTGTAACATCATCTTTCACATTATCCCTAAAAATTAGGCTAACTTTACTGCTTCGTTATTTTTTAATTCATGAAACCTTTTTTTTTTACCAAAAAAAGGCGTTTGAAAAATTATTGCGCAAATACTGTTGGAAATAAAAAAAAATATAATGACGGCCACTTTATTCCCTAGGGTGTCTGCTAAAAAATATATATAATGTTTGGGGGTCCTGAGTAATTTTCCAGGAACAAAATATAATTTTTACATGAAGGAGAGAAGTGCCAGAATAGGCGCGGTATGGAAGTGGTTAAAGTGAAACAAAAAAAGTGAAATATTCCTTTAAATTTTATACAGGGGGGGGGTATAACATGCCTGTAAAGTAGCGCATGTTTCACGTGCTTAGAACTGTCCCTGTACAAGATGTCATTTCTGAAGTGAAAAAAAAAGTAATTTAAAAGTAATCATGGCTATAAAGAATACCGTCATTGCTCATTAAAAAATAAAAAAAAGTGGGGGTCCCCCAAAATTCAATTACCAGGCCCTTCAGGTCTGGTATGGATATTAAGGGGAACCCCGCCGTAAAAAAAATGGTGTGGAGTTCCCCCAAAAATCCACACCAGACCCTTCAGGTCTGGTATGGATTTTAAGGGGAACTCCACCCCAAATAAAAAAAAATGGCGTGGAGTTCCCCCAAAAATCCACACCAGACCCTTATCCGAGCATTTTAACCTGGCCGGCCGCAGAAAAGAGGGGGGGACAGAGTGCGGCCCCCCCTCTCCTGAACCATACCAGGCCACATGCCCTCAACATGGGGAGGATGTACATGTTGATGGGGACAAGGGCCTCATCCCCACAACCCTGGCCGGTGGTTGTGGGGGTCTGCGGGCAGGGGGCTTATCGAAATCTGGAAGACCCCTTTAACAAAGGGGACCCCCAGATCCCGCCCCCCCTGTGTGAAATGGTAATGGGGTACATTGTACCTCTACCATTTCACCAAAAGTGTCAAAAATATAAAAAAAATTACAATAGCCGGTTTTTGACAATTCCTTTATTAATATCTTCTTTCTGCGCTTCTTCTTCTTCTTCCATCTTCTTCTTTTCTGCTTTCATTCTGGTTTCTTCCTCCATCTTCTACTTCTTCCTCGACTTCTTTCTTGGGTCTTCTCGTCCGTATCTTGACCGGCTTCTTCTTCCATCTTCTTCTCCTTCCGTCGGCCTTCTCATCCGCATCTTGCTTCTTCTTCCCCGGACGCTGCACTTGAAATTGAAGTCCCCGCTGTGTGACGCTCCTGTGACCCCGCCCCCTCTGACGCCACGGGTAAAGTCATAAGAAAGTCCCTGTGTGGGACATGTGCGTCAGAGGGGGCGGGGTCACAGGAGAGTCACACGGCGGGAACTTCAATTGAAAGCTCGTCCGCATCTTGCGCGGCTTCTTCTTCCCCGGACGCTGCGCTTGAAATTGAAGTCCCTGCCGAGTGATGCTCCTATGACCCCTGCCCCCCTCTGACGCACATATACCACACAGGGACTTATGAGTTTACCCGTGGTGTCAGAGGGGGGCGGGGTCACAGGAGCGTCACACAGCGGGAACTTCAATTTCAAGCGCAGCGTCCGGGGAAGAAGCAAGATGCGGATGAGAAGGCCGACGGAAGGAGAAGAAGATGGAAGAAGACGCTGGTCAAGATGCAGACGAGAAGACCCAAGAAAGAAGCAGAGGAAGAAGATGGAGGAAGAAACCCGAATGAAAGCAGAAAAGAAGAAGAAGAAGCGCGGAAAGAAGATATTAATAAAGGAATTGTCAAAAACCGGCTATTGTAATTTTTTTTTTTTTTACACTTTTTTTGGTGAAATGGTAGAGGTACAATGTACCCCATTACCATTTCACACGGGGGGCAGCTCTGGGGGTCCCCTTTGTTAAAGGGGTCTTCCAGATTTCGATAAGCCCCCTGCCCGCAGACCCCCACATTCACCGGGCAAGGATGAGGCCCTTGTCCACATCAACATGTTGAGGGCATGTGGCCTGGTACGGTTCAGGAGAGGGGGGCGCACTCTGTCCCCCCCTCTTTTCTGCGGCCGGCCAGGTTACGTGCTCGGATAAGGGTCTGGTGTGGATTTTTGGGGGAACTCCACACCATTTTTTTTTTATTTGGGGTGGAGTTCCCCTTAAAATCCATACCAGACCTGAAGGGCCTGGTATGGATATTTGGGCGGAACCCCACGTCATTTTTATTTATTTTTTACGCTGGGGTTCCCCTTAATATCCATACCAGACCTGAAGGGCCTGGTAATTAAATTTGGGGGGACGCCACGCTTTTTTTTTTTTTTTATGAATTAATTCTCTCAGAATTGCTGGGAGCCGACAATTCATTATTGCCGCGAGTGATTTTTAAATGATTTTTTTTCCTTCAGAATGTCATTTTGTGCAGGGACAGTTCTAAGTACGGGAAACATGCGCTTTTTCACATGCTTACTTTACACCCCCCCTAGGTACGAAATTTAAAGGAATATTTCAGGTTTATTGTTGCACTTTAAGCATTATTAAATTCACTGCTCCCGAAAAAACGGGAGTTTTAAAAAAAAAAAAAAGCATTGATACATGTCCCCTGGGGCAGGACTCAAGTCCCCAAACACTTTTTAGAACAAAAACTTGCATATTAACCTTGAAAATGAACACTTTTGATTTCTCCCATAGAGTTCTAAAGGGAGTTTGGCGGCGGCTTTACATATTAAGTGCATTGCGCCCGCTGCTACGCCGGTTCATGCGCCTAATTAAGTATTCATCCGGCGCACTAATTAAGCCATGGAGCGGCGCAGCGCACTGTTAATAGTAAATCAGCCCCATAATCTTCGACAGACCTTGGGCCTTGCTGGAGTCTGCTGAGTGTGGATTCCGCCGAGTGTTGGAGAAAAGGGTCGGCATACAACTGGGACATGGCAGAAAAGAAGGAGTTGGTGGTTGCCAAAGCCGGGTATTGTTGCTCCCAAAGATGATGGGCCCAGGAAAGAGGTTCTCTAAAAGTAACAAGGTGATGATGAACCCCACTTTGGTGTCTTCAGAAGAGAAGGTTTGGGGTAACAAGGAAAAATACAGTTCACAGGTATTTCGGAAGGTGCAAAGCTGTTTGCGGTTTCCGGAAAAAAGCTCAGGCAATGGCACTCTGGGTTCAGGAGGAGTGGCAGTCACACAGAGCAGACTGAAGTCCGTTTGAACTGAAGAGCTCACAACAGCAGGAGAGGTGACAGGCTGGTTCAGAAGCTGACCTTCCATCCGATTCAGATTTGTCTGAAGATTCTGTACTGTGTGGGCAAGTGCCGAGAAGGATTGGCAAATGTCTTCGAAAGAAGAGGCCTCCCTTTCAAACTCCATTGATGGCTGACAGATACTGTTACGTACCTGGGTGAAGTCTGAAGTGATGAGGTCAGCCTCTCTTGAATCTCCGGCCCTGGTCCCGCTGAGAGTGGAGACAGGAGAAACCAAGGGCCTGGGGAGACATGAGTGCCTGCAGATGAAACTCTGGAAGCTTGCAGCAGATGATGCAAATCTTGACAGGCAGGAAGTCGCAGCAGATCGCAGGGATGGAGTCGCAGATACCTGGGAGGCAGAGCAGAGCCAAACAGGAGACAGAAGCATAGTCACATGGATAGCCGGGTTCAGCAACAGACGGGCAGCAAGGTGCAAAGTCATCAGGCAGAAACAAGGTCAAATAGGGAGCCGAGAATCAGAGGTGAAAGGAATCCAATAGCAGTGTCAGGGAAGCCGAGGTTCAGTAACGGGAATCAGGAGTAACAGGTATCGGGTAGGAATGCACAGGATACAGGGACCGGAACAGCTGAGATCCATCAGCACTAGGCTGGGGTCAGTACGCCCCTTAAATACGCTGTCTGGTGCCAAGGGGATACGCGGGCGCGCTCCCGTGAACGTGTGCGCTCCTCTGCGCACACGTGCGCATTGGTGCGCCTGCGATCCATTGAGTTCCTTGTGCGCATATGCGTGCGCGAATGCGCCCGGAATGCTCTAATGGTTATCTTACAACTAGTAAGTATTTTGTGGCTGCAAATATGACCTGCAGGTTTTTAATGTTCGCATGCCATTAAAGTCATAGGGGCCAGCCGCGAACTTGCGGTTTGCGAACATTTGAGAAAGTTTGCGGTTAGCGTTCGCGAACAGCCCCGTCAGATGTTCGACCATCACTACTTACCTCCATTGTGCAGCTAGTTTTGCACAGAGTGGCCCCAAACCTGGTCTTCTGGGATCCCTCGGTGGCTGTCTCGGCTCCCCCCATCAAGAACTTTCCACCTTCATGTGAGCTCTCTCACATGGTGGTAAGTTCTTGCGGGCACGCTCCTCTGATACAGCCGGCAAGCCGAGAAGCCAGCGCATTCACTGCGCGGGACTTTCAAAGGGGTCAGGTAAGTAAACAGGGGCTTGGGGGGGCTTCTAATCCTCAGATGTTTTCTCACCTTAATGCATAGACTGCATTAAAGGATCACTAAAGGATTTTTTTTTTTTTAGCTAAATAGCTTCCTTTACCTTACTGCAGTCCTGGTTTCATGTCCTTATTGTTCGTTTTTGCTTTGAAGTTGCTGTAATTCTGCTCTGATCTCCACACTTCCTGGTTGTCTGTTTCCTTATAACCACAGTACTGGGAGCTTTTCACGGTGGTCTAAGCTGTCATTACTGTGTGTCTAAAACTTAACAGAACCAATCAGATTAATTTTAAAAACAAAACACTGCCCTGGATTTGTTTGTTTTTGTTCTGTGTGTCTCTCTAGTTCACAGGAACATGAAACCAGTTTAAAAGTGAAACTAACCTGCAGGCACATTATATGATTGATTTTTATCTATTTGTAATCATTTTTAAAAGGAATCAGTTAACTTTTATGTCTCTATACCCTGTAAACAGTCATTTCAGCAAAAAAAAAAAAAAATTCCTTTAGTGACCCTTTAAGGAGAAAAAACATTTACAACCCCTTTAAGTCTTATACTTTTTTACCCTGCTCGGAAACAAAATATCCATAGACAGTGTTTTCTTAGTGACTCACATTCTTACAATAATGTTCTTATCTGTTGCATAATATTAAATATTGTTTTCAAAATCTGTTATATGAAATGAACATTAAGAACCTAAGAGGAAGGTGCTTTATTTTTTTGCTAGTGACAGATTCGGAATGAGCTTTAACGGCAAGCTTTATTTGGCAACAGAAGTAGCAGCCTTAGTGCCAATTTTCTGCTGTTTAAGCTTATTATCTAATTGCATGCTTCCACAGACTTTAGCAACAGCATGACATTAAGTCTGACTTGTGCCTCCATTCTGCACTAGTGGAATATTCAATTATTTGTTCTGACTAGTGTAATTCCCTGTGTTTCAAGCTTGTTAATGTCATTACAGGACTGAAATGAAGTGATTATTTTAAATGAGTATTTATCTGCTACAATATGCAAGTGTGTCAACCTCTCTACCCACACTCTTGTCCTCATTTCTGCCTTCTGTCACCTATTGGAATGAAAATGGCATTAACTTCCCCCATAAAATTCCCCCTCCCACATAAGCTAAGCAACATAATAGTATAGGTGGTTTCTGAAAGACTGTCAGTTTGCACGTGTGAATGTAAAATAAAATGAAAAACCACTATCTGCAAGCAGCAACAGTACCGTTACAGTTAATGACCACTACTTCCACTTGCAGTCAGTGATGACAGCTTGAACTAACTTAAAATGGCATGCCTGCTGCTGAGTGGCCCACTTATGTTATTTCTCTTGGCATGATTTTGGAAAAGGCCTAATTTTTTTGACATTTGACCATGCAAATTTGAGTCATAATATATTATTCTGCATTTACATTCTCCTAGTGCTGCTGTTTAAAATGTGCCACTGAAAGAAAGGAAGTGAAATATGAATGTTAGAGGCAGATTTGAACTGGAAAACTTGCTTGTAAAGTTCAATGACCTTCTGGAAATATTGCCATGCACTTCAAAGAAAATGTACATCTAAATCATCTATTCTCTTTAAAAAAAAAAAAAAAAATGTAAAGGTCAAGTTATTTTTTAATTGTTTACATTTGATGGGACAAACGAGTTTAATTGAATCATTAGTTTACTGTTACTTTCCTTAAAAGGTTTATAACATGTTCATTGTGTTGTCATATCAATATTGATTTAAATAGATGGCAGGTGAAATTTACTAGAATATATTAATGGGCGAGTGGGACTGATTTCCTGGCATTAAATGTAATTGTTAAATGTACAGAATGAAAAGGGGGGCACAATTAGGGGCCCACCGGCTTGAGACTGTGGCCACCCCACCTCATGTTTGGCTAGGAACATTGTTATAGGTATATATATGCAGGTTAGTTATTAGGGTTACTGTCTCTTTAACCACTTAAGCCCTGGGCCATTAGGCTGCCTAAAGACCAGAGGACTTTTTACAATTTGGCACTGTGCTGTTTTAACTAGTAATTAAAACATGCAATGTTGTGCCCAAACAAAATTTGTGTCCTTTTTTTTCCCCACAAATAGAGCTTACCTTTTATGGTATTTGATTGCCTCTGCGATTTTTATTTTTTGCGATATAAACGGAAAAAGTAAATGTTGGAAAAAAATTATATTTTCTACTTTTTATTATAAGAAAAATCCAATAAACTTAATTTTAGTCATACATTTAGGCCAAAATGTATTCAGCCACATGTCTTTTGTAAAAAAAATGTCAATAAGCGTATATATATTTTGGTTTGCGCAAAAGTTATAGCGTCTACAAACTAGGGTGCATTTTCTGGAATTTACGCAGCTTTTAGTTTGACTGTCTATCTCATTTTTTGAGCTGCTAAAATGGCAGGACAGTACAAATCACCCCAAAATGATCCCATTTTAGAAAGTAGACACCCCAAGGAAATTGCTGAGAGGCATGTTGAGCCCATTGAATATTTAATTTTTTTGTCCCAAGTGATTGAAAAATGAAAAAAAAGTTGTCACTAAATTATATATTGTTCACACATGCCATGGTTATATGTGGAATTACACCCCAAAATACATTCTGCTGCTTCTCCTGAGTACGGGGATACTTAATGTGTGAGGCTTTTTGGGAGCCTAGCTGCGTACGGGACCCTGAAAACCAAGCACTGCCTTCATAGCACAAAACTCCCCCAAATGAGGCCTTGAGGCGATTTAGTTCGCATTTGTAGGGCTATACAAGTTACTCACTCACTCACTACCTATCACAGTTTGGAAGGCCATAAAATGCCCGGATAGCACAAAACCCCCCCAAATGACCCCATTTTGGAAAGTTGACACCCCAAGCTATTTGCTGAGAGGCATGTTGAGTCCATGGAATATTTTATATTTTGCCACAAGTTGCGTGAAAATTACAAGTTGTTTTTTTTGCACAAAGTTGTTACTAAATGATATATTGCTCAAACATGCCATGGGCATATGTGGAATTACACCCCAAAATACATTTTGCTGCTTCTCCTGAGTACGAGGATACCACATGTGTGGAACTTTTTGGGAGCCTAGCCACGTATGGGGCCCCCAAAAACCAAGCACCGAAATCAAGCTTTCTAAGGGCGTAAATTTTGATTTCACTCCTCACTACCTATCAGTTTTGAAGGCCATACAATGCCCAGATAGCACAAACCCCCCCCCCCCAAATGACCCCATTTTGGAAAGTAGACACCCCGAGCTGTTTGCTGTCTGTGGAATGTTGAGTCCATGGAATATTTTATATTTTGCCACAAATTGCAGGAAAATTACAAACTTTATTTTTTTTGCACAAAGTTGTCACTAAATTATATATTGCTCAAAAATGCCATGAGCATATGTGGAATTACACCCCAAAATACATTCTGCTGCTTCTCCTGAGAACAGGGATACCACATGTGTGAGACTTTTTGGGAGCCTAGCCACGTACTGTTCCCCCGAAATCCCAGCACCGCCTTCAGGTTTTCTAAGGGCGTGAAATTTTGATTTCACTGCTCGCTACCTATGACAGTTTTGAAGGACATAAAATGCCCAGATAGCACAAACCCCCCACAAATGACCCAATTTTGGAAAGTAGACACCCCAAGCTATTTGCTGGGAGGCATGTTGAGTCCATGGAATATTTTATATTTTGCCACAAGTTGTGGAAATATTATAAAGTTGTCACTAAATTATATATTTCTCAAACATGCCATGGGCATATGTGGAATTACATCTCAAAATACATTCTGCTGCTTCTCCTGAGTATGGGGATACTACATATTGTGATAGAATGTATTAATTCTCAACTCCATTTTATGTAGAAATTAATTTTTCTATTTGTGTTTTGACATACTTACATTAGCTAACAGTTTGCATAGAGTCACACCCTGCTTCTGCTAAGTCACTGTGGTTAAATTCATGGAACAGCCTGATTGTATAAGCAAAGTCATCTTTTAGCCATTGTTAAAACTAAATTCAGCTTGTTTAGATCTTGATAAGAAAATACTGAGTTTTTTTGAAATCTACAGACATGTGCAATAATATGCAGTCCATCCTATTTTTCTACCATATATAAGTCCCCCTGAGAGAATATACTTCAGAGATCTAATGACCAGCTGTCTCAGTGTCATTTTTTCTCTCCGGATCCGTGGGTCATTGAAGCTCTTCTATCATTAACTGAAGTACACCTGGTGGCCGTATTACCTGTTTACCTCTACAGAATGGTGGCAGCTGTGTGGGGATGAGAAATCACCTTTGGTAAGTAGAACTTATTTGTCTTTTAGACAGACTGTTTTCTCTTGCCTTAGCTCTGATTTAAATTTCATCTTAAACTAAATTTATGTACAGTAGGTGAACGCGATATTGTGTCAATCTCGCTCCCTTTCTCGGCGAGATTGACCACCTACGAGCCCCATCGCGGGAGCCAGCGCCGAGCTGGCTTGCCGTCATAGAAGCGACGGGAGATCCGACTTGGATTCCCGCCAATTCTACACGTGTGCGGCGTTTGTTATGAATCCTGTAGGGGAAGTCCCCGCCGGATTTTAAATAAAAATCCAGCATGGGTTCCCCCCTCAGGAGCATACCGGGCCCTTAGGTCTGTTATGGGTTGTAAGGAGAGCCCCCCTACGCCGAAAAAAACGGCGTAGGGGGTCCACCTACAATCCATACCAGACCCGTATCCAAAGCACGCTACCCGGCCGGCCAGGAAGGGAGTGGGGACGAGCGAGCGCCCCCTCCTGAGCCTAACCAAGCTGCATGCCCTCAACATGGGGGGGTTGGGTGCTCTGGGGCAGGGGGGCGCACTGCGGGGCCCCCCCACCTCAGAGCACCCTGTCCCCATGTTGATGAGGACAGGGCCCCTTCCCGACAACCCTGGCCGTTGGTTGTCGGGGTATGCGGGCGGGAGGCTTATCGGAATCTGGGAGCCACCTTTAATAAGGGGGCCCCCAGATACCGGCCCCCCACCCTAAGTGAATGGATATGGGGTACATCGTACCCCTAACCATTCACCTGTAGGAAAAATGTCAAAGTTAATAAACACACAAGGGTTTTTAAAATAAATTATTTTTCTGCTCCGGAGGCTCCCCCTGTCTTCTTTATTAGCTCTGTTTACCAGGGGGGGCTTCTTCTTTGACGTCTTCGGGTGGGTGGGGGCCGCCGTCTGGTTCTCTTCCACCGCGGGGGGGGGGGGTCGCTTTTAAAAAAGCCCCCACCCCCCGGTGGGTTTCCTCCGGCGTCTTCGGCGGGGGGGCTTCTTCTTCCGCTATCCCGACGGGTCTTCTCCGCTATCCGGGGGGTCTTCTCAACTCTCCGGGGGTCTCCTTCTATGTTCGCCGCTCTCCGCTGTTGACTCGGCGCACCCCGGTTCTTCCTCCCGCTGTCCGGTGCCTTTTTCTGCCGTGCTGTACGTCTTCTTCTCCTTCCGTGCTGTGAGTTCTTCTTCCGTGCTGTGACGTCATGTTCTTCACTTCTCTCCTTCTCCCGATGTTGACACGTCGCCTTTCCTCGCTGCAATGACAAGTGCGTGGCTTGCATCGGATTTATATAGACCTCACAGTCCCATCATGCTCTGGTACCTACCCATGTGATACCTACCCACGTGGGCAACCTACACACGGCCGAGGAAAGTTCCTCGTCGAGTTTTGGGATGAAGCCGCCGAGGAGCTCGGCGGGCCGCCTTCTCCCATAGAACGAGAAAATAGAGAACATGTTCTCTATTTTCTCGTCGAGCTCCTTGGCGGCTCCATCGAGCCAAAACTGTACAGACGACAGAGTTTCTCGGCAGAATCCGGGTTTTGACCGAGTTTCTCGGTGAATTCTGCCGAGAAACTCTGTCGTGTGTACGGGGCCTCACAGAGAAAGATGCGGCAGGATGTTTTGAGATACCGAAAAGTTCAGGTACATATTTCCAGGGAGGACTGCCACAACAGCAGCAGTCCCACCTGGGGAATGGTACACAGCAGAATAGAGGTAGGGGCAGAGGGAGAGGAAGAGGTCAAGGCCGTGGTTTCCCCAGGACACAGCCCTCACAAAGAGGTTAATTCAACTGTGGGGACTTGGGTCATTGCAGAAACCAATGTCCATATGGCATACCTGAACAAAATAGCACACAAGTCACACAACCCCCACAAACCCAACAACATCAAGGGCCAAAATTCCCAATCCAATGGAAGCAACCCCAACCCCAATGAAGATGCCCAGAAGGTAGTATCCCAGCATTTCCCCTGGTTTCATCCTCTTATTCAGAGCAACCAATTATCATGTTGCATGTGAATGGAATGGAAGTACCTTTAATCCTAGATACAGGAGCCACAAGGAGCACCCTGAGTGAGGATTTTTATAGAGGTGAAACCACAAATGCTGAGCCTTCAATGGGAATTAATGGGATACTTACCAAAACCTGGAAAACACCCAACCTTATTGTCATAAACCCATCATATGGTGACCAACCAGTACTCAAATACTCTTTCAGAATTATCCCAAATTGCCCTGTTAATCTTTTGGGAAGAGGCCTTTTGGGCAGACTTGGAATAGTTATGAAAATGACAGAGGAAGGAGGAATTATAGTGCACTCTAAAAAGGTTTCCATTCAAGGGCAATTTTTATTTTCAGAACCTGATGATGGTGACCTACCTGGTCCCAATCATAAAGTCTGGTCTATAAATAGCCTAGATGTTGGTCTCATCTCATGCACCCCATATAAAGCCACACTGAAACCTGGAGCCCAACCCATTTATCATAAACAATATCCTCTTTCTAAAGAAAAGGAAGAGGGGATTGTGCCTATGATTGAACATTTCCTGAAACATGGCATAGTGAGAGAAATCACTGGAAACAAATGGAATACACCAATTAACCCTGTAAAGAAGCCTGATGGTTCTTAAAGATTTGTGCAAGATCTTAGAGCTGTAAATAATTTAATTGTCCCCATAGCTCCTATAGTGTCTGATGTGCCATGCCTTCTTACTTCTATACCATCCGATGCAGAATATTTTTCTGTTATTGACCTTACAAATGCATTTTTTTCCGTCCCTGTGGACGAAGAGACACAGCCTATTCTTGCATTTTGTTTTCGAAACCGCCAAATGACATGGTGTAGAATGCCTCAGGGCTATGTGGACTCCCCAGTAGTCTCCTCAGTTGTGCTCCAGGCCACCTTGCGGTCCTGGACTCCCCATCATGGTTCTGTCCTACTCCAATATGTTGATGACTTGTTGTTATGCAGCCAAAGCCAGGTAGCCTGCAAGGAGGATGGTTTAGATCTGCTACATTGGTTGGCAGATAATGGTCATAAAGTTTCCAAAAAGAAACTTCAGTGGTGTCAAAAAACTGTTGAATACCTTGGTTTTACACTCACAAAAGGTGAAAGGAAAGTCAGTCACAAGAGAGCTGCGGCTCTCGTGGGTCTAGCCCGCCCACAGACCAAGAAGGATATGCTGTCCTTCCTTGGCATGATTGATTACTGTCGCCAATGGATACCTGACTGTTCCTACTATGATAACATTTTGAGACAAACCACAGGTACAGACATGCCAGATTGTATAAAATGGAATGAGGAAATGTACAATGCCTTTGTATACCTTAAAACATCTATGGTAACAGCTCCTGGACTTGGCTTACCTGAGTACAGCAAAGGGTTTCACCTATTTGCTAGGGACAACTGTAAAACCATGGCGGGAGTCCTAGCGCAAGAACATGGGGGCAAATTGCGCCCTATTGCTTTTTTCTCAAGAGTAGTGCCTATGCCGGTTCAGGGTATGCCGGTGTGTCTAAGAGCTCTTGCATCCTGTGCTATGGTTGTGGAAATGGCTACATCTTTCACTTTAGGCCATCCAACTACCCTTCACACCACCCATAATGTGTCCCTCCTCCTAAAGAATATCCACACCCAACATATGTCAGCACAGAGGCTGAGTGGGTATGAGGTAATTTTGCTCTCAAACCCTAATTTGGAAATAAAATATGCCTCCCCCACCTCAGGCCCAGCCCCAATTTTGAATGCTCTCCTAGGACTCAAAAATGAGGAGGATGAGGTAGCCCCGCAACATGAATGTATTGAAGCTATACAGCAGGACACCTCACCCAGGGAGGATATGTGCTCGAGTGCAATTCTGGGAGCTCAAAATGTGTTTGTAGATGGGTCTTGCTCAAGACCAAATGACCACACTTATCATGCTGGATATGCTGTGGTCCAGCTCCCTGACATTGTACTTGAGGCAAATCCAGTCCCATTTCAGTCTGCACAGGCAGCTGAATTAATTGCCCTCACCAGAGCATGCCAACTTTTTGAGGACCAAGATGTAAACATTTACACAGATTCTAAATACGCATTCGGGGTGGCCCATGATTTTGGGGTTATATGGAAAAGAAGGGGATACATTGCAGCTGATGGGAAATCAATTTCCCATTCTACACTTGTATCTAGTCTACTGGAAGCCATTAAATTACCAAAATCTATTGCAATATTGCATTGTAAGGCACATACAGGACAACAGGGTGATATTGCAAAAGGAAATGCCCTTGCAGACAAAGTGGCAAAGGAGGTGGCTTCTCAGCATGTAGCTACCCTCCAAATGCCCACTCTAGCCCCTGAAATACCATTACTTGATCAAACACTCTCTGATTTACAAACATATGCCACTGAAACTGACATAAAACAATGGAACATTGCAGGTGTGCAGGAAAGTCCAGAGTCTGGGCTTGTCTGCCAAGAGGGGAGACCGTGTATACCTATAGCTAGTGCCCCATTGTTTATCTCTCAGTACCATGGGGTGGGACACAGAGGCTGGCAGATGACATGTGAATTACTGGATAAAGACTTTTTCATCCCAGGTCTTCCCTCTCTTGTGAAATCATATGTCTCTAGATGCATCACATGCATACGGAACAACCCAAGAAATCCACACAAAGCAAAACATGAACACTTGATATATCCATCCTCACCATTCACACATTTACAGATTGATTTTACCCACATGCCCAAATTAGGCAAACGACAGGAATATTTACTTGTAATAGTAGACATGTTCTCAAGATGGGTAGAAACATTTGTATCTACAAGAGAAGATGCTCAAACAGTGGTAAAAATCCTCACGCAAGAAATCATCCCTAGATGGGGATGCCCGCTCCAAATAAATTCTGACAATGGTCCTGCCTTTATTTCAAAGGTGTGCCAAGATTTAGTGAAAGCACTTAAAATTGACTGGAAGTTTCACATTCCTTACCATCCTCAAAGTTCAGGAATTGTAGAAAGAATAAATAGGACAATAAAAGATAAGATCAGGAAGGCTACAGGTGGAACTTATACCAACTGGAAAAGGGTGCTGCCGGCAATTCTAGCAGAGGTAAGAATGACCCCAAATAACAAGACAGGTTATTCTCCCTTTGAAATTCTTATGGGCAGACCATTTCCCACTCCCTGGGCCAGAAAACCCTTAATGTTAGAAAGAGGGGATCTTGATCTTATTCAGGGAGAATATGTAAGAAAATTAATTGAAACGTTAGACAAAGTTGAAAGAAATGTCGCTCGCACCTCTCCTTCTTCTTCACAGGAACCAACACACCCCTTTAAGGTCGGTGACCTTGTAGTGGTCCAGCAGCTGAACCGAACAAAAAAGCAGGAATATCCTTTTGGACCTCCAACCACCGTGATCGCAGTAACCAGGACAGCCATCCTCGTGGAAGGACAACAGTCTTGGATCCATGCCAGTCGGGTAAAGAAGGTCAACCAGGACCCTAAGAGGCAAGGCAAAGATAAAGACAAAGGAGGTGAAGAA
Source organism: Rana temporaria (assembly GCF_905171775.1). Classification (NCBI taxonomy): domain Eukaryota; kingdom Metazoa; phylum Chordata; class Amphibia; order Anura; family Ranidae; genus Rana; species Rana temporaria. The sequence goes on along the minus strand of NC_053493.1, from coordinate 187,054,577 downwards.
AGTAGTGAAAATCCTCGAATACTGAGTGAAGAAAGTGGTCAAGTCTGAAAAAGATGACCTCGCTTATTTCACCACAGACTTCTGGTCTCTGATCAAATTTATGGTTAGCTGGCGGAACCACCGGGCTGCATTCTCAGCTTTCCTGTTGGGACAGGAGAGCCAGAGAAAACCATGGAAGGCGGTGGGAGGGGGGGTGGCCAATCAAATTGCTCAGCTATTCAGTGGATAGAGAATATAAACTTGGAGGTGAGCCTTGTCACTCAGAGAATATTTTCCTTATGTTTTCTCTGCATGAATATATGTTGGTCTGTGTAACGGTCACCACTGTTTACGATATTCCATTCCATCGCCCCACAACAGCTTATCTGACACTCCAACCATCCAACAGACACAATCCATTCCCCCAGAATTAAGACGAGACACAAGCTCTGTTCTTTCTGGTTTCAAAATGAATGAACGGATACTTTTAATGGTACCTTAGCTATAAAGTACAAACATTTTACAGTAATCAAAGGAACAAAGACACACTCCACCCACACATCACACAATGGGGCTTCAATCACATTATTTTAGATAATGACATTCAGAGGAGTTAATTATCCCCCAGATGTTCTGACTCCGCCAATAAGTGATTCACCTGCATAATACACATTCCTATGTCAGACGTAATTGACATGCTAATTCATTACACCTGAAAAGAGACGTCTGACCTTTAGACTGCTAACTCACAACACCTCTATCATCAATAGTATCTTCATATCTTCACACCAAACAGTGTCATTGGCATACACAATGAAATATCTAGGAGCAGACTCAATTAACACCTCAAAAGCATTTGTCCCCACATTGAATGAAAACACTCCATTGACCTGTTGGAGTCAGACTTTAACAACTTGTAATATTCCAAGATATCCTGCAAAACATGAATTATCAGTCCCATCTCATGTAATTTATAATTATCATTTCTCAGTCACCCTATGCCCAAAAGGGGCACAGGATGACCCTAGACCCAAGAGTCATTAGCGACGCTGGCACAGGAGTACCCCACATCCTTCAAAGGTCTCTGGGTGTCATGGGCTATTCCGTTACATCTCTTCCCTTTCGGTGGGAGACGAACACAGGAGGGAACCCCAAACGGGTTGACTCCGAAGTTAGTCAGTAGTTCCAGTCCTCCAATGCTGGTATCCATACTGTACCCCAAATAAATTGCTCCAAACAGGGCATTACTCACCCAACCAACCTCTGCCACTCTCAGAGAACATGCCTGCCGCTGGGGAGAGGCCTGGACTGGCCCTTCTCCCTGGAGTCCTTTCAGCCGCTGGAGAGAAGACAGGGTGACTGGGCTCAGTCCATCATGCTGTTGGGGTTCTGGGCCAACTGCCCCCCATCCCTGGGGTATACCAGTGGAGACTGAAGTCCCATCCACTGGTGGTAGGTGAAAATCCCCCGGTGCTTGCAAAGCAAAGCTGACATCCTCCTGTCTCAGTGCCGCACCATTTTCTGGGGTTTTGTCAGTGAAGACTGAAGTCCCATCCACTACCCCAGGAACTCCCTCTTCCGTTAGTTGAGAGCAGAGGCTTGTGGCACTCTGCTCTGTTGCCAGCTCTTCTGCTGGGTTGCTGTGAGTGGAGACTGAAGTCCCATCCACTACCGTTAGTGTTAGTTGAGAGCAGAGGCTTGTGGCACTCTGCTCTGTTGCCAGCTCTTCTGCTGGGTTGCTGTGAGTGGAGACTGAAGTCCAATCCACTACCACAGGAACTCCCTCTCCTGCTAGTTGAGAGCAGAGGCTCGTGGCACTCTGCTCTGTTGCCAGCTCTTCTGCTGGGTATGCATAAACTGTAACATCCTCTGGACGGTCCATTAAGTACATACATTCTGTAATCTGTGGCTGGGGAGATGAGCCAACTGCCCTAGCCCCCTGGAACTCCACATCATCCGCCTCAGCTTTGGGAATGGCAATCTTCAGATTTTCCACTACCGATTCATCAGCCAGAATTTCACAGTTGTCATCTAAAATTTCCTCATAGTCCCAGGCAACGGGAGCCCCACCCTGCTGCTGAGCAGAGTCTAGCAGCTGTCTGTAGGCGATCTCCAGCTCCCATTCCTGAATGGCCAGAAACTCCAAATCTTCCTGTAACCAGTGCCCTTCCGAGACATTCAATTTGTGTTCTCTGTGCTCCATTATGTCCTCCAAGCGCCACTCTCTATCATCCCCAAAGTCAGGATCACTGGACATCCTCCAATACAATAATCCCAGGTCATCATAGTCATAGCCTTCCGTGGGGCTGTCATCCGCTGACCACGGGCACTCTTGGGCTACACACCACCGGAGGGCTCTGTAGCGTTCGTCCAACCGCATCTCTGCCCGGATCAGCCTGTTTAACTCGGCTGTCCACTCCTGCTTTGGTTGTTCCCCCAACAACGGCATTCATGCGTCATACTGCGGCCAGTACCTTACATGGATGGAGGGGAGGACCTTCCCCTGGTGTTGCTACTCAAGAGCTAGCGCTTCCTTCCAGAGTTGGCAACGAATCACATCCGACCATCCCAACAGGGCCTCCTCTGATACTGGTCCTCTGTGCTGTATCCGCATCTCTTGTAACCTCCTTCTGAATTCCTCTTCCATTGAGACTGGTATCTGTTCCTCTCCTCTATCCTCAGTTGGTGCTGCTGTGACTTCTGCTGCTGCAGCACCTCTTTGATGTAGCCAAGTGGCATCCATAGCCGCTATAACCAGGTCTACGATCTCCGCTGGAGGATTAGGACCATATTGTGCCAGTCCTCGTTTAACAGCCCGATCAAAACTTTCTTCCTCGGGTGTCCTGTCTGTTACGATGGGCCTTTCAGCTCTATCCATTTAGACAAGTTCTGCAATAATGTCCCTTTTCTTACGGTTGCTGGCCGGTCTGCCACGGTTCTCCAGTAAGTCCATGAGGGAAGAGAGCTTCAGCCATTCATACTGCGCATCCATTGTCCTGTGTCCTTGTAGCTGTTCTTCTGGCGATAGAACTATCCCACTGCTGTGCCACCACTTGTAACAGTCAACACCGTTTACGATATTTCATTCCATCGCCCCACGACAGCTTATCCGACACTCCAACCATCCAACAGACACAATCCATTCCCCCAGAATTAAGACGAGACACAAGCTCTGTTCTTTCTGGTTTCAAACTGAATGAACGGATACTTTTAATGGTACCTTAGCTTTCTTATATACTGTACAAACATTTTACAGTAATCAAAGGAACAAAGACACACTCCACCCACACATCACACAATGGGGCTTCAATCACATTATTTTAGATAATGACATTCAGAGGAGTTAATTATCCCCCAGACATTCTGACTCCGCCAATAAGTGATTCACCTGCATAATACACATTCCTATGTCAGACGTAATTGACATGCTAATTCATTACACCTGAAAAGAGACGTCTGACCTTTAGACTGCTAACTCACAACACCTCTATCATCAATAGTATCTTCATATCTTCACACCAAACAGTGTCATTGGCATACACAATGAAATATCTAGGAGCAGACTCAATTAACACCTCAAAAGCATTTGTCCCCACATTGAATGAAAACACTCCATTGACCTGTTGGAGTCAAACTTTAACAACTTGTAATATTCCAAGATATCCTGCAACACATGAATTATCAGTAATGTCCAATCTCATGTAATTTATAATTATCATTTCTCAGTCACCCTATGCCCAAAAGGGGCACAGGATGACCCTAGACCCAAGAGTCATTAGCGACGCTGGCACAGGAGTACCCCACATCCTTCAAAGGTCTCTGGGTGTCATGGGCTATTCCGTTACATCTCTTCCCTTTCGGTGGGAGACGAACACAGGAGGGAACCCCAAACGGGTTGACTCCGAAGTTAGTCAGTAGTTCCAGTCCTCCAATGCTGGTATCCATACTGTACCCCAAAAAAATTGCTCCAAACAGGGCATTACTCACCCAACCAACCTCTGCCACTCTCAGAGAACATGCCTGCCGCTGGGGAGAGGCCTGGACTGGCCCTTCTCCCTGGAGTCCTTTCAGCCGCTGGAGAGAAGACAGGGTGACTGGGCTCAGTCCATCATGCTGTTGGGGTTCTGGGCCAACTGCCCCCCATCCCTGGGGTATACCAGTGGAGACTGAAGTCCCATCCACTGGTGGTAGGTGAAAATCCCCCGGTGCTTGCAAAGCAAAGCTGACATCCTCCTGTCTCAGTGCCGCACTATTTTCTGGGGTTTTGTCAGTGAAGACTGAAGTCCCATCCACTACCCCAGGAACTCCCTCTTCCGTTAGTTGAGAGCAGAGGCTTGTGGCACTCTGCTCTGTTGCCAGCTCTTCTGCTGGGTTGCTGTGAGTGGAGACTGAAGTCCCATCCACTACCGTTAGTGTTAGTTGAGAGCAGAGGCTTGTGGCACTCTGCTCTGTTGCCAGCTCTTCTGCTGGGTTGCTGTGAGTGGAGACTGAAGTCCAATCCACTACCACAGGAACTCCCTCTCCTGCTAGTTGAGAGCAGAGGCTCGTGGCACTCTGCTCTGTTGCCAGCTCTTCTGCTGGGTATGCATAAACTGTAACATCCTCTGGACGGTCCATTAAGTACATACATTCTGTAATCTGTGGCTGGGGAGATGAGCCAACTGCCCTAGCCCCCTGGAACTCCACATCATCCGCCTCAGCTTTGGGAATGGCAATCTTCAGATTTTCCACTACCGATTCATCAGCCAGAATTTCACAGTTGTCATCTAAAATTTCCTCATAGTCCCAGGCAACGGGAGCCCCACCCTGCTGCTGAGCAGAGTCTAGCAGCTGTCTGTAGGCGATCTCCAGCTCCCATTCCTGAATGGCCAGAAACTCCAAATCTTCCTGTAACCAGTGCCCTTCCGAGACATTCAATTTGTGTTCTCTGTGCTCCATTATGTCCTCCAAGCGCCACTCTCTATCATCCCCAAAGTCAGGATCACTGGACATCCTCCAATACAATAATCCCAGGTCATCATAGTCATAGCCTTCCGTGGGGCTGTCATCCGCTGACCACGGGCACTCTTGGGCTACACACCACCGGAGGGCTCTGTAGCTTTCGTCCAACCGCATCTCTGCCCGGATCAGCCTGTTTAACTTGGCTGTCCACTCCTGCTTTGGTTGTTCCCCCAACAACGGCATTCATGCGTCATACTGTGGCCAGTACCTTACATGGATGGAGGGGAGGACCTTCCCCTGGTGTTGCTACTCAAGAGCTAGCGCTTCCTTCCAGAGTTGGCAACGAATCACATCCGACCATCCCAACAGGGCCTCCTCTGATACTGGTCCTCTGTGCTGTATCCGCATCTCTTGTAACCTCCTTCTGAATTCCTCTTCCATTGAGACTGGTATCTGTACCTCTCCTCTATCCTCAGTTGGTGCTGCTGTGACTTCTGCTGCTGCAGCACCTCTTTGATGTAGCCAAGTGGCATCCATAGCCGCTATAACCAGGTCTACGATCTCCGCTGGAGGATTAGGACCATACTGTGCCAGTCCTCGTTTAACAGCCCGATCAAAACTTTCTTCCTCGGGTGTCCTGTCTGTTACGCTGGGCCTTTCAGCTCTATCCATTTAGACAAGTTCTGCAATAATGTCCCTTTTCTTACGGTTGCTGGCCGGTCTGCCACGGTTCTCCAGTAAGTCCATGAGGGAAGAGAGCTTCAGCCATTCATACTGCGCATCCATTGTCCTGTGTCCTTGTAGCTGTTCTTCTGGCGATGGAACTATCCCACTGCTGTGCCACCACTTGTAACAGTCACCACCGTTTACGATATTTCATTCCATCGCCCCACGACAGCTTATCCGACACTCCAACCATCCAACAGACACAATCCATTCCCCCAGAATTAAGACGAGACACAAGCTCTGTTCTTTCTGGTTTCAAACTGAATGAACGGATACTTTTAATGGTACCTGAGCTTTCTTATATACTGTACAAACATTTTACAGTAATCAAAGGAACAAAGACACACTCCACCCACACATCACACAATGGGGCTTCAATCACATTATTTTAGATAATGACATTCAGAGGAGTTAATTATCCCCCAGACATTCTGACTCCGCCAATAAGTGATTCACCTGCATAATACACATTCCTATGTCAGACGTAATTGACATGCTAATTCATTACACCTGAAGAGAGACGTCTGACCTTTAGACTGCTAACTCACAACACCTCTATCATCAATAGTATCTTCATATCTTCACACCAAACAGTGTCATTGGCATACACAATGAAATATCTAGGAGCAGACTCAATTAACACCTCAAAAGCATTTGTCCCCACATTGAATGAAAACACTCCATTGACCTGTTGGAGTCAGACTTTAACAACTTGTAATATTCCAAGATATCCTGCAACACATGAATTATCAGTAATGTCCAATCTCATGTAATTTATAATTATCATTTCTCAGTCACCCTATGCCCAAAAGGGGCACAGGATGACCCTAGATCCAATAGTCATTAGTGACGCTGGCACAGGAGTACCCCACATCCTTCAAAGTTCTCTGGGTGTCACGGGCCATTCGGTTACAGTCTTTAAGTGATTAGAATATATATTCTCTAAGATGAGACTTTGAATTACCCTGTTGGATTTTGTATCATCTGTGGAATTTGGACTTTGTTTGGTATTGGAAGTTAATTAAAATGCGTTCTCTGGAGAGCCTGTGTGTTGTTGCGGAAAAACCTAATTTATAGTCATCATATAATTCCTAAGATATCAATTATCTACCGGACTGGACACTATACCTTTCTATATCATTACATTTATTGGACATATGAGATCACTACATTGGTGCCGTTCAAGTGACTAGAAGCGCATTCTCTGGAGACTGGAAACTGAAGAAAGAAAAGACTGGCGTGTACTAGAAGACTGGAACTGGCAAGGTGGAGCTTCAAATGCGGTGAGTAAAATATTTCCTTTTTTTTATTATTAATAATATAGTAAAAAATGCTTACTCAGTGTGAAGCTAGTGTCAGTTCTGATAAAGTTAACAGATGGGTATTAAAATGTATTAAGTGTCATGGCGGTCCTTATGAAATTCCAGAAAAATTTAAGCAGGTGTGGACTATAATGAAGGAATTTTTAGAGAAAAGTGTTTTTGATAGAATAATTTCAGAAAGAAAAAGAAAAGGTTGTATTGTGCAGGGCTTGTTGTCTTGTTGTTTAAAAATGGAAAGTTCTTTGAATGATAAAGTTGAGGAAATTGCGCAGTTACAGAGTGCAGTTGATAATAGCCATAAGGTTTGTCAGAGGTTACAAAACCAATCAGAAACTGAGACAGTAAATTTAAAATTGCATGCAGTTACTATTGGCAGAACTTTGCTTGAGAAATGTAAACATTGTGATGAATTATCAGAGGAAAATGAGAGATTAAAATTTAGAATTATGGAATTAGAGAAGAGATCTCAGGAATGCAGATATGCATCAAATCTTGGATTCAGCAATCTGCAGCAAAATACAAACACAAACTGTCTATCAAATGAAACGGAACCTCATATTAAATCTGATAATTCATTGCCAGCCACACCCACTGTGACCAGCACAGTTTATAACAATAATAATACAGGTGAAGTTCAGCTTGTCATGAAGCATTTGAAACCAAAAGAACTAGATGCAATTCTTAGGCCCCGTACACACGATAGAATCCATCCGCAGATAAATCCCAGCAAATGGGTTTCTGCGGATAGATTCTATGGTGTGTACACGCCAGCGGATCTCTTTCCGCGGAGAAATCTCCTCTGGGATGGATTCCAGCAGATCGAATATTTGTTGTGCTGCACAACAAATCCATCTGCTGGAATCCATTCCAACGGATGGATCCGCTCGTCTGTACAGACTTACCGGATCCATCCGTCCAAAGGGATTCCCCGCACGCGTCGTAATGATTTGACGCATGCGTGGAATTCCTTATATGACAGCGTCGCGCCCGTCGCCGCGTCATAATCGCGGCGACGGCGCGACACGTCATCGCCAGAGGATTTCCGCGCGGATTTCAATGGGATGGTGTGTACACTCCATCCCATCGAAATCAGCGGATATCTTTGAGAGGATTTATCCGTGGAAACGGTCCGCTGGACCGTATTCGCGGATAAATTCTCCCGTGTGTATGGGGCCCTAAAGAAATAGGAATGGTTCCCTGCCATGATTTAAACAGATTTTTTAAATGGTTTTGTGACTTGCAGCAGGTCAGAGATGTGTACAATCTCAACCCATCTGACTTAGAAAGAGTTTTGCAACATTCTATAGGAAATAGTATTTGGATGAGAATTAAACAGATCTGTCTTCAGCGTCTGAGGACAAGGGACATATTACTGGAATTATTATGTGTTTTGTATGGAGTACGTTCTAATGTTGCGATTCATGGGAAGATCGAACAAATGCAGAGTGAATCTCCCTATGAATTGTCGCACAGGATAGCAACTATTATGGAATTGTTGGTTGGTAATAATCTTGCATTTGAACGTGGAGGCTCGATACATATCAGGATGTTGTTAGATGCTTTGCATGAAGATATCAAACAAAATATTTTATTAGTTACCCTGAATCCTCATGATTTAAAAGACGTATTATTGAGAGCAGATCATTTATGGAGAAAGTCAAATGAGCAAGCTGTCAGAATTGATTTAGCCACATTGTTTAGGACAAACACTGAACAGAAAGATCAGAAGATAATATCTAATGATCACATCAAAAGGGGAAAATCTGGGTCAAACATAGGTGATATTAACATGAAAAACAGAGCTGACCAAAATAATAATAAGAAAAGGACCTGGATGCCATTTCCTCAGTTAAAACAGAATTATGAAATGATGAAAATAGAATATTACACATTATTAGAACAGTTGAAGGGTCCAGATCTGTTTTTGAATGAAAATTACACTTCTCTAGCAGTGGGGGTGAATTAGCTTTAAGGTGTAAACTGTAAATAGTACTTTGTTTAAGGACCTTGCTAATGAGTTTTTGTCTGAGAGTTTTTGTCTTTCAGGTACATTGCTGGAGATACTCGTTTGCATGTGAATAGCAGGAGAAATTGCTGGCTAGTGGGGGAGAAACGCTGAATGGACAATATATCACTATACAAGTGAATATCTCTCAATATTCATCAAGCAATGGACCCTTTTTTTTTTTTGAACATTCAAATTTCCTTTTTCATTTTTTTTTATTATTTTCTTTTCAATGGACTTCCCCAACGCCCTATTTTTTTAATTTTCTCCCTTTCCCTGATATATTTTGTTTTTTATTATGTTTTATTCCTTGAACTTAATCTTAAAACCCGAGCGAAGCATTTAAACCTAAAATAATTTTATAACATCTGTACATATGACATAATGCATATTGATATCAATATATTTTACTTCTGAGGTGATGCTGCACAATGGCTTAGCATAGCATAAATTATAGTAGGTTGGGTGGTTTTCCTAAATTTATAAGAGGGGTGAGTGAAATTCATCACTCTAGTCATGATTTGATGAAAAAGACCTTTTCTATCTTTCATAAAAAATACTGGCAAGAATTTCCACTGCCGCCTTGTCTGGACAGAAGATCTGATAAACACTGATGTCAAGCTGATCCTATCTAAACTATCGCATGGGGGAATATATATGTATGTATGTATATATATATATATATATATATATATATATATATATATATATATATATATATATATATATATATATATATGTTGGTATACCATTCTGGTGGAATTATGGACTGAATGATACAAATAACAGCTCTATTAAAGGCAATGAGGGGTCGGCCTACAGCACATTGCAAAAGCAAATTGTTGCTGGCAATCAACAAATTCAGAATATTGAAGGTTTGATGTTAAAGGAACCAAGTGTAATGATTGATGGATTAATGATTGAAGATGTCGGGTGCAAGGAAATAGTTTGCAGCACAGAATTTTTACTGCCATACCCAAACCTTTTTGACCTTGGAAGCAACTGCTGATACCTTAATGGTTCTTCTTACTATAAAGATGGAAGTAGAATTTCAGGATTTGCTGGTGTTTATGTAAAGGCATCTTTAAAACTTTGAGCCTGGAGATGAGAGAATCCTGGACTTATGTGGATTGGACCTCCCAAAACATACCTAGGGCTAGATTCACGTACGAGATACGACGGCGTATCTCCAGATACGCCGTTGTATCTCTGAGTTGCGGCGTCATATCTATGCGCCTGATTCTTAGGATCAGTTACGCATAGATTTGACTAAGATCCGACCGGTGTAAGTCTCTTAAGCCGTCGTATCTTAGTTGCAATTTTACGCTGGCCGCTAGGTGGCGCTTCCTTCGATTTCCGTGAGGAATATGCTAATTAGGTAGATACGCCGATTCACAAACGTAAGTACGCCCGGCGCATTTTTTTACGTCGTTTACATTAGGCTTTTTCCGGCGTAAGTTTACTCCTGCTATGAGGTGTACGCAATGTTAAGTATGGACGTCGTTCCCGCGAATAGGGCTTACGTAAGTTATGTTCACGTCTAAAGCATTGACGATTTGCGGCGGAATTTCGAGCATGCGCACTGGGATTCTTTCACAAACGGCGCATGCGCCGTTCGTAAAAAACGTCAAATAAGTGGGGTCACACTAAATTTCAATAAAACACGCCCACATCATCCAAATTTGAATTAGGCGGGCTTACGCCGGAGCACATGCGTTACGCCGCTGTAACTTAGGGCGCAAGTTTTTTCTGAATACGGAACTTGCGCCCTAATTTACGGCGACGTAACGTATCGGAGATACGTTACGCCCACACAACATTACGCAGGGCTATCTGAATCTAGCCCCAAGTTTACTTTCAGTGAGATGGTGAGAGATGTGATGAAGTCAGAATGGACGGTGACATCAGCTCGTTTTTGCTCAATATTCAAGATTGTGATGTGATTTACAAAAGAAAAAGAGCAATCTTTGAAATGAGGCCTAACAGCTATACTGGCCAAGGATGTTTACTGAATCCTTTTCCAGTCATGGTCTAAAGTTATATTATCTAATAACTGTTTCATGGGGATATTTTAGAGGTTGGTGAAGAGAGATGTAACCAGTCTCAACTTAATACTTAATTTGAGCCATTGTAAAGCATACAGTACCTCAAACCATAATGATGTTTGTTGTTAGAACCGACTCACGTGGGGGAATATGTTGTAATATATGTTGTTATATGTTGGCCGATTTATGTGGGATGTTATTATATATATATATATATATATATATATATATATATATATATATATATATATATACACATATACATACCATAAGTCTAAATTTGACCAGGCCAGATTTCAGTAACCTGTAATTGCATGTTACACATCAAAAGAAGCTTGTCTATTGTCAATATGCAAAGAGACAGGATGGGTCAATTTTTACACATCAAACCATTCAAACAATTACTCAGGCCACATGTAATCTAATTACTTATTAGAGGGATCTTATTAGTATGCAAGGATGCATACTAATTAGTGACTCCAGCTGGGGTCAATTACCTGCCACTCTGAAAGACATGATGTAGATCAAAGACGGCCAATCAAATTGCTCAGCTATTCAGTGGATAGAGAATATAAACTTGGAGGTGAGCCTTGTCACTCAGAGAATATTTTCCTTATGTATTCTCTGCATGAATATATGTTGGTCTGGAAGTGATCAGAATATATATTCTCTAAGATAAGACTTTGAATTACCCTGTTGGATTTTGTATCATCTGTGGAATTTGGACTTTGTTTGTTATTGGAAGTTAATTAAAATGCGTTCTCTGGGGAGCCTGTGTGTTGTTGCGGAACAACCTAATTTATAGTCATCATATAATACCTAAGATATCAATTATCTACCGGACTGGACACTATACCTTTCTATATCACTACATTTATTGAACATATGAGATCACTACAGGTGCCACATGCGCCAATCTGATAATCAAACAAGTGACTAAAAAGTGGCACGCTTGTATGATAATTGTCCACATACAAGTGGTACCCCTTTCCGAGTAATGGTGACACCAAGTCCTACACAATCTTGCCAGCGCTCCTTATGTAATCTGGGCAGTTCTCTGGCTCTACGTGACTATCTCTTCCCTCGTAAACCATAAAACTACAGTGGGGATCGAAGGTTTGGGCATCCCAGGTAAAAATTTGTATTAATGTGCATAACGAAGCCAAGGAAAGATGGAAAAATCTCCAAAAGGCACCAAATTACAGATTAGACATTCTTATAATACAGTATGTAAAAAAAAAGTTAGATTTTATTTCCATCATTTACACTTTCAAAATGACAGAAAACAAAAAATGGCATCTGCAAAAGTTTGGGCACCCTGCAGAATTTATAGCATACACTGCCCCCTTTGCAAAGCTGAGACCTGCCAGTGTCATGGATTGTTCTCAATCATCGTCTGGGAAAACCAGGTGATGTCAATCTCAAAGGTTTTAAATGCCCAGGCTCATCTGACCTTGCCCCAACAATCAGCACCATGGGTTCTTCTAAGCAGTTGTCTAGAAAACTGAAACTGAAAAAAGTTGACGCTCACAAAGCTGGAGAAGGCTATAAGAAGATAGCAAAGCGTTTTCAGATGTCAATATCCTCTGTTCGGAATGTAGTTAAGAAATGGCAGTCATCAGGAACAGTGGAAGTTAAAGCAAGATTTGGAAGACCAAGAAAAATATCAAACAGAATAGCTTGCAGGATTGTGAGAAAAGCAATTTAAAACCCACGTTTGACTGCCTGATCCCTCCAGAAAGATCTGGCAGACACTGGAATTGTGGTACACTATTCCACTATAAAGAGATACTTGTACAAATATGGTCTTCACGGAAGAGTCATCAGAAGAAAACCTCTTCTACATCCTCACCACAAAAATCAGCGTTTGAACTTTGCAAATGAACACATAGACAAGCCTGATGCATTTTGGAAACAAGTTCTGTGGACTGATGAGGTTAAAATATAACTTTTTGGCCGGAATGAGCAAAGGTACGTTTGGAGAAGAAAGGGCACAGAATTTAATATAAAAAAAACGTCTGTCCAACTGTTAAGCATGGGGGTGGATCAATCATGCTTTGGGGTTGTATTGCAGCCAGTGGCACAGGGAACATTTCACTAGTAGAAGGAAAAATGGATTCAATAATATTTCAGTAAATTTTGGATGGTAACTTGATGCCATCTGTGAAAAAGCTGAAGTTAAAGAGAGGATAGCTTCTACAAATGGATAATGCTCCTAAACACACCTCAAAATCCACGGGGGATTACATCAAGAGGCAGAAACTGAAGGTTTTGCCATGGCCTTCAGAATCTCCTGACCTTAACATAATTGAAAATCCACGGATAGACCTTAAAAGAGCAGTGCGTGACAGACAGCCCAGAAATCTCAAAAAACTGGAAGACTTTTGTAAGGAAGAATGGGCAAAGATACCTCAAACATGAATTGAAAGACTCTTGGCTGGCTACAAAAAGCGTTTACAAGCTGTGATACTTGCCAAAGGGGGCAGTGCAAGATATTAACTCTGCAGGGTGCCCAAACTTTTGCAGACGCCATTTTTTTGTTTTCTGTAATTTTGAAAGTGTAAATGATGGAAATAAAATCTAACTTTTTTTGACATATTATAAGAATGTCTAATCTGTAATTTGATGCCTTTTGGAGATTTTTCCGTCTTTGCTTGGCTTCGTTATGCACATTAAAACAAATTTTAACCTGGGATGCCCAAACTTTTGATCCCCACTGTATGTGCATACCGTGTTGCCCTGTCACAGAGTTTATACATCTTGACCGCATATCTGGCACGCCTGTTTGAAAGACAAGCAGTCAGAAAATTTAATCAGGGACTCATCAACGCAGATAATTTGATCGGGAGTAAACAAGGCTGCAAAACGTTCCTTGAAGTGGTTAAATTTTGTAGAGCAGATCGAATCCAGGGTGTCCACGAGGACGACAGAGTTCATGAACCGTGCATGAACCGCAAGATCTGCTCGTATAGTGCCCTGGCCATGGAGGCAGAGAACAGGAGCATATGGTAAATTGGGTCAATGGACCAATATGAGCACAACGTACTCATTTTAACTATGCCCATGTTGAGGGATAGGCCCAGAAAGATCTTAAATTTGGAAACCATAATTGGTTTCCATTCTCTGGCCCTGTGCGCCCTATGCGAGCTAATCCTGTGGCGCCACCCTCCCCAGACTGCTACACACTGACCGCTACACAATACACACTGACCGCTACACAATATACTACCCACAGACCACTACACACTGACCACTACACAATACACATTGACCGCTACACAATACACACTGACCACTACACAATACACTACCCACAGACCACTACACAATACACACACTGCCTGCTACACAATACACACACTGCCCGCTACACAATACACACACTGACCGCTACACACTGACACTACAGCATTGGTGCATTTTACTATAGAGGCATTGGTGGACTACAAGGTCCAGAATTTTACTATAGGGGCATTGGTGGACTACAAGGCCCAGCATTTAACTATAGGGGCATTGGTGGACTACAAGGCCCAGCATTTTACTATAGGAGGCATTGGTGGACTACAAGGCCCAGCATTTTACTATAGGAGGCATTGGTGGACTACAAGGCCCAGCATTTTAGTCCCACCAATGCCTCCTATAGTAAAATGCTGGGCCTTGTAGTCCACCAATGCCTCCTATAGTAAAATGCCGGGCTTTGTATCCCAGGACTCCCTTTCCCTTATATCGGTCCCCCCTTGATTAGACCTGTAACGGTCAGGGGTTAACACCGTTTGCGATCTTCCATTTCACCAACCCAAGACAGCTTATCCGACAGTCCGACGAGCCAGCAGACACGATCCATAAGATCTCCCCCAGAAAGACGAGACACGCGCTCTGTTTTCTGAGTCAAACTAATGAATCTTTAATGGTACACTCTTAGCTTTTTATGCAGTTACCAGCATGTTACAGTTAATCACAGGGACAATGAAACAGTCCACCCACCATATCACACAATAGGCTTTAGTAGTGCATAGATCTTAAAATACAGATAATGCATTGTTTTTTTTAGTGCTTAAAATTTTGAATTTTTGGGAAGCAACGTTCACATTCAGTTTTTTATTATTTTAGATTTTTGCTTGTACCATGGGGATCCATTTTAGGATCGGTCATCTGAGAGGAGTCATGGTTGTTTTGATAATTTGTTCAGAAGTCAGGAACACTAAGTTCCTGTGTTATGGGATATTATGGATAAGAATTGATTCTGCCCTTGTTCTTTAATTCCAGAATCTTGGTGGAGCGAAATTGGAGAGGATTCTGGAACAGAGATGAAGAATGTTCATCTGCTTCGCAGTTCGTCTGTGCCATACCACACACCGAAAATTTGTTCTGATAAACGTTCAGGAGAGAAAAGATTCAGAGTAATACTTGAAATATAGGGTTTCTTTTTCTTAAGGAAAATTTTTGCACTAATACTGAATCTGAAAGACTTTGCCCAACAACGAGACGCGTGAAACATTTTGCCAAAGTCTCTCCTGTCATTTATGGATGCAAACGGACTTGAATACAAATGCAATGGGTTGGAGGTTGGGGAAGGAATATAACGTATCCAATCCTTCAGAACAAGAGTTGCAAAATATGTTTTTTGTTTATTAGGAAATGAAATGTTTTTTGTTTAGATGTATTGATGTAACTGAGTATGGTGCAGGTACCTAGGAGGCTGGCACTTATGCATAATACAGTGTCTGTTGGCCAGACTAGAGGGTGCCAGGTGATACATCAATGGGGTGAAAACGTCTTCGTAGGGGCGGTGTCTCAATCTTAGCAGTCCTATAGAGAAGCTCTCGGTTACTGGACATGTGGGAGATACACCTAATTGATGTCTTACCTGAGAGGTTGAAACCCTGCATGGGTAATGCCAGTGCAATAAACGCTGGCTACCAGGGTACAGTATGCCATCACCACATGGCGCTTCAGCATCTCGCAGTGGTTGATAGAATCTTAGTACCCTATATGTGCTGAATATACTCTGAGTGAAAAGATTAGTGGCGTGCTCTCAGAGATGTGCGGACACAGAGTGAGGTTCAGAGCACTTATCTCTGAGGAGTGACCAGAAGAGGAGGGATGTATTCGGCACTATATTGGGGGGAATGGGACTCAGTGTAAAGTGGCTCAAGATTTTGTCAACCAGGGTGAGAGGTTGGTAGAGAGTGTGAGATGGTATAGGATAGATATGTCAGTGGCTCTGGCGTGCACGCAGCGGCAGGCGGAGTTATTGACCACCATCAAGCTAATTGTACAGTCTCTCTATGAGGGGCAGTGGCCTGATGAGTTAGCATCACCGCTCAGTAAGACTTTGCAAAACACATCCCTTACAATAATCCAAAGTGGTAGTCGAATGCCTGAATGGGCTGTACTGGTTTGGATTGTGAAAGGGTGTGCTGTATGATCCATGTACAGGAGTGCAGACTCGGTCTGTAGATTTTTGTGGCGTCAATGGGCTTACTGACTGGGGATTCTATCTTGTTGCATGTGTGGCTAAATGACCCGCATGTGGTCAGAGAGTATGGAGCTGGGGGCAGGTTTAGATTTCCCTCTGTCGAAAGCATGACCACGATGTCCTCTGCATACCAGGTCAATACACAGTACTCTGTGTTTGGGATGGAGAGATCATTGCTGGGAAGGAAGCACCTGGGTATTATTTAGGACATAGACAAGTTTGTCCTTGTCCTAAAGGATACCAATGTAACGTCAGTCATGTAACAAGGGTATTTCTTGAACCTAACAGTAGGTAGAGGTGCAGGATATACCCTGGGCATGGTCACTGGAATCCAGTCACAGGGATAGAATTGTGTGGGTTTTGGTGTCATTGTTTGAGATTTATATGTGTTGTTAGACTCAAAACTTATATAGAAAGCTCTCCTGCTTATCTATGCAAGTTGAGGGACGAATTGACGGTGGGGTCTCTTCGTACAAATTAGAGACTTTGCTGCCAATTTAGATCCCTGAGGTACCACAGACAGGCTAAGTTGCAGTAGGAAAAACCACTGTGAGCAAGCCTGCATAATCCCGACCCGTATTTACAGTAAAGAGTTATAGAAGGTTGGGAGCGAGATATGTAGTTTGATGGGTCATATGCATATATGTAAATATTATGGTGATGGGTGATTTATGTCATGGTGTAGGGGGATAACGGTGTGTTTTAGGTTAGTAAGATGGGCAAGAAAGGCCCTCCTTGAGACTCTGTATCTGAAAGCTGGTTAATATACTGCTCTGAGTGTGTGCTGGTGAATGATGAGTGAATGGACACCCCTTGCCTTGCCTGTACTACACCCCTTTCATGAAGATGTCAGAAAGAAGAAGAAGATACGGAAAGGTGACATGGAAGCCGTCATGGAAGTTGGTGCGTCACTCAGTAGCAAAGCGGCACGTGTTGGGAAGCACAGCACGTTAAAACCATTAATGGATTGTTCCAAAAAGCTGATTCTGAAACACATGTTGGAAGTCAGTTATGGACTGTTTCATAGGAGCCGGTTCTGAAGACTATGTTGAGAGGGACAACACAGTGAAACCATTATGTTGCGCTTCCACAGGACCTGTGTCTGAAATACATGTTGGTAGACAATACCTGTCTACCAACATGTATTTCAGACACAGGTCCTGTGGAAGCGCAACATAACTGGTTTCATAGGAGCTGTTTCTGAGACGCATGTGGAAAAACGCAATACGTTAAGACAGTTAAGGACTGTTCCAGGGGTACTGGTTCGTAGACACATGTTAAGCGTTAAGACCATATGGACTGTTCAATGGGACCCATGTCTGAAGAAGGATGATATGCGCCTTGTTAGGCGCAAAGCGGCATATGTTGCAAAGAATGAATTGTGACCATTCTCTGATTCCAGTCAAACAAGCAAGGATTCCCCCCCCCCCCGCAGGAATGTAATATGTTACACTTGTCTCCCAGAAGTCTAGGGAAAGACAGCTGTTAGGCAGTCTCCACAGACAAAAGACATTGATTAGGACACCATACTTACAAGGATCAAAAGAATTGACTAGGTAAGGAAGGACAAGTAATAATAAGGAAATGATCACGGAAGTGCAGTGATTGGGTGAAGGCAACTGGGAGGGAGTTTTGAATAAGTGAATTGTTGTAAAAAGTGTTTGTTGGCATGGGTGAGCTCTCTGTTCTCTCGGAAGCTTGGTGAGTAAAGATTGCATTGAACTCTTCTCTTGATGCCTGCCACATGTTCATGATGGGAGCTCTAGGCTCACTGCTGACCAGCTGATTTTACAGATGTGATAAGTATCTATGAATTTCTCTTGTATATGTGTATATATTATGATGTTTTAATGTGTGATATCGGACTATCCCTATTTCCTTGGGAATAAACACAGATGTTCATTTTACCAGCAGCAGTGCGTATGTGTGTGTCTTAATAGGCGTAGATCAATGAATCCATTTATGCAGTAGAACCTGTGAATATCTCTAGAGCTCATTAGTTTAGATTATATGGAATAGCCTTGTAAAGTACAGCATTTTCTACAGGCTTCATACACATTCTTTTAGATCATGACATTCAGATGAGTTAATTATCCCCCAGACGTCCTGACTCCGACAATAATCTATTCACCTGCATAATACACATTCCTATGTCAGACGTTCTGTCTCCGACAATAAGCTATTCACACCTGATACACAATACAGACGTCTGACCTTTACAGACTTAATTAGTACAATAGACACAAAACAGTATTAGCATCACATAATGGACAATGGAATATCTTAGGAGCCCAATTCAATTAACACCTCAACAGTCTATTGACCTGTTCATAAGGAACAACTTGTAATATTCCAAGATCTCCTGCAATACATGAATTATCATTAATGTCCCATCTCATGTAATTCATGATATCAGTTCTCAGTCATCCTATGCCCAACAGGGACTTCTGTTACAAGACCCATCAGTGTCCCCTTCCCCACGAAAGACCCCCATTAGACTGCCTTACCGAGAGCCGCTTTGAGCCAGGAAGTGTGGGAGCCGGAGTTTGGGGGTGGAGATCCTCTACTGTAGTGTAGTTTTTCTTCCTTTCATTGTGTGGAGAGCCTTGGGGAGAAGTGTGTAGGCAAGACACAGGATTCAGGACACATCCAAACTGGTACACTCACAGGGCTGCTGTTAGCAATTATTGGGGCCTCATACAGCCATCCTCAAGAGGCCCCCACATCCTGAGGATGGAAATAGGTGGGGGATGGAGGTGAGAGAGAGGAGTGAGAGAGGGGGTGGGGTGAATGAGATGGTGGGGATGAGAGATAGAATTAGAAAAAGAGTGGCGGGTGGGAGAGAGGAGGAGGTGAGGGGGGGAAGAGAGAGGGGGTCAGTTGGTCGGGGTAAGGATGAGAGAAAGAAAGAGGGGGGATTAGAGAAAGAGTGGTGGGTGGAAGAGAGGAGGTGGTGAGGGTGGAGAGAGGGGGTGTGGTGAGAGAGAGAGAAAGGATTAGAGAAAGAGTGGTGGGTGGGAGACAGGAGGAGGCGAGGGGGTGGGGTGAGGATGAGAGAGAGAGAGAGGGGGATTGGAGAAAGATCGGTGGGTGGGAGAGAGGAGGAGGTGAGAGGGGGTTGGGTGGCTCAACACGATTGGCACTGCGCTGACAAGCCATTCACCTCTGCAGCTAGGGGTTCGGATCTCGGTCTCGGCTACATGTGAATTGGGTTTGGTGGTCTCAGCCCGGCTCCCGGTGGGTGTGCTATGCGAGGTAAGCCTGCGCTTAGTACGCCCACCCCCCTGCCACAAAAACCACCACACTTACACACGCACTCGAAATTGGCTTAACATGCACGCACTTTGACCACGCGGTCTCTAAAAAGAGAGGCGAAGGACTAACGGGGCTGGTTGAGTGGGCTAATCCTCTCACTCCCTTATAGGGAGTCCCTCTGCCCAGTTGGGCTTCAAAGTGAGAGAGAGAGGGGGGATTAGAGAGAGTGGTGGGTGGGAGAGAGGAGGTGAGCGAGGGGCTAAGTGAGAGAGAGGGGGGGAGAGGGGGTGGGGTGAGGATGAGAGAGAGAGGGGGATTAGAGAAAGAGTGGTGGGTGGGAGAGAGGAGGTGAGAGAGGGGCTAAGTGAGAGAGTGAGAGTGAGGAAGGGGGTAAGCTGACACAGAGGAGAGGGGGAGCTGACACAGAGGAGGGGGGTAAGACAGAGGAGGGGGGGTGAGACAAAGGAGGGGGGTAAGCTGACACAGATAAGGGGGTGACACAGAGGAGGGGGTGACACAGAGGAGGGGGGGTTAGCTGACACAGAGGGGATTACACAGAGAAGAGAAGGGGGGTGATGCAGAGGAGAGGAGGGGGGGTGACACAGAGGAGAGGAGGGGGGTGACACAGAGGAGAGGAGGGGGGTGACACAGAGGAGAGGAGGGGGGTGACACAGAGGAGAGAAGGGGGGTGACACAGAGGAGAGGAGGGGGGGTGACACAGATGAGATGAGAGGGGGGGTGACACAGAGGAGAGGAGGGGGGGTGACACAGGAGAGGAGGGGGTGCCCTCACACCCGCACACCCCAAAGGCCGGCCCTGGGCAGGTAGCATGAACATCCATACTATGACGGCAGAGCCTCCAGCCAAGCTGCAGCATCTTTGAGGGAAGTGAAAAAACAGACAGTCTCCCCATCCACCACCCGCAGCTTAGCAGGAAACAGCACACTATACTTAATGCCTTTAGCACGTAGGGCGGCCTTCACCCCATCAAAGGATCGGCACTGTCGCTGTGTTTCCATCGTATAATCTGGGAACATCAGGAGCCTTCCGTTGCAGTAAGGTAATTCTCCGGCCGCCCGAACAGCCCTGAGCAGCTCATCTCGGTCGCGGAAGTTAAGTAGCCGCAGTATGAACGTACGGGGTGGGGCCCCCTCCGGCCCGGGCTTGGGTGGAACGCGATGAGCCCGCTCAACAGCAAAGTAGAGAGCAAATTTTATTATATATTGGCATATTAAAACCTTTGAATTTTTTTTAAAGAAAACATTAACCCTTATGGTTTGGGAATTCAAATTTAGAGAATATTACAACAGATTTTAAAGCGGAGCTCCACCAAGAATTTTTTTTTTTAAATGCTGCAAAAAAAAAATATATTTTTTTTTTATACATACCCGAAGTGCCTTGGTGTATACTGCAAGTGTGCTTATTACTTTGCACCTAAACCCACTTGGTGTATACTGCAAGTGTGCTTATTACTTTGCACCTAAACCTACTTGGTGTATACTGCAATAGCTAGATTCAGGTAGATGGGCGCATCTTTGTGCCGGCGTAACGCAAGGTATATGCGCTACGCCGGTTTAAATCAGAGCGGCAAGTACATGATTCACAAAGCACTTGCTCTCCACGTTGCACCGGCGTAACGTAAATGTGAAGGCTTAAGCCGGCGTATGTGTAAGTGGGTGTGAACTTATGCAAATGATAGCCTGAGCGTGGAGCAGTGGATTACTCCCGGCGTATCTTCCACGGAGCATGCGCAGTGATGTAGACATATGATCGCTTCCTTGTGCGCATGCTCACAACTACGCCGGACGAACTTCCTGGTTTACGCCGGCCTACCGGCTTACACCGAGTGCATAAATACGCCCAAAAAGGTGCCCGTCCGACACAAAATTACATCCTGCTTTCCCCCCCCCCCCCCCCCCCCCCCGAGCAAGGTAATTTTGCTGTTCTATATTTCTGGGCTCTTTTGCTGTGCTATGGCTCCTCAAGTCAGCAAGAGAAAGAAGAATTTTTCTCCCCAGGAGAGGGCAATTGTGATTGCTGGCATGGAGAGATATGAGACCTTCCTCCCATGGTGCCCAGAGTCGGGATACCAGCCACGTCAGGAAGCAGGAAATCCTGGAGACGATTGCAACTCAAGTTAGTGCCCTTGGCAATGCTACCCGCAGCGCCAAGGACAACAAGAAAATCAATGACCTGAAGCTCCGTGTGCGAGAGAAGTTGTCCGCCATTCGGAGGCACCAGAGTGGCACGGGGGGTGGACCACCCTGCAATATTGTTTTGACCCCTGATGAGGAGATGGTCGCCCGGTGTATCCAGAGGGAGCAGCTGGAGGGAGTTGAGAGCTTCGATTCCCGTGATGAGGCCTCAAAAACAGATAAGTGTTTTATATCCCCTATTCGGTGTGTAGCATGTGAGGGGGTGGAAGAGAACATGTGACAAGTGTGTGGGTCCCCCAACATGTGACTGCTTTATGTCAACCACAGATGTGCAGGAGGGAGCGGGCCCATCTGCTGCCGGTGGCCGTCCCACCACATCGTCCCCGGAGCAGCCTCAGCAAGACGACCAAGATCCAGCGGTGGAGGGGACTGCCCACACCTCTTCTCTTGAGGAGGTGGTGGAGGAGTCGGTGGACCTAGGGCAGATAAGCCTTATTATAGAGGAGTCCAGTGTTCTGGCTGGGCCCTCTCACACCTCCCCCCCATCAGGGGAAGCCCCTCTGTGTCTGCCACCAGCAGGGGAACCACCTCAAGGGGCTCACCCTATGCCCACTCCCAAGCGTCTTCTGCCCCAAGGAAGGCGACAAGGAAGACCAGGGGTGTTCCTCTGAGTGTCCAGGACCAAGTAGTCCTGGACCAGGGCCAGCAGACCTGGCATATGGGGGAGCTAGCTGGGCACCTGCAGCGGGTGGCACATAACACTGCCCAGTTGTATAATGCAGTGCAGGAGAGCAACGCCAATAGTGCTGCAGTGGTCACCTGCGTGGGGGAGCTGCAGGCCACCACTGTGAACCTGGTGGACCAGGTTCAAAGCCTTACTGAGGCCGTCCAGGCCAACATGGCTGCCATTCATAAGGAGGGGAGGCAGAGGCAGCGCGACCGGCGGCATAACATCACCCGCCAGCTGAGGATGCAGGCCCAGACCAACCTGTACCTCAGGCACATAGCTGTGGCCTTGGAGGGCAGGCAGCCATCATCTGCCAGGAGTGGCACACCCGGGGAAGAGCCACCTCCAGATGTCCCACCCCCCCACCCCAGGCTCCCCCCAGGCAGCTGAGGAGCCAGAAAGCTGCCATCAGGCACAGCCCCCGTCAGCCCAAATAAGTGGCTTTTTTTTGTACTTTTTTTCTATGCTCAGGTCATGAGTTTTTGTTTTTATTATTTAAAGCACACGGTGAGGAGTGCTGGCTACAGTGTGACTGGTGTGTGAATGTAGGGGGGTGACACTCCTGCCAGTAAGGGGTGTCACCCTCGGTCGTTGGGGAGAAGTTGCTCCAGGGCTTGATTGGATCGCTCTGCGGCCCCATTGGACTGAGGGTGGTAAGCCGAAGAGAAGGAGAGTCGAATACCCAACTAAGAGAAAAAAGCACGCCAGAACCTGGACACAAACTGACTCCCTCGATCCAAAACTATCTCTTTAGGCAAACCGTGCAACCGGAATACCTCCCTGGCGAAAACCGTGGCCAACTCCTGTGCAGTGGGTAACTTCTTGAATGGAACACAGTGGCACATTTTGGAGAACCGATCCACAATCATAAGAATGACCGTATGGCCTCGGGACACAGGTAGGTCCACAATGAAGTCCATCCCCAGGTGTGACCATGGGTGCTCCCCATTGGGAATGGGTTGTAGAAGTCCCAACGGAAGATGCCAAGGGGATTTATTCTGGGCACAAACAGAGCATGCCGCTACATATGCGGCAATATCGGACCGTAGAGAAGGCCACCAGAATAAGCGTGAGACAGCCCAGGACAGCTGATTCTTTCCAGGATGCCCCGTGGTCTTGGAGTTATGGTAGGTTCGCAACAGCCGGGTACGCAACTCCTCAGGCATGAAGCACCTACCATCGGGTCTCCCAGAGGGAGCACCAGATTGGGCTGCCAGATTCTGCTCTCCAAGGGGAGATGTCAAGCTAGTGCGGATGGCGGCCAGTATCTGATTAGGAGGTATGACCGAAGTCGGTAGAGAAACCTCTTTGGACAGCTCGGAGTATTGACGTGATAAGGCATCCGCCCTGACGTTCTTGGAACCGGGTAAGTAGGAGACCACGTAATTAAAACGTGACAGGAACAGAGCCCATCTGGCCTGATGGGGTGTCAATCTCTTGGCCTCCGAAAGGTACGTCAGATTCTTGTGGTCCGTCAGGATGAGAACCGGGACCACAGAACCCTCGAGCAAGTGCCTCCATTCTTTGAGAGCCTGTATGATAGCTAACAGCTCTCTGTCACCAATCTGGTAGTTGCATTCCGCGGGAGACTGTTTCCGGGAGTAGAACCCACAGGGAAGCAGAGGACCCTCTGGTGTCTGACGCTGAGACAGAAGGGCGCCTACTCCTGTCTCAGACGCATCCACCTCAAGGACGAAGAGCAACCCAGGACTGGGATGAGACAGTATTGGAGTCAAAGCAAAGGCTGATTTTAGAGCCTCAAAAGCCTGGATGGCCTCGGCCGGCCAATCATGGGAATTACTGCCCTTCCTGGTCAGACCCGTGGGAGGCTTGGCCAGCATGGAGAAGTCCCTGATGAACTTCCGATAATAATTGGCAAAGCCCAAAAAGCACTGCAGGGAACGAAGACCAGTGGGCTGAGGCCACTGCAGGACTGCCGAAACCTTCTCAGGGTCCATGGAGAACCCCTCCGCGGAAATGATGTAACCTAAGAAGGTTACCTGGGACCAGTGAAATTCGCATTTCTCAAGCTTACAGAAAAGCTTTGTGATGCATTTGCCTATATGTCTCAGTTTAATGCTCCCTGCTAGCCCTGTGTGTAGAGGTAGAAAGGAATTTCATGTGTGATTCATTCCTCTAACAGGTTATTGAAGTGCTAATGTCCCCTCACTATTCTAAACGTTAATTGATCTATTGTGTTGTGTGAAGAAGATCTGTGTTTACCCTTAAAAGATGTGTATTGTATCATCAGGCTAAATGATTAGAGAAGTAGTATGTTAATTATTCTGATTGCTTCAGTGTAGTAATTAACTCCACTGATGTCTTTATCTAAAGAAATGTGTCTGCATGGTCGGCTCCGACTTGTCTCCTATAATCTGTATGGGAAACCCCACTGTGTGAGGGGGGGGCGTTCCTAACAGGTTGTAACCACATATAAGCTGAGTTTTTGTGTCATTAAAGTCTCTTGTTCCAGCATTAAGCCTTGGCATGTGTGGCTTATTATGGCGATTCCAGGAGGGGATGTTCTTGTATGGGGAGAAGGGAATGCTTGACGGGGATATCATTCTAATACTGTCACAAATGGTTGGCAGCAGCGGGATTTTCCCTTCTATTCCCCTTTACACCCGGATTCCAAGCAGACACTGGAAGAACTACTGGAAGTTCGTGGAAGGATTGCTAGCAACAAAACCAAGCGGGTCATCATAGCAGAATTAATGGAGCTAGACCAGGAGGACGGGATTGCAGCAACGCCAGCAGTACAAGAGATGGAGAGACCAGTGATTCAGGAGGAGTCACCAACCAACAAGCTAATGAGAGAGAAGCTAGCTTGGTTCGGTCCGAACCCAACAGCGGATGTGGTGCTGAAAGTGATGGACCTGTTAGCGAAGGAGGCTAAACAAATAAGAGACGGTAAACTACAGAAGGCTAAACAAATAAGAGACGCAGAGCTACAGTTAAAACTGGCAGCAGTCCTACAAGCAGCCGCACATTATCCGAACAGTGAGTACAGCACAGCAGACGCAAGGAAGATTCCGTTTAGCGCTTTTAAAGCTTTTGATGAAAAGGACTGTGAGATTGATAACTACCTGGCAGATTTTGAGCGACAATGTAACCTGCACCGAATAGCTAGAGGAGAGTGGGTTGCAATATTGTCAGGCAAACTGTCAGGCAAAGCTTCTGATGCTTTCCGGACTGTGCCAGATCAGGATATCCATAGCTACGCCAGGGTTAAAGAAGCGCTCCTGGCTCGTTATGCAGTAACCCCAGAGTCCTACCGACAGAAGTTCAGGGACTCACGCAAAACCACGAAAGACTCTTATGCGGAATGGGCATGCCAGTTGTCCCTGTCGGCCTCTAACTGGGTTAACAGCAGCCAGGCCACCACCGCAGAGGACATTTTGCAACTAATGCTCCTGGAGCAATTTTATAATCACATCCAGACGGATGTCAAAGATTGGGTGAGAGATCGCAGGCCCATGACTCTACCAGAGGCCGCGAAGTTGGCGGATGAATATGCGGATACTCGCAAGACAAACCAGGTCACACCACAGATACAACCTCCACGACCAACGGTGCCCTCACACCCACCAGCCGCTAGATACCAACCTCCTAACAGACCGATGACATCTAGCCCTCGCTATCCACGCCAGGAGGACAACGAACAACGCTGCTTCCGGTGCAAACAGCTGGGTCACTTCAAGCAGAATTGCCCCATGAACGACAACACCAGGTCAAATTGGTCTCAACCTGGGTACCGCCCACCAGCAGCAGCCCATTGTGTAGACTCGGCTTGGGATCTCCAGTTGCTGGGTCCGGAAGAACCATTGGACACCATTTACGAAGTCCTCACGGTACAATCTGGTATTACGGACAACAGGGAACACCATTGTCAGCTGGTCATGGGCGACAGCCATGAGACGGAGGGGCCCTGGAGGGAGCTGGGCAGAAAGAGGCACCGCCGGCTACCCCCCAAGAAGAAGAGGTCCTGGAAGCCGTATAACAAGCTGACCTGGGAGGAGAAGAAGCGACTGGAGGAGAGGGAGTCGCAGCGGGCGTCCCAGATGCGGGCCGAGATGTTCACCAAGGGCCCACCGGTGGCCCCTTACACCACCACCCAGTTCCTGATGATGAAGGACCACGTGGAAAGCCTGCAGGACATGAGCAAGCAGGAGCTGATCCGTGAGTACATAGAGCTGGAGGAGTGCATAAGCCGCATGGAGGAGGAGAACAACCACCTGAGGTCACAGCAGGCTGACCCCCCCAGGCTCCATGCACTGGAGATGGAGCTGGAGAAGCTCAAAGAGGAGAACCGGCGGCTGCGGAGGGAGCAGAGGGTGGCTGACCCTATGGGGCACTGATCCCCCCCCCCCCCCGAACTCTGAGCACCAGTGCTACAGCATTTCAACAAATATAACTTTTTCTTTTATGAATCTCCTGTGATTGTCACTTCAGAGCCATAACCTGCCCCCTCCCATAGCGGGACACCTAGATGGCGGCGCACAGACCCATTCGCCGTCTTCACACTGACTTCTGGTGACTCTGCAGATCGCACAAAGACTTGGGGACTGACCGGCGTGTGATCTGACGACCCGGTGGCATACCTGAGTCGGAAGCAGTTGCCAAGGGAGGTCAGTTACGCCAAACGGAGTTAACCTCGGACTAAAAGCTCTGAACCCGTCAACCCTACTGGACCAGGAAAGGTCCAACCGGGTTTGCCGGAGCAGGGAGAAAAAGGGGGGCCATTGTGATGCATTTGCCTATATGTCTCAGTTTAATGCTTCCTGCTAGCCCTGTGTGTAGAGGTAGAAAGGAATTTCATGTGTGATTCATTCCTCTAACAGGTTATTGAAGTGCTAATGTCCCCTCACTATTCTAAACGTTAATTGATCTATTGTGTTGTGTGAAGAAGATCTGTGTTTACCCTTAAAAGATGTGTATTGTATCATCAGGCTAAATGATTAGAGAAGTAGTATGTTAATTATTCTGATTGCTTCAGTGTAGTAATTAACTCCACTGATGTCTTTATCTAAAGAAATGTGTCTGCATGGTCGGCTCCGACTTGTCTCCTATAATCTGTATGGGAAACCCCACTGTGTGAGGGGGGGGCGTTCCTAACAGGTTGTAAC
Source organism: Rana temporaria (assembly GCF_905171775.1). Taxonomy (NCBI): domain Eukaryota; kingdom Metazoa; phylum Chordata; class Amphibia; order Anura; family Ranidae; genus Rana; species Rana temporaria. The sequence goes on along the minus strand of NC_053493.1, from coordinate 187,026,816 downwards.
CACATATAAGCTGAGTTTTTGTGTCATTAAAGTCTCTTGTTCCAGCATTAAGCCTTGGCATGTGTGGCTTATTATGGCGATTCCAGGAGGGGATGTTCTTGTATGGGGAGAAGGGAATGCTTGACGGGGATATCATTCTAATACCATCACAAGCTTGTTCTCTCGTAACCGTTGCAACACTCGCTTGACGTCCAGAATGTGGACCTCCATGGATTCAGAGTATACCAAGATGTCATCCAAGTAGACCACTACACACTGCTGCAACAGGTCACGAAAAACATCATTGATAAATTCCTGAAAGACTGCGGGCGCATTGCACAACCCAAAGGGCATAACCAGGGATTCGTAATGACTGGTCCTGGTGTTGAACGCGGTCTTCCACTCATCACCCTCCCTGATCCTTACAAGGTTATATGCAGCCCTCAAATTGAGTTTGGTAAAGACCGTTGCCCCCTTGAGATGGTCGAACAACTCGGAAATCAACGGAATCGGGTATGCATTCTTAATCGTGATGCGATTTAGGCCCCTATAGTCGATGCAAGGCCTCAATTCTCCGCCCTTCTTCTTTACAAAAAAAAATCCAGCCCCCGCTGGGGAAGAGGATTTGCGAATGTGCCCCCGGGAAAGCGCCTCCCTCACGAACTCCTCCATGGCCTCATTCTCAGCAACCGACAGTGGATATACCCTGCCACGAGGAGGAATGGCACCAGGTTGTAACTCTATGGCACAATCAGGGGCAGCACAGTGGTGCAGTGAGTAGCACTTAAGCCTAGCAGCAAAAGGTTCGCTGGTTCGAATCCCAACCACGACACCATCTGCCTGGAGTTTGCATGTTCTCCCTGTGTCTGCGTGGGTTTCCTCCGGGTACTCCGGTTTCCTCCCACACTCCAAAGACATGCTGGTAGGTAAATTGGATCTCATCCAAATTGGCCCAGTATATATGTGTGTATGACTGTGTGTCCCTAGCGTGTCATGATCCTACGGGGTAAAAATGACCGCACCAACCAAGCAGATACTGGCTGGAAAAAGCGCCCGGGGCGATTCAGTTCGCATGCGTTGTGCTATACAAGTCATTCATTCATTCATTCATTCATTCAATCATATGGGCGGTGCGGAGGCAGGGCACAAGCGCACACCTTATCGAATACATCCAGGTATTCCCTGTATTCAAAGGGCAACACGGAGTCCGAGGAGGCACACAACACCTTGACAGGCCCATGGATGCAACTAGCCCCACACTGTGGGGACCACGAGAGGATCTCAGCCGATCTCCAATCGAAAGTCGGATTATGCCTCTGGAGCCAGGGGTACCCCAAGACCACCGAGTAGTGAGGAGACAAAATGACCTGAAGACAGACCGATTCCCTGTGAACGGCCCCAATGGCTATCTCCACTGGAAGGGTCTCATGAGTCACCTGTGGCGGCTGAAGGGGTCTGCCGTCAATCGCCTCAAGAACCAGCGGAGAAACTCGAGCCTGCAGAGGAATGCAGCAAACTTACTGTCGACGAAAAGACCACCAGCACCAGAATCCACCAACGCCTGGGCCGCCACCGAGCCCCCGGCCCAGGAGAGGACAACGGTGAGCAGTGGTTTATCAGCACGGAAAACCGGGGACGAAGAAACTCCACCCAAGATCTGTCCCCGACAGGATCTCAGGTGCGATCGTTTCCCGTACGGTTCGGACATGACAACCGAAAATGCCCACTGAGAGCGCAGTACATGCAACGACCCTCACATCTCCGAAGTGCCCTCTCCCCCTCAGACAGGCGAGCAAATCCCAGCTGCATGGGCTCACCCCCAGGCACGTCAACCCCAGGAGGCGTGGGAGGAGAGGGAGGCACGGGTGGGACAGCAAACGTAGGCGCCAATCTGTAGGAAGGCCTCCGCAGGCTCTCCTTAAAGGAAGGTCTCTCCCTGAGTCTGGTGTCAATCAATATCAGGAAAGAAATGAGAGCCTCGAGCTCCACGGGTAGGTCTTTAGCCGCAGTCTCATCCTTCAAGGTGTCAGAGAGACCATGGGAGAAGGCAGCCACCAGGGCCTCATTATTCCAGCCCACCTCTGCTGCCAGGGTACGAAACTCAATGGCGTATTCGGCTACCGATCGTGAACCCTGTCTGATGGACATGAGGAGCTTCGCAGCAGAGGCAGAGCGAGCCGGCACATCAAAAGCCCTCCATAGAGAAGCAACAAAACCGGAAAACTCAGCAACCACCGGATTGTTGTTCTCCCATAAAGGACTCGCCCAGGCCAAGGCCTTGTCCGAGAGCAGCGAGATCAGGAAGCCCACCTTCGATCTCTCAGTAGGAAAAGCATGCGGCAGCAACTCAAAATAAATGCCCACTTGGTTAAGGAAGCCTCGGCACTGGGTTGGCTCGCCCCCAAAGCGCTGCGGGAGGGGGGCAGAACCGGTCATACCCCGAGACACCACAGGCGCAACAACGGGTGCCGGGGTAGACTAAGGGCCCAACAACCGGAGCGGCAGAAGGAGCGGTAACAGGAGCGACAACCGGCCTATTAGCAGCAGAAGCGAGATGAGCAGTGCGTGCAAGCAGGGTTTGCAACGCCTGAGCGAACTGACCCAGCAGGTGATCCTGCTGATCAAGTCTGGCGACCAGCATGGGTAGTGAGGATGGCCCTGTACTGTCAGGATTCATGGCTTGGGCCTAATGTCATGGAAGCATGAATCAGACGTACAAAACAGATAAATGAATAAGAAGATTTTATTGGAAACCAAACAGCAAGGTCAAAGTCCATACAAATGATCGAAGCAGCCAGAAGAGTCGTCCAACGGTGCCAGGGTCGATAGCCTGGGATGAGAGTCAGCCAAGCCGGGGTCTGTAGCCAGAGACGGGGTGAAACAAAGCCGGGAATCAGGAACCAGAAGGAAAGTCCGAAGCCGGGTCGAAAACCAGAAGCAGGCAGCACGATCACAGGAGAGTTGTCAGACGAAGAGGCCCAAGAAAGGAAATGCTGCAGCTGCCGTCATATATATATGCTGAGCAGCCAGCTCCTCCAGTGGAAAGGAGGAGCCGCAGGGTGTGGCAGGTTACAAGAACCCCATGAAGCAAGATGGCTGCTCGCACATGTCAGTGATGAGGAGCCAGCAAAGAGGTAAGACCATGACAATGAGATGGGGTCCAAGTGCATATGCCGAGTCACCTGGAAGGGAAAAGACAGGAGGATGTTAGTCATGCATGTGGCCCTCGTGATGTCTGCATCATGGGGTTGGACAGTCATGCCTGACACCCATGTCACTCACCAACCAGCCAGCTGTCCCCATACACGTTCTGTTCAAAATCTGTTGGAATGGTGCTTTGACGGTATATGTAGCTGTCGTGGCTGGACCCGGGGGGGTTTGGCACGGACGTGCCATATGAGGCATTGGGCATCGGCTATCACCTGTACATTGATGGAATGCCAATGCTTACGATTGCGGTATATGTGCTCTGTGTCACGGGGGGGCCGTAGTGTCACATGGGTGCAATCAATGGCCCCCACAGTGCGTGGGAATCCTGCAATCATGTAGAAATCCTGCATTGCCTTCAGCCGCAGATGCTCCTGGGTGGGTCTGATGAAGTGATGGGACATGCATTTGAGAATTGCGGGGACAACCTGGTGCACGCATCTGCTCATGGAGGATTGTGACATCCCAGACACAACTCCACTTGTACACTGAAAAGATCCACTGGCAAGGAAATGGAGTGTTGCCAGGACCTTGACCAGTGGCTGCACTGCATGTGCACAATGTGTCTTGCTGGTGATGTCATCATGTAGGGTTGTGGCTAATTCCAGGATGGCATCAGGGCTGAATCTGAAAATGCGATACACCTCGGAATCACCCATGCCAAAGACGTCCATGCGCGTGCGGTATATCCTCTCCCGTTCTCTCCTATGAGTCGGTGGACCCATTAGTAGTGCTAGGACAACGGCTGCCCCTGGCATGTTGGCACACAGATGTGTTCTCCTGCAAGTGTGGTTGCTCAGCTCGTCCGTAACGGTGCTGCTGTAGCTGCTCTCCAGCTGACCTGTGCACATTTGGTGCAAAGATATTCCAGCTTTTTGATGGAATAACTTTACACCTGACGTACGACTTACGCGCACCGCGCGTAGCCTGCGCCGGCCAAACGTACGTTTCTGAATCGGCGTATCTCCCTCATTTGCATATTTGCATAGGAAATCAATGGGTGCGCCAGATACGCCCGGCGCAAATATGCGCCCACGATACGCCAGTGCAGAAAGTTACGTCGGTCGGAGGAAGCCTATTTTCAGGCGTATCTTGTTCTGTGGGTACGGAACATAAATAAGTCGGTGCATATTTACACTTACGCCGCGTATCTTTAGATACGCCGGCGTAAGTCTTTCTGAATCTGGCTACATGTGTGCTTATTACTTTGCACCTAAACCTACTTGGGGCCAGAGATGTGCCGCCTAAGTCTAAATTTGGGCCGGAATATCTATGCACCGTACCCACAGAACTAGATACGCACCAAAATAGGCTATCCCCGACCGGCGTAACTTGCCTGCACATCTTGGGCCAGATTCACAAAGAGATACGACGGCGGATCTCCTGATCCGCCGTCGTATCTCTGAGTCCAGCCGGTCGGATCTATGCGACTGATTCATAAGAATCAGTTCCGCATAGATCTCCCTTAGATCCGACTAGTGTAAGTGACTTACACCGTCGGATCTTAGGCTGCAATCTCCCGCCGGCCGCTAGGTGTCGCCTCGGTCTTTTACGCGTCGGATATGCAAATGAGGAGAACCGCCGATTCAGAAACGAACGCCCGCCCGTCGCTTTTTTTTTTACGTCGTTTGCGTTCGGCTTTTTCTGGCAGATAGTTACCCCTGCTATATGAGGGGTAGCTAATGTTAAGTATGGCCGTCGTTCCCACGCCGAGTTTCAAATTTTTACGCCGTTTGCGTAAGTCGGTCTGGAATACGGATGGCCGCAATTGACGTTGCCGCCGAAAACAATGACGTCCTAGCGACGTCATTTGGAGCATGCGCACTGGGAAATTTCGCCGGCGGCGCATGCGCAGTTAAATCGGCGCGGGAACGCGCCTGATTTAAATTGTACACTCCCCCTAGCCGCGGAATTTGAATTCCGCTGGGGGAGTTACGATCCGACGGTGCAATTTTCGAGGTAAGTGCTTTGTGAATACTGCACTAGCCTCGCTAAATTGCACCGGCGGATCGTAAATCACATAGATTACGCGGATCTAAAGATCCGCTAATCTATGTGAATCTAGCCCCTTAGGTGCATATTTATGCCGGACACATCTGGCGAACCCATTGATTTCCTATGCAAATATGCAAATGAGGGAGAAACGCCGATTCCCGAACATAGGCCCGTTCGGCACAGGCTAGGCGCGGTGTGCCTAAGCTGTTTGGCGGCCTAAAGTTACCCCTCATAAAGCAGGGGTAACTTTGCACCAGACTTGCTCAAGTCAGCTGGAGAGGACCCGGATGGCCCGGATGGGAACCCCCTTAAAAAAAAAAAACATTTTTTTTTTTTTTTTTTTTAGGGGTCCGGAGGCCACCAGGGCTCCAGATGGCAACCCCCCTTTTTTTTATAAAAATAAATACCAAATAAAGGGGGCTTTCCATCCGGGACCTCTGGGCCCTTTAATAATAATAATAATGATAATAATAATTATATATATATTTTTGTCCGAAAGGCATACAGACGGCAGAACTTTTTCAGCCAACATTCACGAAACTACGTAGTTTTTCTGCTCTTTTGTCCGATGGAGCGTACAGACGGTTTGATTATACGACAAAACACGTCCATCGGAATATTCATCGTGTGTGCGATCCTTTAGCCTGTAGGGTTCAATATTGGGTTGGCTCACCCTTTGCAGCTATGACAGCTTCAAATCTTCTGGGAAGGCCGTCCACAAGGTTTAGGAGTGTGTCTATGGGAATGTTTGACCATTCTTCCAGAAGTGTATTTGTGAGGTCAGGCACTGATGTTGGACAAGAAGGCCTGGCTCACAGTCTCCGCTCTAATTCATCCCAAAGGTGTTGAGGTCAGGACTCTGTGCAGGCCAGTCCAGTTCCTCCACCCCAAACTCACTCATTTATGTCTTTATGGTCCTTGCTTTGTGGACTGGTCCAAATCATTTGATGAAAGGGGGGGTTATGGTGTGGGGTTGTTTTCAGGGGTTGGACTTGGCCCCTCAGTTCCATTGAAGGGAACTCTTAAGTCGTCAGCATACCAAGACATTTTGGACAATTTCATGCTCCCAACTTTGTGGTAACAGTTTGGGGATGGCCCCTTCCTGTTCCAACATGACTGCTCACCAGTGCACAAAGCAAGGTCCATAAAGACATGGATGAGCAAGTTTGGGGTGGAGGAACTTGACTGGCCTGCACAGAGTCCTGACCTCAACTCGATAGAACACCTTTGAAATGAATTAGAGCAGAGACTGCAAGCCAGGCCTTCTTGTCCATCAAAAAAATATAAATAAAAATATATTAAAAAAAAAAAAAAATTATAAAAAAAAAAGGGGGGGGTTCCCATCCGGGCCCCTGGGGACCCCCGGGCCCCCTACAGGTGTACTGCCTGTACCCCCCTGATGGCGGCCCTGGTCATAAGTCTCCATTGCTGTTATGAGGGCTGACATCTCCTGGGTGTTAAAGTTTTTTTTTCCTCCTCTGCCTGTGGGGAACGGGAGCAGCCATCTCACAGCAAAAGTACCTTCCCTGGGGGGGGAATAAAACTGGATGGCCCGTATTCTTAAACAAGTTCCGCCGGCGTATATAGAGATGCGCCGCGGAAGTGTAAAGATGCGCCGTCCTATCTATGCGCCGCAGTCACAGAACCAGATCCGCCAGAAACAAGGCTGCTCTCGTCTGTCTTAACTCGTTTAAGTGTATGCGGCGTAGGCGCATATTTCCGCTGAAGGCATCCTACGCGGCCATAGAATTAGTATTCAAATATGCAAATGATGTACATAAGCAGATTCCCAAACCTACGCGCGATCGGCGCAGGCTACGCGCTGTGCGCGTAAGACGAATGGCCGGCCGAAAGTTACCCCTCATAAAGCTCGGTTAACTTTGCTCCAGACCTGAGTAAGTCAGCTTGAAAGCAAATACAGCAGCACCATCCCGGACGAGCTGAGCAACCACACTTAGGACAACACATTCGTATGCCAACATGCCAGGGGCAGGCGAGGTCTTAGCACTACTAGTGTATGCAGAGGAAGAGGAAGAGGCAGAGGCGCGTAGAAGGAGGAGGGCACGTAGGAGGGCACGGGAGAGGGTATACCCACAGCGCATTAGCCTCTTTGGCATGGCTGATGTGGAGGTGTATCGCCGTTTCAGATTCAGCCCTGCTGCCATCCTGGAAATTACCAGAGCCCTGCAGGATGACATCACCAGCCCAACACACCGCTCACATGCAGTGCAGCCACTGGTGAAGGTCCTGGCAACATTGCATTTCCTGGCCACTGGTTCTTTTCAAAGAACAAGTGGAGACGTGATTGGGATATCACAAACCAGCATGAGCAGATGTGTGAACCAGGTTGTCCCTGCAATCCTCAGACGCATGTCCCACCACATCATCAGACCCACCCAGGAGGTCCAGCAGGCGAAGGTAATGCGTGAGTTCTGCCAAATTGCTGGATTCCCACGCACCATCGGGGCCATTGATTGCACCCATGTGGCAATACAGGCCCCCCATGAGACACAGCACATTTATGTGAATAGGAAGCACTGGCATTCCATCAATGTCCAGGTGATCGTGGATGCCCATGGCCTCATATGGCACGTCCGTGCCAAACACCCAGGATCCAGCCATGACAGCTTCATCTACCGTCAAAGCGACATCCCAAGACAATTTGAAGAGAACGTGTATGGGGACAGCTGGCTGGTTGGTGAGTGACATGGGTGTCAGGTATGACTGCCCCCCCCCATGATGCAGACATCACGAGGGGCACATGCATGACTAACATCCTCCTGTCTTTTCCTTTCCAGGTGACTCTGCATATGCCCTGGGACCTCACATGATGACCCCATTCCGGAACCCCCAAACCCCAGGAGAGGAAAACTACAATGCTGCACACATACGCACCCGTGCAGTGGTGGAGCGCACATTTGGCCTCCTCAAGTCACGTTTCCGATGCCTGGATAAGACTGGGGGTACCCTGCTGTATTCCCCAAATGTTGTGTGCCAGATCATCGCTGCATGTTGCGTGCTGCACAACTTTGCAGTGAGAAAGGGCCTGGAGATTGAGCTACGTGATGACCTGACCCCCCAACCAGACATTACCCCCCTAACCGAGGGTACCCCGTCTTCTGAGGGATCAGCAATCAGGAGATGTCTAGTGGAACAAATCTTTGAACGTTAAAAATACACATTAAACATTACACAATGAGAATGCACGCATGCACACCACTGTGGTCCCTAGCACACACACCCCACATGCACATCCCATTGGATTAGACCGAAGTACACCGCACGGTACTAAGGAGCAGCAACGCCGCGTCAAGGCTCCAATGATGTTGCTGTCCATTCATATACCTTTCACACGGACCTGGGGAGAACTTATCCCCAGCGACCGAGGGTGACACCCCTTACTGGCAGGAGTGTCACCCCCCCCCCCCACATTCACACACCATTCACACTGTGCTATGCACAACTTTGTGCAGCACAAAAAATAAAACAGCTCTTACTTAGAGCATAAATAAAAAAATATCAAAAAGCTCTTTGTTATGTACTGGAACGTACCTTGTAGCCAGAGCCTAGTGTGCAGGAGGAGGCCTCTCTTACAGCCCCGGCTCTGGAGCTGCTGGAGTTGTGACAGCAAGCTCGGGAGTACGGCGAGGTAGGAGTGCCTGGTGATGGTAGCAGCTCGGCACCAGTGGTGGTCCTTCGGGACGGTGGTTGTAGGAGACAGCGTCTCTGGAGCTGGCACAGGCACTGGATAGCAGGAGCTGGTAAAGCAAAACCGGGTTAGCAGATAATCAGGTGGGTTAGGCAAGCGTAGTCAGATTCAGGCACAGGGTCTGGTAACGATGGGCAGGAGAGCAGAGCGGAGTCAGAGCAAGCCAGGGGTCGGAGTGGAGAGGGTCGGATGGTCAGACGGAGCCGGGTCGGTTTGAGGTAACAGGTTACAACAGGTCACAAGTTTCACAGATACAATGCTGCAGATCAGACAGCAAAGTGTCACTGCAGCTGCTTGCTTTTTAAAGGCTGAGTGGCGCCAATCGCGCATTAACGCGCACGCGCGCGTTCCCGCCATCGTGCACGTGCGCATACGAGCGCGCACATTTGGCGCACAGATGCGCGCATTTGGCTCATATCCGTGTGCATGTGGGACGTGCCTGCGCACATGAATAGGCGATTGGTGCTGATTCTGACCATCAGTAAGTGTGCGCATGCGTGCACGCCGGAGCCTATTGGCAGGTCCCTGACACTCTTACTTAGAGCATAAAACAAAAAATAAATAAAAAATCATACTTAGAGCATAAAGAAGCCCAAATAAATCACTGGCCCCGGCGCGGACTCCACCTGGTGCCCAGGTTCCTGGCCCTCACTTGTCTGGGGGGAGCCTCATTTGGGGGTGGTGGGGCATCAGGTGGAGGAGCCTCCCTCGGTGGATTAACATCCCCAGGTGCCTCCCTGGCTGGCTGTCTGCCCTCTAGAGCCACTGCTATACGGCTGAGCAGGGCCTCCTGGCATGCAGTCTGGGCCTGCACAGCCATCCGCAGGCCCCTGACCTCCCCCACAAGTTCGGCTGTGGTGGTTTGCAGCTCACCCAGACTTGTAATGGTGGCTGCAGAGTTTCCTGCCACATCCTGCAGAGCGTCGGGCACTGCTCCAGAGGAGGACATGCTATTATTGAGCCGCCTCAACTCCTCCAAAATGTCCCCCATATGGCGGCTCTGCTGGTCCTGCTGCCTGGCCAGCTTTTCATGCAGGACTCCTGACACACCCCTGCTTTTATGAGTGGCCTTCCTTGGGCCAGGAGTGCCTGGGGCCCTGGAAGAGGGGGAGGGCCGTGAGGGGCTGGTGGTGAGGGGCATGGGACGGGAAGGGCTGGAGAGGGTGATGGAAGACCCTGAGGGGCTGGAGATTCGGTGGTGGTGTGATGTTCCGGGCATCTCATGTGAGTCGTCAAGAAATAAAATGACCTCCTGCACACTCTGGACCACCTCCTCTTCATTGCCCACCACCTCCTCATGGGCAATATCCTCCTCAACCACCTCCTGTGCGGAGGACTGGCCACTCCCCTCCAACAAAGCCTGTAGGCTTCCCAGGGGGTCAGCCACTGTAGCAGGCTGCTGGGGGGACGGTGTTGGACAGACAGCAGAAGACCAGCTCCCTCCTGCACACCTGTGGATGACACAAAAAAATCACATGTTGGTGGACCCACACACTTGTCACATGTCCCCCCCCCCCAAACATGCTACACACCATATAGAAGATAAAACACACTTACCTGTCCTCATGGGTGGGTCACTGGAGTCATGGCCCTCCAGGCCCTCCACCTGCTCCCTCCGCAGGCATCTGGCAATAATTTCCTCCTCCTCTGACAGCCGGATAGGACAGGGTGGCCCACCTCGAGTGCCCCTGGCACGTTTGGCAATGGTGGCCATTTTATTTCGGACCACCCCCCGCAGGTCATTCATTTTTTTCATGATGTCCTGGGGGGTCCTCACCTCATGGCCAAGGGCATTGACCTGTGCCGTCACTTTGCGTAAGATTTCTTCCTTTTTTAATTTGCTGGTATTGCCACTCTCAGCACCATGGAGCCTGGCATCAAAGCGCTCCATTGCTGAGATAATAACTTCCCTCTCAGCAGGGCTGAAGTTTTTTTTCCTGCGGTCTTTCCTTGGCATAGCAGCAGCAGCAAAGTGAAAACTCCAATAGGGAAATACAAGGGAGTCACTTTGCACTAGCTGGGCGGATGCTTGAAGCTTTTATACACTGGGCCGGCCCAACTCAGCATGGATTTACGCCTATTGTCATTGTGCGCATGCGCAGAGGGCGGAGCACGTCCGGCGCATGCGCTGTTCGGTCTGGACATCATTTGCATGGGGTCACGGATCATTATAATGCTTAACGCCCACAACCCTCCTACCGTCACTTGCGCCTACTTACGCCGACACATTTAAGTTATGCGAGCGCAGCGTAGGACGCAGGTGGTTCGGGAATATGGTTCGGCTTTCGCCAAGTTAAGCCGGCGGTGCGCATCGGAGATCCGCTCCGCCTCACTAAATATGCGCCGATCTACGAGAATATGGGCCGATGTACTTTTGCATCGGCTGGGCGTAAGTTGGGCCGGCGTATCTCCTGTAAGTTGGGCCAGCATAGTTGTGAGCATGCTCAGAAGGGAACGAACGTACTGAGCATGCTCCGTTCATGATACGCCGGGCGTAAATCACTGCTCCACGTTCAGAACATCATTTGCATAAGGTCACACCCACTTCCACTTACGCCGAGGAAATTAAGTTAGGCCGGTGCAAAGTTAGGCACAAGGGCCCAGATTCACAAAGAGATACTCCGGTGTATCTCGAGATACGCGGCGTAAGTGTAGATGTGCGCCGTCGTATCGATGCGCGGTACCCACAGAAGCACATACACGTGAACTTAGGCTTCACCCGTCCAACGCAACTGTCCTCCACTGGCGAAACTTAGGCGCATATTTAGGCTAGGCGTATTCTTCGTTCCCATTGATTAGCTATTCAATTATGCAAATGAGGGAGAAATGCCGATTCACATGCGTACGATTGTCCGTCGTAGGCTACGCGCGGTGCGCGTAAGCTGCTAGCCCGATCTAAAGTTACCCTTCATAAAAGCAGGGGTAACTTTGCAACGGACTTGCACAGGTCAGCTGGAGAGCAGCAACAGCAGCAGCGTGACAGAGGAGCTGAGCAACAACACTTGCAGGACAACACATCTGTGTGCCAACATGTCAGGGGCAGCCGTGGTCATAGTACTACGGCGTCTACAAGCACGCAGGAGGAGGAGGAGGGCACAGGAGAGGGTACCCCGAGATCGCATGGACCTCTTTGGCATGGTTGAATCGGAGGTGTTTCGCTTGTTGAGATTTGACACTGAAGCCATCATGGAAATATTACGATCCCTGCAGGATGACCTCACCAGCCCAACACATCGATCACAAGCAGTGCCGCCACTGCTCAAGGTCATGGCAACCCTGCATTTTTTAGCCAGTGGATCATTTCAAAGAACCAGTGGAAATTTGGCTGGGATGTCCCAATCCACAATGAGTAGGTGCGTGCACCAAGTTGTACCAGCTATCCTGAGACGGATGTCCCACCACATTGTGAGACCCACCCAGGAGGTCCAGCAGGCAAAGGCAAGAACCGATTTCTATAAAATAGCCAGATTTCCACGCACTGTGGGGGCCATTGATTGTTCTCATGTGGCACTCCAGCCCCCCCGTGACGCTGAACATATGTACCGTAACAGGAAGAATTGGCATTCCATTAATGTACAAGTAATAACCGATGCTCAAGGCCTCATATGGCACGTCTGTGCTAAACACCCTGGGGCCACCCATGACAGCTTTATCTACCGGCAAAGCGACATCCCAAGACAATTTGAAGAGAACATGTATGGGGACAGCTGGCTGGTTGGTGAGTGACATGGGTGTCAGGCATTACTGTCCCCCCCATGATGTAGACATCACAAGGGGCACATGCATGACTAACATCCTCCTATCTTTTCCCTTCCAGGTGACTCTGGATATGCCCTGGGACCCCACCTGATGACCCCATTCCGGAACCCACAAACACCAGGAGAAAGAAGCTACAACGAGGCTCATATACGTACCCGGGGAGTGGTGGAGCGCACGTTTGGCCTCCTGAAGTCACGGTTCCGATGCCTAGATAGGTCTGGGGGTACACTGTTGTATGCCCCAGACTTTGTGTGCCAGATTATCGGTGCATGTTGCATTTTGCACAATTTCGCCATGAGAAGGGGCCTGCAGGTTGAACTCCGTCATGACCTGACCCCCGAACCAGACATTCCCCCCCCAACCGAGGTTCCCCCGTCTGCAGAGGGAAGAGCAGTCAGGAGATGCCTCGTGGTAGGCTTATTTTCACGTGCAACACGCACATGAAACATGTCACAATGCTAATGCACGCATGCACCCCACTGTGGTCCCTAACCCACCCCCCCCCCCCCAAACACCACTAAATTGGATTAGACCAAAGTACACCGTGCGGTACTTGGGAGCAGCAACGCCACGTCAAGGCTCCAATTATGTTGCTGTATGTTTCTCTGAAAATAATTGTCAATATATATATCCCAAATAATAATAAAATAAATACAACTCCAATCGAGTATCATAATAACAAAATATCACTCATATCATGAGTATCAATTAATAACCAAAAATCAAATTGAATATAAAAATAAAGGGCCATATTCTCGTAGATCGGCGCATATTTACTCAGGTGTAGCGCATCATAGTTGCGCTACGCCGGCTTAACTTGGAGAGAGCTCTCCCATATTCCCGTACCACATGCGTCCTACGTTGCGCTCGCGGAGCTGAAATGTGTCGGCGTAAGTAGGCGCAAGTGACGGTAGGAGGGATGTGGGCGTGAAGAATGCTAATGAACCGTGACCCCATGCAAATGATGTCCAGACCGAACGGAGCATGCGCCGGACATGCCCCGCCCTCTGCGCATGCGCAAAACAACAGTAGGCGTAAATCCCTGCTGAGTTGGGCCGGCCCAGTGCATAAAAGCGTCACCACATGCGCCCAACGAGTGCAAAGTGACTCCATTTATTCTGTTGGTGGTGTCCGTGAGATTTTGCTCTTTAGCTTTGCAATGCCTGGACCCAGGAAGGAAACGAGAAAAAAAAATTTCAGCCAAGATGAGAGGGCCATCGTAGTCTCTGCCATGGAGAGATACGATTCAAGACTCCATGGTGCTGACAGTGGCAGCACAAGTAAAACCAAAAAGGAGGAGATCCTTAGGAAAGTGACTGCCCAGGTCAATGCCTTAGGCCATGAGGCAAGGACCCCCCAGGAAATTCTTAAAAAAATGAATGACCTGCGTGGTGTGGTCAGGAACAAGATGGCCATCATTGCAAAGCATGCCAGGGGCACAGGAGGGGGGCCACCCTGTTCTACCCGGCTCACTCAAGAGGAGGAAGTGATTGCCCACTGCCTTCGGAGGGAGCAGGTGGAGGGCCTGGAGGGCCATGACTCAAGTGAGCCACCCATGAGGACAGGTAAGTGTGTTTTATCTTCTGGTGTGTTGCATGTGTGGTGGGGGTGGTGGGTTATGTGACAAGTGTGTGGGTCCACCAACATGTGAATGTTTTGTGTCATCCACAGGTGAGCAGGATGAAGCGGGGCCATCCAATGCTGCCAGTGGCCGTCACAGACCATCATCCACTGAGCAGTCTGCTTCTGTGACTGACCTCCTGGGAAGCCAACAGGCCTTGGTGGAGGGGAGTGGTCAGTCCTCCGCGCAGGAGGTTGTTGAGGAGGAGGTCCATGAAGAGGAGGTCCAGGAAGAGGTGGTCCAGGAAGAGGAGGTCCAGGAAGAGGTGGTCCAGGAAGAGGTGGTCCACAGCGAGCAGGAGGTCTTCATTTTTTTTGGAGGAGTCGCATGTGGTGGCAGGACCATCACAAAGCCCCCGCATCTCCAGCCCCTCAGGGTCCTCCAACACCCTCTCCAGTCCCTCCCGTCCCATCCCCCTCATCTCCAGCCCCTCCAGGTCCTCACTCTATGCAAGGGGCCCAGCCACTCCTGTCCCCAGGAGGGCTACCCACAGGACAAGGGGTGCGGCAGAAATGCTGCATGAGAATCTGGCCAGGCAGCAGGACCAGCAAACCCGTCATATGGGGGAAATCTTGGTGGAGTTGAGGCGCCTGTCCGACAGCTTGGCCTCCTCGGGAGCAGTACCAGATGCTCTCCAAGATGTGGCTGGAAACTGCGCAGCCACAATCACCAGCCTGGGTGAGCTGCAGACTACAACTGCCGAACTTGTGGGGGAGGTCAGGTGCCTGCGAAGGGCTGTTCAGGCCCAGACAGCTACCCAGGAGTCATTGCTCACCCGCATAGCACTAGCTTTGGAGGGCAGACAGGCAGGCAGGGAGGCACCTGGGAATGTTCCTCCACCTGGAGATGTTCCTCCACCTGATGCCCCAGCTCCCCCCAGGCAAGTGAGGGCCAGGAACCTGGGCACCAGGCGTAGCCCGCGCCGGGGCAAGTGATTATTTATTCTTCATTTGCTCTGGTTAAGAGCTTATTTTATTATTTGCTCTGGTTAAGAGCTTTTTTTTAATTTTGGGTGCTGCACACAGGCAGTGTTGCAGAGTACAGTGTGAATGGTGTGTGAATGTGGGGTGGTGATATTCCTGCCAGTCAGGGGTGTCACCCTCGGGCGCTGGTGATAAGTTCTCCCCAGGTCCGTATGAATGACGTATGAATGGACAGCAACATCATTGGGGCCTTGACGCGGCGTTGCTGCTCCTTAGTACCGTGCGGTGTACTTCGGTCTAATCCAATGTTCTGTGCATGTGGGGTGTGTGTTAGGGACCACAGTGGTGTGCATGCGTGCATTTTCTGTGTGCCATGTTTAATGTTTGTGTTTAACGTTCAAAGATTCGCTCCACGAGACATCTCCTGACTGCTGTACCATCAGCAGACGGGGTAGCCTCGGTTAGGGGGGGACATGGTGGTTGGGGGGTCAGGTCATCACGTAGGTCAATCTGCAGGCCCTTTCTTACTGCGAAGTTGTGCAGCACGCAACATGCAGCGATGATTTGGCACACGAAGTTGGGGGAATACAGCAGGGTACCCCCAGTCTTATCCAGGCATCGAAATCGTGACTTAAGGAGGCCAAATGTTCGCTCAACCACTGCACGGGTGCGTGCGTGTGCTTCGTTATATCTTCTCTCTCCTGGTGTTTGCGGATTGCGGAATGGAGTCATGAGATGAGGTCCCAGGGCATATGCAGAGTCACCTGGAAGGGAAAAGACAGGAGGATGTTAGTAATGCATGTGCCCCTCGTGATGTCTGCATCATGGGGGGGGACAGTCATACCTGACACCCATGTCACTCACCAACCAGCCAACTGTCCCCATACACATTCTGCTCAAATTGTCTTGGGATGTCACTTTGCCTGAATATAAAGCTGTCATGGCTGGATCCGGGGTGTTTTGCACGGACGTGCCATATGAGGCCATGTGCATCCACGATCACTTGGACATTGATAGAATGCCAATGTTTTCTGTTGCGGTATATGTGCTCGGTCTCGTGGGGGGGCTGTATTGCCACATGGGTACAATCAATTGCACCCACAGTGCGTGGGAAACCATCAATTAGGCAGAAATCTGTCATTGCCTTCAGCCGCATGTCCTCCTGGGTGGGTCTGATTATGTGGTGCGACATGCGTCGGAGTATTGCGGGGACAACTTGGTGCACGCATCTACTTATGCTGGTTTGGGATATCCCAACCACGTCTCCACTGGTTCTTTGAAAAGAGCCTGTGGCAAGAAAATGCAATGTTGCCAGGACCTTCACCAGTGGCTGCACTGCATGGGATCGTTGTGTTGGGCTGCTGATGTCATTCTTCAGGGCTCTGGTAATTTCAAGGATGGCATCAGGGCTGAATCTATAACGGTGATACACATCCACATCAGCCATGCCAAAGAGGCTAATGCGCTGTGGGTAGATCCTCTCACGTGCCCTCCTCCGTGCCCTCCTCCTTCTAAGTGCCTCTTCCTCCTCACACACTAGCAGTGCTAAGACCACGCCTGCCCCTGGCATGTTGGCATACGAATGTGTTGTCCGCAAAATTTGGTTGCTCAGCTCGTCCGGGATGGTGCTGCTGTATTTGCTTTTTTCAAGCTAACTTACTCAGGTCTGGAGCAAAGTTAACCGAGCTTTATAAGGGGTAACTTTCAGCCGGACAATCGTCTTACGCGCACAGCGCGTAGCCTAAGCCGATCGCGCGTAGGTTCGGGAATCAGCGCATCTACATCATTTGCATATTTGAATACAAATTCTATGGCAGCCTAGGATGCCATCAGCTGAAATATACGCCTACGCTGCGTAAACTTAAACTAGTTAAGACGGACAGGAGTAGCCTGATTTCTGGCGGATCTGGTTCTGTGACTATGGCGCATAGAAAGGACGGCGCATCTTTACACGCACGCCGCGCATCTCCATATACGCCGGTGTAACTTGTTTGAGAATATGGCCCAGGATAATCAAAATGGCACTCATCTGGCCCGACGTGGACTACGCCTAGTGCCAAGGCTCCGTGCCCTCTGTTGCCTGGGGGCAGCCGCGGGTGGGGGGGGGGTGGGTCATTGGGAGGAGGAACATCCCCCGGTCTCTCCCTGGCTGCCTGGATACCCTCTAAAGCCAGGGCTATGCGGGTAAGGACCGCAGTGGTCTGATTCCCCACCGCCTCAATGGCTGCTGTATTGGCCTGTATGGCCACTCCCAGGCTCCTGACCTCTGCCACAAGGCCTGAATTAGTGTCATCCAGGTCCCTAACGCAGGTCACCAACGCAGTGCTGTTGGCACTGACCTCCTGCACATTTTCACTCATGGTGGCAGTGAAAGCAACCTGGGTCTGCTGCATGGAGGCCAGGCTGGCTGCCACCCGGCGCATATCACATGCCACAGAACCCACATGGTGGGTCTGCCTGGCCAGGTCCATAGCCAAAGTGGCTTCTAAGGCATCAGGATCACCCCTCGTCTTCCTAATTGCCTTCCTGGGTGCAGGTGAGGCTTGGGGACGAATGTATGGGGAGGACCCTGAGGGCACTTTCCTTAGGGAGGATAGGCTTCCCAAAAGGTCAGAGGCCCTTAGGGGGCTTCCCAAAAGGGTGGAGGCCCTTGGGGGGGATCCCACATTTGAGGGCCTTGGGGGGGGTTACAATGAAGTTTGAGTCCCTTGGGGGGTATCCCCTATGGAGGTGGAGGTATGGGAGGGTCCAGCGATGGTCTCATCCCCCAGATATATGCCATCATCCAGGTGCCTGTGCTCCTCCTCCACTTCCTCTAATGGGGAGGTGTGGACACTGGTATCCTGGGATGGGCTTGGTTGGCCAGCAGCCGAGGATGGGCCCGCTTCATCCTGCACATCTGTGGATGACACAAAACATTCACATGTTGGTGGACCCACACACTTGTCACATATTCACTCCCCCCCCCCCCCACATGCTATACACCAGATAAAAGAAAAAACACACTCACCTGTCCTCAAGGGCTGATCAACTGACTCGAAGCCCTCCAGGCCCTCCACCTGCTCCTTCTCCAGGCACCTGGCAATGACCTCCTCATCAGGTGTCAGTCTTAGTTTCAGGGCTGGTCCTCCTCCGGTGCCCCTACTGTGTTTTTTTATCTTGGCCACCTTCTCCTTCACAAGACGCCGCAGGTCGTTGATCTTCTTGGCGATCTTGTCTGGGGTCCGGTTGGCATAGCCAAGGGCACTCACCTCCGCTGCAATCTGTGCCAAGATTTGGTCCTTACGGACCTTGCTGGTCGAGCCACTTTCCTTGCCGTGGAGGAACTTGTTATATTTTCTCATGGCATCAATAATCACCGCCTTCTCCTCAATAATAAAGTTTTTTTCCCTCCTATCTTTCGACCCAGCCTCAGACATCTTTTTTGATCTGAACAAAGCAAAAGTAGCCACACCAAACGACCAAAACCAGCAGGTGTACTTTTGCACTTGACTGGCGCATGTCCGGGCGGATTTATGCCCTGGGCGGAAACGGTGGGCTGGGTTATCGTGGGGGGAATACGATAGGCGAATTGGGGCGCATGCGCAGTGGGACGCGGGGGATGCGATCACGTGACGGCGCATGCGCCGTTCGTTCGGACCTTAATTTGCATGGGGTCACGCTTCATTTAAATGGATCACGCCCACCTCCTTCCCACTTTGAATTACGTCGGGTTACGCCATCAAAATTACATTACGATGGCGCATCGCAGCGCGCATTTGCTTGCTGAATAGGCTGCTTGCCTCTCTAAGTTTCGACGGTCTAGTGTATCTGCGTTGCGATACGCCCGCCTATTGATGCGCTGAGCTTCGTGAATCTGGGCCCAGGGGCCAGTTTCACGTAGCTCAGCGGATCTATAGACGTGAATTAAGATCCGCTCCCGCAAGTTTAGGAGGCAAGTGGCTAATTCACAAACCAATTACCTCCAAACTTGCGACGGCGGATCCTAAATCCCCCAGCGGAATTCAAATTCCGCGGCTAGGGGAGTGTACTATTTAAATCAGACGCGTTCCCGCGCCGATTTAAATGCGCATGCGCCGTCCGGGGAATTTCCCGGCGTGCATTGCTCCCACTGACGTCGCTAGGACGTCAGTGGTTTCGACGCTTACGTAAACGACGTCCATCCGTATTCTAGAACGACTTACGCAAACGACGTTAAAAAATTTAAATTCGACGCAGGAACGTCGGCTATACTTAACATTGGCTGCGCCTGATGAAAGCAGGGGTAAGTATACGACGGGTACGCCGCTACGGAAACGTCGTAAGAAGACTGCGTCGGGTCCGCGTACGTTCGTGAATTTGCGTATCTCGCTGATTTACATATTATTTATCGTAAATCAGCGGGAGCGCCATTTTTAAATCGAAAAAAAGATCAGACAGTGTAACACAGTTACACCTGTCAGATCTAAGCCCTATCTATGCGTATCTGATTCTATGAATCAGGCGCATAGATAGGACCAGTGTAAGTCAGAGATACGATGGTGTATCTGTAGATACACCGTCGTATCTCTTTGTGAATCTGGCCCAAGTTCTTTGTGAATACTGTACTTGCCTCTCTGAGTTACGGCGGCGTAGTGTATCTGAGATACGCTACGCCCGCCTAAAGATAGGCAATTCTATCTGAATCTAGCCCCTGGTGTATACTGCAAAAGTGTGCTTCTTACTTTGCACCTAAACCTACTTGGTGTATACTGCAATAGGTAGATTCACAAAGAGTTAGGCCGGCTTATCTCCATCTAAGCCGACCTATGTTTAAGTGTATTCTCTAACAGAGATACACTTAAACATATCTAAGATAGGACGGCTTGCGCCGTTCTATCTTAGATTGCAATGTTTTGGCTTACCGCTAGGTGGCGCTTCCATTGCGGCCGGCGTAGATTATGTAAATGAGCATTTACGACGATTCCCGAACGAATGCGAGCCCGCCGCAGTCGATTAACGTCGTTTCCGTACGCGATAGGCCGCCTAAAGTTATTCCACCTATGAGGTGGAATAACAATGTTAAGTATGGCCACCGTTCCCGCCGCGAGGTTCGAATTTTTTACGTAGTTTGCGCAAGTCGTCCGCGAATCGGGATTTACGTTGTTTACGTACGCGTCGAAATCAATAGGCCCGTACGGCCTACTTAGCCGCAATGCGCACTGGGAAATGTAGTCGCCCGGCGCATGCGCAGTGTCAAAACACGTCAAAAAACGTGAGGTCAAGCCTCATTTCCATACAACACGCCCCCCTCCAAGTCATTTGAATTAGGCACGCTTACGCCCGCTCGTTTTAGGCTACGCTGCCGAAAATTAGCAGGTAAGTGGTTTGAGAATCACTACTAGCCTAACTAATTTACGGCGGTGTAGCCTAAAAAGACTAGGCTAGGCCGTCCTAAAGTTAGGCGCCCCTACGTGAATCTACCCACAAGTGTTCTCAGTAGTTTGCACCTAAACCTACTTGGTGTATACTGCAAGTGTGCTCAGTAGTTTGCACCTAAACCTACTTGGTGTATACTGCAAGTGTGCTCATTAGTTTGCACATAAAGCTACTTGGTGTGGTCTATGTCTTGTCTTGTCTAAATGTACTGTGTATTGTGTTTGAAATTCTTCAATAAAAATATTTTTCAAAAAAAAAAAAAAAGCTACTTGGTGTGTACTGCACGTGTCCTCTGCAGTTTGCACCTAAAACTATGAGGTGTGTGTGCTGACTTTGCCTTTATAATGCCATTATAATGTCTGGAAGGACAACAAGGAGAGGAAGAGAGTCACGAGGGCAAGCAGGCTCTGCGTCTAGAGGCAACAGTGCTGGTGGTGGACACGGTGCATCCTCTTCAGCACATGGCCTTGGACACGCTCGTCCTTGTTTTCGGGAGCTGGCCGTGTTGAGCCTCAACATGCAGAAAACTTGGTAGAGTGGATGACCTCATCCTCTCTCATTCAGGCTGAGCTTACTTTGTCTGGCAAAGTACCTGCCAAGGCGTCCTCTTCCCTCTGCTCGATGGCATCACTAACTCCTTCCCTAGTCCCACCATGTCCTCCTGAGGAGTCCACTGAACTGTTTGAACACAGTGTTGGGTACATGCTGCATGAGGATGCACAGCGTTTTGAAGGCTCCGATGATGGAACACAGACAGAGGAAGACAGTAATGTGAGCCCAGAGAGAGGGGGTGCCCAAGAAGGACAGCAATCTGGCAGTCATGTTCTCCCAGCTGCAGCATATTGCCAGGTTTTCGACAGTGATGAGGAGGGAGGGGATGATGAGGTCACTGACTCTACGTGGGTGCCTGATAGGAGAGAGGAGGAGGAGGCACAGGCACATCTCCAACGAGGCAGGATGCCCTCCAGGGGCCAGCTTAAGGGCAGCACACCAACTGCATTACAACGCAGAGCTACACCTGTGCAGGGCGCTGCTGTGTCTCAGCGTTATTGCAAAAGTTCTTTGGTGTGGGCCTTTTTTGAGACATGTGCATCAGATGGGACCGTTGCTATTTGCAACATATATCTCAAGCGTATCTCGCGTGGCCAAAACATCACCCGCTTGGGCACCACATACTTAACCAGACATATGTCGACCTGCCATGCAGTTCGTTGGCAAGCATACCTCAAAGACCCACACCAAAGAACAAAACGGACCTCCACTTGCCCCTCATCAGCTGGGATCTCCAACCTCACTATACCCTCAGTCCTCTCTGAAGCCTGCACTGATAGGTGTAGAATTAGGTGTGTCACAACCTAGTAGTACATGCAGGCAATCTACTATCGCTACACCGAGTTCAGATTTTACCAGCCAAATTTCCCTGCCCCAGCTGCTGCAGCACCAAAATAAGTACTCTCCCAGCCATCCACATGCCCAGCGGTTGAATGCTAGCTTAGCGAAATTGCTAGCACTTCAACTGCTGCCTTTTCAGTTGGTAGATTCTGCCCCCTTCCGTGAGTTTGTGGAATGTGCGGTACCTCAGTGGCAAGTTCCCAAACGCCACTTTTTCTCATGGAAGGCGATTCCGGCTCTCAACCGCCATGTGGAAGGCAATGTCCATGCCTCGCTGGACAGGGCGGTAAGTGATAAGGTGTATCTTACCGCTGACACATGGTCCAGCAGGCATGGACAGGGACGTTACCTCTCTTTCACGGCGCATTGGGTGACTCTGCTGGCAGCTGGAAAGGACGCAGGGCAAAGTACAGTAGTGTTGGAGGTTGTTCCGCCACCACGCCTCCAAAATACTACTACTGGTTATGACACACCTCTCTCCTTCACCCCTCCTCTTCTTCTTCCTCTGTGGCCTCTTCCTGTGCTGATGTGTCCTCGGAACCAGCAGTGCTCCGTAGGTGTACGAGGGGCTACACAGGAATGCAGGCAAAGAGATGCCATGCGGTGCTAGAGCTGGTGTGCTTGGGAGACAGGAGCCACACTGGGGCAGAGGTTCTGTCAGCTCTGCAGGGGCAGGCTCAGAGGTGGTTGACGCCATGCCAGCTTAAGCCAGGAATGGTGGTTAGCGACAATGGCACCAACCTCCTCTCTGCCCTGCGACAGGGACAACTGACCCATGTGCCCTGTTTTGCTCATGTCCTAAATTTGGTGGTGAAGCGGTTCTTGGGCAGGTACCCGGGCCTACAGGATGTTTCTGAAGCAGGCCTGGAAAGTCTGTTTGCATTTCCGAAGGTCATATAATGCCAGGGAATACAACCTGCCCAAGAACCGCCTAATCTGTGACATTCCCACCAGGTGGAACTCTACGTTGGCCATGCTGCAGCGGCTGCACCCACAGCAGAGGGCCATCAATGAGTATCTGTGCCAATATGGCAGCAGAACTGGGTCAGGGGAGCTTGGTTTTTTTCCCCACGCCAGTGGGCCTTGATCAGGGATGCATGCACTGTCCTGTCACCAATTGAGGAGGCCACGAGGATGGTGAGCAGTGACAGTACATGCATCAGTGAGACTGTCCCTCTTATTCACATGTTGGAGCACACGCTACGTGGAATAATGGACAGGGCCCTTGAGGCAGAACAGAGGGAGGAAGAGGATGACTTCCTTACCTCTCAAGGCCCCCTTTATCCAGACAGTGGTCCTGCTTGCCCGCCTAGCACACAGGAAGAGGACGAGGAGGATTGTATCAGCAGCATGGAGGTGGAGCCTAGCACTCAGCATCAGCAGCAGTCTTCAAGGGATCAATCACTGTCCCAAGGAACCCATGGACTTTTATGTGGCTGGGATGAGGTGGCTGCAGATCCTGTCGTCCTCAGTGACCCAGAGGACTCTGCCCCAAATGCCTCAGCAAACCTACGCTGCATGGCCTCCCTGATCCTGCAAAGCCTGCAGAAGGATCCTTGTATTCGTGCTATCAAGGAGAGGGATCATTACTGGCTGGCAACTCTCCTTGATCCACATTACAAGAGTAAGGTTGCGGACCTTATCTTGTCGTCGCAGAGGGAGCAGAAGATGAAACATCTTCGGGAGGCCTTGCAGAAAGGTCTGTGGAACGCTTTCCCAGAGACTGGGGGGTTACCAAATCCTGGTCCTGGACAACGTGTTGCTGAGGCTTCGGTCAGTCACAGAAGGAGCGGTGGAGAAGGTGGCCATTTGACCGATGCGTTCAGACAATTTTTTAGTCCGCAGCCCCAAGGTATGACCGGTTCCAGCAACCATCGCCAGCGTCTGTTTTACATGGTGCGGGAATACCTAGGGGCAAGATCAGACTTGGACACCTCTGGCTTACTGGGTCTTGAGGATGGATCACTGGCCAGAGCTTGCACAGTACGCAATTGAGCTACTGGCTTGTCCTGCATCCAGCGTTCTTTCAGAACGCACATTCAGTGCTGCTGGAGGCTTTGTGACCGATCACAGGGTGCGCCTCTCCACGACTCCGTCAATCGACTGACCTTCATAAAAATGAATCAGGCTTGGATCACCATCAGCTACCAAGCACCTGATGCTGATGTAACTGAATAATTTTTTTGAAATGTCAGATCCCTTGGAGACTGCCTATGCTGAGTGACTGTCCTGTTATGCTGACTGAATATCCTTTTCCTCCTCAATGATCTTGCTGATATTTTCTAAGAACATTGTTGGTTCTGGGGCACCGCCACCAGTGCCTAAGGCCCAATTTTCTGCCCCTGTTTAACAGGGGCGTGTAATAACAATTTTTGATGCAATACTTTGCAGCAGGGCTTATTAGTGCTCTCCAACTAGAGTGTCTGTGAGGGGTTGCAGTATTGTGGCACCAGCCCCAGTGCCTAAGGCCCAATTTTTCTGCCCCTGTTCTAGTATTTTTCTTTGTTTGATTATTTTCTAATTTGGGTTTATTGTAGCTTTCTCCTAGGTTATCATAGTGCCATGTTTATTTTCCTGTGCTAAATACTCATCATTGTCAATGTAAACACCACTAGGGTTGAGCGAACCCGAACTGTAAAGTTCCGTACCGGACTTTTGGGTTTTTGGTACCCGGACCCGAACCCGAACAATTTGCTGTAAGTTTGGGTTCAGTGTTCGGCAATGTAATGGCAGCTAATCACCATTTGTTTTACTCATGTGACCTAGAAGCCATCACAACCATGCCTACTAATGGCATGGCTGTGATTGGCCAGTGCAGCATGTGACCCAGCCTCTATATAAGCTAGACATAGCACAGCTCGTCACTCTGCTTTAGATAGGGTAGGGAAAGACTTCTGCTGCGCTGAGGGAGAGAAATATATAGGAGTCAGACTGTCCTGCTTCAGAAATCAAATTACACCAGCACTGTATATGTTCCTGTGAGATACTCTGCATTAGATACTTTAGGGAAAGGTTCCTGGTTGTTCTTGTAGGGAGAGAAATATATAAAAGTCAGAATGTCCTGCTTCAGAAATCAAATTACACAGGCACTGCATATGTTCCTGTGAGATACTCTGCATTAGATACTTTAGGGAAAGGTTCCTGATTTTGCTTATAGGGAGAGAAATATATAGGAGTCAGTCCTGCTTCAGAAATCATATTACACCAGCACTGCATATGTTACTGTGAGATACTCTGCATTAGATACTTTAGGGAAAGGTTCCTGGTTGTGCTTGTAGGGAGAGAAATATATAAAAGTCAGAATGTCCTGCTTCAGAAATCAAATTACACAGGCACTGCATATGTTCCTGTGAGATACTCTGCATTAGATACTTTAGGGAAAGGTTCCTGATTTTGCTTATAGGGAGAGAAATATATAGGAGTCAGTCCTGCTTCAGAAATCATATTACAGCAGCACTGCATATGTTACTGTGAGATACACCCTTTACATACTTTTCTTCTATTGTGCTATTCAAAAAACATCCATTTAGGGCAAACAAAATTTTTTTTTCAGTTTTTCCACCATATCTGTACGTGTGAGATACACCCTTTATATACTTTTCTTCTATTGTGCTATTCAAAAAACATCCATTTAGGGAAAAAAAAAATTTGCAGTGTTTCCTCCAGTGTTTGTAGTGTTTCCTCCATATCTGTACATGTGAGATAAACACTTTAGCTAGTGTTCTTCTATTGTGCTATTCAAAAAAAAACATTTTGGGCAAAAAAATATATATTTTGCAGTGTTTCCTCCAGTGTTTGCAGTGTTTCCTCCATATCTGTACATGTGAGATAAACACTTTAGCTAGTGTTCTTCTATTGTGCTATTCAAAAAACACCCATTTAGGGCAAAAAAATATATTTTGCAGTATTTCCTCCAGTGTTTGCAGTGTTTCCTCCAGTGTTTCCTCCATATCTGTACGTGTGAGATAAACACTTTAGATACTTTTTTATTTTTATGTTAATTTAAGTTATTTCCCTATCCACATTTGTTTGCAGGGTACTTGCCATGCTCTTACCAACATTTTCCTGCCATTTGCAGCCCTCTAGCCCTTTCTATTAGTTTTTTAGAGACATTTTAGTAGTCAAAAGTTTGGGTCCCCATTGACTTCAATGGGGTTCAGGGTCAAATTCGGGTCCCGAACCCGGACTTTTTTCCAAAGTTTGGCCGAACCCGTCGAACCCGAACATCCAGGTGTCCGCTCAACTCTAAACACCACAAATCTAGATTTGTTCTTTTAGGCAGCATTGATATAATAATAAACCACACATTGTTGAGTATCCAAAAATATTTATTGTTTCACATTTAAAATGTGTCATTATTTTAATTTTTTTTATCCAAAAATATCTTATTAGAATTTTTTTTTTTATTATTATCAAGAAATATATTTTTAGCTAGAAATATTTGTCAACATCAATTTTTTTTATATAATTTTTTTTTTCTTAGATATCATTTTTTTGTGTATTTTCTTTGAGAATACCAAAATTTAAAAATTTCTGGTAAAAACACATGAACAATGACCAACTTTTTAGCATTTGTCATTGTTCATGCATTTTAGCCAGAAAACTAGAGATTCCACTTAAAAAAATAAATTAAAACAAAACATACATATAAAAACAAAGAAAACTTTAAAAAATCTTTTTTTTCTAAACCCTCCCCAGAACATCCTTTAAATTCTTTAGTTTTCGCTCCACCGTTTTTGTTTTTTTTCTCATCTGCCCCAAACAGATGTGGATGTCCTCGATTTCAGCCCTGCAAGACAACACCTCTCCAATTAACAGCTGGGCGCTGTATGTGTCCAATCCACTATCACCAGCACGAAAACCTCCTGAAATTTGTAAACAAACCATGTATTAAAACTAGAAAATGCATTTCCTGAGGAAAATGCGAGTGGGAATGCTGAATAGCTGAGCCCGCACCAAAGCCATTCACCATAACCACTACACTATCTTTAGGACACACAGCTCCTTTCTCTATCTGCAAAGTAGAGAGTATGCTGACTTCCTGGTCGCCCCTCCCCCCTCAAGAGGTTTCCCCTCCCCCCCAGGTCAGTGAGGAGGAATATTGCACTGAGGTAAGGAAAGCTATTTATGGAAAGAAATTCCATTACAAACGCATTTTAATTCACAGACCAATACATGAATTACGCCTTCAAACAAAACGTAATAAATCCACAACCGTACATGCGATCGATACAGCGACTTCACCGTTTGAAAGACACGGCCCTTGTGAACGCATCGATATGAAATTTATGTTGAGAAACTTAAAATTGTGGCCATGCCAGCGATTTAGAAAAGAGCGTCTTTGTGTGTTTTGCAGGAACATTTTTAAAACTTTTAACATGACGGTCAATGAGAGTGGTTTTGTCGCTCTTGTCCTTTAGAAGCTCCTGGAACTAAAACTAAAATGCGTATCACAAAACTGATCACATTGCCTGAAACCAGACAAGCATACCTACGTTTTGATATATAAATTGTGTATGACAAGTAGATCTTGTGGGCGTGAGAGCAATTTGTTCGCCCTTTTTTTAAAGATAATTTTTGTTTTCAAAGATCTCCACTGTAAAGGTCACATGACACACTCTAAATCCCTTCCATAAGGTTACATTATAACCGATTCCATTTTCTGAAAAAATCGCTAAACGTAAATTGCGTTTTCACAAAAACCGTAAAAGATATCAATCTAAAAAGTCATGTTTGGATAGCTGAATATTTTGTGACCGCTTTAAAGTTTGTTTGGTGTCTGTAAGTGAAAGTATGAAGGAGCTGAAACTTTTGGCAGAACGTGTGCTTTGAAGCAGGAAAAAGGATGTTCTCATTGACTTCAATGTTAAAAAAAAGTGTCTAAAAGCTTAATATTTTAAAAAGTATAAATAGTACAAAAAAACTTGAAGAAGTCCCATCGTTAGCTGAACGAGATGAACATTTTAAAAGTTGAATGGTCTCAATAGCTGAAAGTATGCAGGAGTTACGCAGAGCCAAAAAACGTACGGAATAAAATTAAAATTAAGAAGAATAACTAGAAAATGCATTTCCGTCAATGAGAGTGGTTTTGTCGCTCTTGTCCTTTAGAAGCTCCTGGAACTAAAACTAAAATACGTATCACAAAACTGATCACATTGCCTGAAACCAGACAAGCATACCTACGTTTTGATATATAAATTGTGTATGACAAGTAGATCTTGTGGGCGTGAGAGCAATTTGTTCGCCCTTTTTTTAAAGATAATTTTTGTTTTCAAAGATCTCCACTCTAAAGGTCACATGACACACTCTAAATCCCTTCCATAGGGTTACATTATAACCGATTCCATTTTCTGAAAAAATCGCTAAACGTAAATTGCGTTTTCACAAAAACCGTAAAAGATTTCAATCTGAAAAGTCATGTTTGGATAGCTGAATATTTTGTGACCGCTTTAAAGTTTGTTTGGTGTCTGTAAGTGAAAGTATGAAGGAGCTGAAACTTTTGGCAGAACGTGTGTTTTGAAGCAGGAAAAAGGATGTTCTCATTGACTTCAATGTTCAAAAAAAGTGTCTAAAAGCTTAATATTTTAAAAAGTATAAATAGTACAAAAAAACTTGAAGAAGTCCCATCGTTAGCTGAATGAGACGAACATTTTAAAAGTTAAATGGTCTCAATAGCTGAAAGTATGCAGAAGTTACGCAGAGCCAAAAAACGTACGGAATAAAATTAAGAAGAAGAACTAGACAATGCATTTCCTGAGGAAAATGCGAGTGGGAATGCTGAATAGCTGAATTGCTGAGCCCGCACAAAAGCCATTCACCATAACCACTACACTATCTTTAGGACATACAAGCAGTGTTCCTTCAGTACTTATAAAGCCTAATATCACACAGCTCCTTTCTCTATCTGCAATATAGAGAGTGTCCTGACTTGACTGGTCGCCCCTCCCCCCTCAAGAGGCTTTCTCCACATGAGGTGGGGGAGGAGGACTGCACTGAGGTAAAGAAAGCTATTTAGGGAATCAAAATACCATTAGAAACGCTTTCATCCACACACAAAATCAGTTATCGAAGCCTTCAAACAAAACGTAATAAATCCACAACCGTACATGCGATCGATACAGCGACTTCACCGTTTGAAAGACACGGCCCTTGTGAACGCATCGATATGAAATTTATGTTGATAAACTTAAAAATGTGGCCATGTCAGCGATTTAGAAAAGAGCGTCTTTGTGTGTTTTGCAGAAACATTTTTTAGACTTTTTAACATGACTCTTGTCCTTTAGAAGCTCCTGGAACTAAAACTAAAATACGTATCACAAAACTGATCACATTGCCTGAAACCAGACAAGCATACCTACGTTTTGATATATAAATTGTGTATGACAAGTAGATCTTGTGGGCGTGAGAGCAATTTGTTCCCCCTTTTTTTAAAGATAATATTTTTTGTGGATGATCTCCACTCTAAAGGTCACATGACACACTCTAAACCTGCTCCATAGGATTACATTATAACCGATAAAAAAATCACTAAACGTAAATTGCGTTTTCACAAAAACCATAAAAGATATCAATCTAAAAAGTCATGTTTGGATAGCTGAATATTTTGTGACCGCTTTAAAGTTTGTTTGGTGTCTGTAAGTGAAAGTATGAAGGAGCTGAAACTTTTGGCAGAACGTGTGTTTTGAAGCAGGAAAAAGGATGTTCTCATTGACTTCAATGTTAAAAAAAAGTGTCTAAAAGCTTAATATTTTAAAAAGTATAAATAGTACAAAAAAACTTGAAGAAGTCCCATCGTTAGCTGAACGAGACGAACATTTTAAAAGTTGAATGGTCTCAATAGCTGAAAGTATGCAGAAGTTACGCAGAGCCAAAAAACGTACGGAATAAAATTAAAATTAAGAATAATAAAAAACGAATATCAATACTGGGAATGCTTATTAAAGCATTCCCACTAACTAGAAAATGCATTCCCTGAGGAAAATGCGAGTGGGAATGCTGAATTGCTGAGCCCGCACCAAAGCCATTCACCATAACCACTACACTATCTTTAGGACACACAGCTCCTTTCTCTATCTGCAAAGTAGAGAGTATGCTGACTTCCTGGTCGCCCCTCCCCCCTCAGGAGGTTTCCCCTCCCCCCAGGTCAGTGAGGAGGAATATTGCACTGAGGTAGAAAGCTATTTATGGAAAGAAATTCCATTACAAACGCCTTTTAATTCACAGACCAATACATTAATTATGCCTCCAAACAAAACGTAATAAATCCACAACCGTACATGCGATCGATACAGCGACTTCACCGTTTGAAAGACACGGCCCTTGTGAACGCATCGATATGAAATTTATGTTGATAAACTTAAAATTGTGGCCATGCCAGTGATTTAGAAAAGAGCGTCTTTGTGTGTTTTGCAGGAAAATTTTAAATTTTTTTAACATGGACGGTCAATGAGAGTGGTTTTGTCACTCTTGTCCTTTAGAAGCTCCTGGAACTAAAACTAAAATACGTATCACAAAACTGATCACATTGCCTGAAACCAGACAAGCATACCTACGTTTTGATATATAAATTGTGTATGACAAGTAGATCTTGTGGGCGTGAGAGCAATTTGTTCGCCCTTTTTTTAAAGATAATTTTTGTTTTCAAAGATCTCCACTCTAAAGGTCACATGACACACTCTAAATCCCTTCCATAGGGTTACATTATAACCGATTCCATTTTCTGAAAAAATCGCTAAACGTAAATTGCGTTTTCACAAAAACCGTAAAAGATATCAATCTGAAAAGTCATGTTTGGATAGCTGAATATTTTGTGACCGCTTTAAAGTTTGTTTGGTGTCTGTAAGTGAAAGTATGAAGGAGCTGAAACTTTTGGCAGAACGTGTGTTTTGAAGCAGGAAAAAGGATGTTCTCATTGACTTCAATGTTAAAAAAAAGTGTCTAAAAGCTTAATATTTTAAAAAGTATAAATAGTACAAAAAAACTTGAAGAAGTCCCATCGTTAGCTGAATGAGACGAACATTTTAAAAGTTAAATGGTCTCAATAGCTGAAAGTATGCAGAAGTTACGCAGAGCCAAAAAACGTACGGAATAAAATTAAGAAGAAGAACTAGAAAATGCATTCCCTGAGGAAAATGCGAGTGGGAATGCTGAATTGCTGAGCCCGCACCAAAGCCATTCACCATAACCACTACACTATCTTTAGGACACACAGCTCCTTTCTCTATCTGCAAAGTAGAGAGTATCCTGACTTCCTGGTCGCCCCTCCCCCCTCAGGAGGTTTCCCCCCCTCCCCCAGGTCAGTGAGGAGGAATATTGCACTGAGGTAAGGAAAGCTATTTATGGAAAGAAATAACATTACAAACGCCTTTTAATTCACAGACCAATACATGAATTACGCCTTCAAACAAAAGTTAATAAATCCACAACCGTATATGCGATCGATACAGCGACTTCACCGTTTGAAAGACACGGCCCTTGTGAACGCATCGATATGAAATTTATGTTGATAAACTTAAAAATGTGGCCATGTCAGCGATTTAGAAAAGAGCGTCGTTGTGTGTTTTGCAGAAACATTTTTTAGACTTTTTAACATGTCTCTTGTCCTTTAGAAGCTCCTGGAACTAAAACTAAAATACGTATCACAAAACTGATCACATTGCCTGAAACCAGACAAGCATACCTACGTTTTGATATATAAATTGTGTATGACAAGTAGATCTTGTGGGCGTGAGAGCAATTTGTTCCCCCTTTTTTTAAATATAATATTTTTTGTGGATGATCTCCACTCTAAAGGTCACATGACACACTCTAAACCTGCTCCATAGGATTACATTATAACCGATAAAAAAATCACTAAACGTAAATTGCGTTTTCACAAAAACCGTAAAAGATATCAATCTAAAAAGTCATGTTTGGATAGCTGAATATTTTGTGACCGCTTTAAAGTTTGTTTGGTGTCTGTAAGTGAAAGTATGAAGGAGCTGAAACTTTTGGCAGAACGTGTGTTTTGAAGCAGGAAAAAGGATGTTCTCATTGACTTCAATGTTAAAAAAAAGTGTCTAAAAGCTTAATATTTTAAAAAGTATAAATAGTACAAAAAAACTTGAAGAAGTCCCATCGTTAGCTGAACGAGATGAACATTTTAAAAGTTGAATGGTCTCAATAGCTGAAAGTATGCAGGAGTTACGCAGAGCCAAAAAACGTACGGAATAAAATTAAGAAGAAGAATAATAAAAAACGAATATCAATACTGGGAATGCTTATTAAAGCATTCCCACTAATAATAAAAAACGAATATCAATACTGGGAATGCTTATTAAAGCATTCCCACTAATAATAAAAAACGAATATCAATACTGGGAATGCTTATTAAAGCATTCCCACTAATAAAAAACGAATATCAATACTGGGAATGCTTATTAAAGCATTCCCACTAATTATGCAGGCCTACATCTATTACCTGAAGCTGTGCTGTATGACACTGACCTGATGTGGTGGCAGTTTCCACTTCCTGCACATCCTGCAGGGGTGGGGCTTGGGTATGATGTGTGGGGTTTCTCTGCTCCAGTTTTGAAGCTTGATTGCGCCCTATGAGATTGTAAAAATAGGGCCTGAAAGAGGAATATGAATAATTTTTTTTTATAAAGTGTGGTACAATTGTCTGTTTTTACAATCCTTCTCAGCTTAACACATGATTGTATCCATTGCCAAAGCTGCTACATTTCTCTATCTTTGGCCAAGTTTCCTACATGGAAACACACCAAGTATCCACTGGATCACCTCTGTGTGACACCCTAAAAAGGTTGTTCTTGTGGGCAACACTTGTGGCCATATGTGTAACCAACTGCTGAGCATACTCTCCTTTTACTGTATACTGACTTAAGTTGGATTATTTAAATCTAGTTAGGAACACATCTACATTAAATAAAAAATTGGTCTCACATACAGTACAGACCAAAAGTTTGGACACACCTTCTCATTCAAAGAGTTTTCTTTATTTTCATGACTATGAAAATTGTAGATTCACACTGAATTCAAAACTATGAATTAACACATGTGGAATTATACATAACAAAAAAGTGTGAAACAACTGAAAATATATTTCATATTCTAGGTTCTTCAAAGAAGCCACTTTTTGCAGCAGACACATCTCTAGAACTGTTAAGAGGAGACTGTGTGAATCAGGCCTTCATGGTAGAATAACTGCTAGGAAACCACTGCTAAAGAAAGGTAACAAGCAGAAGAGACTTGTTTTGGGCTAAAGAACACAAGGAATGGACACTAGACCAGTGGAAATCTGTGCTTTGGTCTGATGAGTCCAAACTTGAGATCTTTGGTTCCAACCCCTGTGTCTTTGTGCGACGCAGAAAAGGTGAACGGATGGACTCTACATGCCTGGTTCCCACCGTGAAGCATGGAGGAGGAGGTGTGATGGTGTGGGGGTGCTTTGCTGGTGACACTGTTGGGGGTTTATTCAAAATTGAAGGCATACAGAACCAGCATGGCTACCACAGCATCTTGCAGCGGCATGCTATTCCATCCGGTTTGCGTTTAGTTGGACCATCATTTATTTTTCAACAGGACAATGACCCCAAACACACCTCCAGGCTGTGTAAGGGCTATTTGACCAAGAAAGAGAGTGATGGGGTGCTGCGCCAGGTGACTACCTCTTGAAGCTCATCAAGAGAATACCAAGAGTGTGCAAAGCAGTAATCAAAGCAAAGGGTGGCTACTTTGAAGAACCTAGAATATGAAATATATTTTCAGTTGTTTCACACTTTTTTGTTATGTATAATTTCCAGATGTGTTAATTCATAGTTCTGATGCCTTCAGTGTGAATCTACAATTTT
This sequence comes from Rana temporaria, assembly GCF_905171775.1. Classification (NCBI taxonomy): domain Eukaryota; kingdom Metazoa; phylum Chordata; class Amphibia; order Anura; family Ranidae; genus Rana; species Rana temporaria. Next base: position 186,992,985 of record NC_053493.1, on the reverse strand, counting down.
CATAGTCATGAAAATAAAGAAAACTCTTTGAATGAGAAGGTGTGTCCAAACTTTTGATCTGTACTGTAAATAGATCAAGATGTCTAATGTTTGTGTGTAGTGGGCACAATAATTGGTTGTATGAGTCGTCGTTCATTCGCTCACTATTGATTAAATATGTTTCTTTTGTCTGTATTTTATTATTAGTGAGCGAATGAACGACGACTCATACGACCAATTATTATGCCCACAAACATGAACCTTGAGACATCTATTCTTGAACTGTATGTATACAACTTGAAAGAAAAAGCACTTGCCGCACAATAATAAAAAAACTAATCAGAGTACACATGAAAATTACTTACTTCTTCTTCTAATGACTTTTTTAACCTTCTCCATTTGCTCCGGCTCTCTTAATTTAATGTCAGACCACCTTTTGCGGAGCTGTTCCTTTGACCTGCGCACCTCGAATTTATGGTGGAGACTCTTCAGCACATTGTCCATGATTTGGGCCTTCACTTTGTTTGGATTCTTGTAAGGGCCATGTTTTCCGTCAAAATCCTCCCTCCTTAAGATTGCCACCAATTCCACCATCTCCTCAAACGCCATATTTGTGGCCTTGTACCTCCTGCTCCTGCATCTGGTGTGTGCTACTGCCTGGCTTCGCTCCTGGCTTGAGGTTGCAACTTGACGAGTGTCCTCTATGTTGTATTGCATTAACCACTTCCAGACCGCGCTACGACTATATACGGCCTAACTTTAAAGATACATATCTCGGTAACGGCAGCAGCTGCTGCCACAACTGAGGTATCTATCTTTACTGTCAGCGGTTCTGGTAACGATAACGGCGGTCTCCGCGGCGGATTCGCCGCGAGATCGCCGTTATCGGTGGCGGGAGAGGGCCCCCCCTCCCGCCGCTCTCCCGCGCCCTCCGCCGCTTACCGGAGCCGTCGGTAGCGGCGGAGGAGATCGCGACCGTTCGGGAGCTGAGCGGGGACGAGACTGAAGGAAAAATCTCCTTCGCCCGTCCCCATAGCTCGGCTGGGCGGAAGTGACGTCAAAACGTCAGTCCCGCCCAGCCTCTTAAAGAAACATTTTTTTTTTTTTGTCATTTGAAAAAATGACATTTTGCAATTTTTTTTTTTTTTTTTTTTGCATTTTAGTCTAAATATAAGATCTGAGGTCTTTTTGACCCCAGATCTCATATTTAAGAGGACCTGTCATGCTTTTTTCTATTACAAGGGATGTTTACATTCCTTGTAATAGGAATAAAAGTGATCATTTTTTTTTTTCCAGTGTAAAAAATAATAAAATAAATAAAAATAAATAATAAAAAAAAAATTTTTTAAAGCGCCACGTCCCGACGAGCTTGTGCGCAGAAGCGAAAACGGTGTTCAAACGACACAAGTGAGGTATCGCCGCGATCGTTAGAGCGAGAGCAATAATTATAGCCCTAGGCCTACTCTGTAACTCAAAAAATGCAACCTATAGAATTTTTTAAACGTCGCCTATCGAGATTTTTAAGGGTAAAAGTTTGACGCCATGCCACGAGCGGGCGCAATTTGTAAGCGTGACATGTTAGGTACCATTTTACTCGGCGTTTCATTATCTTTCACAATATATAAAAAAATTGGGCCACATTTATTGCTGTCTTATTTTTTAATTAAAAAAAGTGATTTTTTTCCAAAAAAATTGCGCTTGTAGGACCGCTGCGCAAATATGGTGTGACAAAAAGTATTGCAATGATCGCCATTTTATTCTCTAGGGTATTAGAAAAAAATAAATATATAATGTTTGTGGGTTTTAAGTAATTTTCTAGTCTTGTAAACACCAAATCTGAAAAACACCCAAAGTAGAGAAGTGGTTAAACGACCGAGAAGGGGCGGGGAAAGTACTAGAACAATCATCAGGGGTGGGGAAATGTGCGGAGCTTCTCGCATGCGCAGTGTATAAAGGGATACCGTGTTAGTGAATACGTTGTTCACAGTCTGTGGAAGAAGGCAGAAGAAATGACCGTGTACTACGACGGTACGTAACTTGATTTTGGACTTTATGATCAGTGGATGAGTTTGTGGGTTAGATATGGGGAGAAAGCTTAGTAGTAGAGGCTTGACTGACATTAGCTTTTTTTGCTTAATTTTGACTTGCAGAAATAATGGAGGCCTTCAGAGAACAGGAGTAATTCACAGAATTTGTTCAAAGGGGGCCCCGGATGGCAACCCCCCTTTTTTCTAGAATTTTTCTTTCCCCAAAAAATAATTTATTCAGCCAAGATCTGGCATTAGAATGGCCCCCACTACCCCTAAAATAATCTACATATTGTTGCCGCACAGCACGTGCACTTTGGGGGGCCAAGCCTGTATGGCCAGCCTCACGGGCCACCACTGGAACATCAATGGCCTCATCAGGCACAAGTGTCATGTAGATTGTTGAGTGTCTCTTTAGGAAATTGTGCAATATGCAGCAGCAAAGTATGACATGGTTCAGATTCTACTTAACAACAAACCTACAGTCCCTGTCTTGTTTGCACCGCCTGTATACTTCTGTTCAAAGTATATAGAGCCAAAGGGTCTTGTCATGACCTGGGGGGAGTGGGGACGGGGAAACCCATGTTATTTTTCAGTGATTTTCATCCATATCCCTGCAATATGGATGAAAATCACTGAAAAATAACATTACATTAAAGCCGCAAGCAGTATTAAATTACTTTTTTCTTATAGTAATCTCATTTTTTGCAGGGACAGTTCTAAACACGTGCCACCTCACAGGCATACTATAAACACCCAGCAGGTACGATATTTAAAGGAATTTTGCATTTTTTTTTCACTTTAAGCATCGTTAAAATCGCTGCTCCAGAAAAAATTACCGTTTTTAAAACTTTTTTTCCATTAATACATGTTCCCTGGGGCAAGACCCGGGTCCCCAAACCCATTTTCCGACAATAACTTGTATATTGGGCTTTAAAATGAGCACTTTTGAATTCGAACGTTCGAGTCCCATAGACGTGAATGGGGTTCTAAATGTTCGCTCGAACGTTCGGTCCGTTCGAAGGTTCTGGTGCGAACCGAACGGGGGGGTATTCGGTTCATCCCTAGCCCTGAGAAAGCAAACAACTAATAACCTCATTCCAGGCATAAGACGTGGTGACGGTAAACTAGATGTGTCCACTGATGCGATTGTGCAACACTTTCATAATTTCTATACGAATTTGTATGACCTTCCACTGCAGCGGGGGCAGAGAGACTTGGGAGAGGGCAGACAGCAGTTGATCCGGGATTACCTGGATAGAAGTGGTATGCCCAAACTGACGGATGAGAACGTAGCTCTTTTGGAGGCCCCAATTGAAGCCACTGAATTCAAACTTCCAATCAAAAATCTGAAAACGGGTAAGAGCCCGGGTCCGGATGGCTATACATTCATTTTCTATAAAACTTTTGTTGATATCTTGACCGATCCACTTGCGGCGGCGTTGGGTTCTCTATCTGAAGCTAGGTCGATTACTCCTGATTTTCTCTCTGCCTTTGTGGCGGTGATATCGAAGCCAGGTAAGGATACCGCAGATTGTGCCAGCTATCGTCCTATCTCACTGCTCAATCTTGACTTAAAGATTTTTGCAAAGATTCTGGCCTCCAGACTAAGTCCCTTTCTCCCAAGCCTGATTGGTCCGGAGCAGGTGGGTTTCATGCCTGGTCGTGAGGCTAAGGACAATGTCATTAAGGCTTTGTGGCTGACCCATGCGGCACATGCGCGACAGATCGAGGGCCTTCTCCTGTCCACAGGTGCGGAGAAGGCCTTTGATCGGGTGGCATGGGACTTTATGCTGGCGGTATGTGAAAAAATTGGCCTTAGCCCACATATGATGGCTAGAATTTCGGCGCTTTATCAAAACCCTTCGGCCAGACTCAAAATTAACGGCACGCTCTCTAACAGGGTTTCTATTAAAAATGGCACCAGACAGGGCTGCGCACTTTCACCGCTCTTGTTCATCTTGACCTTAGAACCATTTATTAGACTAGTCAATGCTAACAGAGACATTTCGGGCTTCAGGATCCAGGAAAGGGAATATAAAGTTGCCGCTTACGCGGACGACTTGCTGTTCTTTATGACTAACCCAGTCATTTCTATCCCGAATTTGATAGAGGAGTTCAACGCATACGGTTGTGTCTCCAATCTCCGAATAAATTATTCGAAGTCTGAAGCCTTAAAGGATCACTAAAGGAAAAAAATGTTTTGGCTGAAATGACTGTTTACAGGGTATAGAGACATAATAGTTAACTGATTCCTTTTAAAAACGATTAAAAATAGATAAAAATCAATCATATAATGTGCCTCTAAGATGCAAAAACGAAACTGACAGTAGTTTAGTCTTTGCATGTTATTTTATGCCTCTGTGCTGGACAGTAGGGATGAGCTTCGAGTTCGAGTCGAACTCATGTTGACTCGAACATTGCCTGTTCGCCTGTTCGGCGAACAACGAACAATTAGGGGTGTTCGCGGCAAATTCGAAAAGCCGCGGAACACCCTGTTAAAGTCTATGGGAGAAATCTAAAGTGTTAATTTTAAAGGCTAATATGCAATTTATTGTCCTAAAAAGTGTTTGGGGACCTGGGTCCTGGCCCAGGAAACATGTATCAAGTGCAGTGCAGTGGATTTAATAATGCTAAAAGTGAAACAATAAAAGTGTAATATTACTTTAAATTTCGTACCTAGGGGGGGTGTAAAGTCAGCATGTGAAAAAGCGCATGTTTCCCGTACATAGAACTGTCCCTGCACAAAGTGTCATTTCTGAAAGAAAAAAAGGCATTTAAAACCGGCTTTGCGGCTCTAATGAATTGTCGGCTCTGGCAATTACAGAGATGATTCATTCATAAAGAAAAAAAAATGACGTAGGGTTCCCCGCAAATATCCATACCAGGCCCTTCAGGTCTGGTATGTATTTTAAGGGGAACTCCACCCCAAATTAAAAAAAATGGCGTGGATTCCCCCTAAAAATCCACACCAGACCCTTATCCGAGCATGTTAACCTGGCCGGCCGCAGAAAAGAGGGGGGGACAGAGTGCGCCCCCCCTCTCCTGAACCGCACCAGGCCACATGCCCTCAACATGGGGAGGATTTCCCCATGTTGATGGGGACAAGGGCCTCATCCCCACAACCCTTGCCCGGTGGTTGTGGGGGTCTGCGGGCGGGGGGCATATCAGAATCTGGAAGACCCCTTTAACAAAGGGGACCCCCAGATCCTGCCCCCCCCCCTATGTGAATTGGTAATGGGGTACACTGTACCTCTACCATTTCACGAAGGAAGTGTAAATAGTTAAAAAAAAACACAGACACCGTAGAAAAAAATCCTTTATTAACCACTTAAGCCCCGGACCAATATGCTGCTAAATGCCCAAAGGCGTTTTTACAATTTGGCACTGCGTCGCTTTAACAGACAATTGCGCGCACGTGCGACGTGGCTCCCAAACAAAATTAACGTCCTTTTTTCCCCACAAATAGAGCTTTCTTTTGGTGGTATTTGATCACCTCTGCGGTTTTTATTTTTTGCGCTATAAACAAAAATAGAGCAACAATTTTGAAAAAAAATCAATATTTTTTACTTTTTGCTGTAATAAATATCCCCCAAAAACATATATAAAATTTATTTTTTTCCTCAGTTTAGGCCGATACGTATTCTTCTACCTATTTTTGGTAAAAAAAATCGCAATAAGCGTTTATCGATTGGTTTGTGCAAAATTTATAGCGTTTACAAAATAGGGGATATTTTTATTGCATTTTTATTAATTATTTTTTTTTTACTACTAATGGCGGCGATCAGCAATTTTTTTTGTGACTGCGACATTATGGCGGACACTTCGGACAATTTTGACACATTTTTGGGACCATTGTCATTTTCACAGCAAAAAAATGCATTTAAATTGCATTCTTTATTGTGAAAATGACAGTTGCAGTTTGGGAGTTAACCACAGGGGGCGCTGAACATTTTAGGCTTCACCTAGTGTGTGTTTACAACAGTAGGGGGGTGTGGTTGTAGGTCTGGCGTCATCGATTGTGTCTCCCCTATAAAGGGGATGACACGATCGATGCGCCGCCACAGTGAAGCATGGGGAAGCCGTGTTTACATACGGCTCTCCCCGTTCTTCAGCTCCGGGGAGCGATCGCGACGGAGCGGCTATAAACGAATAGCCGCGCCGTTGTCCCGGATCGCTCCCCGAGGGAATCCGCCCGCCGCACGCAGCGGGGGGGTCCCGATCGGACCCCCGACCCACGGGAAGGCAAGGACGTATATATACGTCCTTCTGCCTGTCCGTGCCATTGTGCGGACGTAAATAGTCGTGCGGCGGGCGTTAAAGGGGTTAATAAAAAAAATCCAGCAATGTCAATCCACTGTGAAATAAAGAAATATATTATGTACATCAAGTGCCAATATAAAACCACAGCGCTTGTGAGAATAAATAAATATTCAAATCTAAATATATATACAAGTGTACAATGTGATATCACAATTATAAGTGAATAAACTCATAAATTTGTAAACATGCTAAATAAGTGAAAAAAAGTTCGTGATGTTACAAAAAATGTGAAGTATTTAAGAGGAAAGTTCATGTGACTTCAAAATAGTTGTTCCACTCTTCCAGGGCTTCCACCACACCTCAGTGTTCAGTGCTCCATTCCCCCCTCACAGTGGACACTCACCACAATATTATGCCTCCCACTCTCGTGTTTGGCTAACGAGCTTGTAGTAAGAGTATCTCCAAGGTATCACCAATATAAATCCCAGTGTCAATTTCGAGGATGTTCCAAAATGATAATGCAAAAAAAGGAAAAAAGTGCACAATAGTGTAAAAACGTAAGACCAGTTTATTAAAACACTCAAATGAACCTTCAAAAGTTGCACTCACAAAACGAAATCACAAAAACAGCTTTGTGTGATAACAGATCACTGCACACTTCAAACTCCTTAACTGCAGATAACAGTGGTCACGGCGGACCCTCGATTAACTGGATGATCTCACCACAATCCTTGGCACAGCATACCACTTCAAACGATAACTCCTTAACTCGATAGTTCAAACCAGCTAAGAGATGGCTGCAAACAGTCCTAGATGTAACTTGGAACTTTTTTTTTAAACATGGATTAGGCCACGCCCCGACATGTTTCGACTTCCTGTCTTATTCATGGGTATGGCCGAATCCCACATTACCCTCTTTTTTATGTGCTCAGGGTCACTAGCAGCGAATCAGATCAGAGAGTGACGATTAACACACCGCATCTTGCGTGTGTGTATCGCACTATCTGACAGCGAGAGCGTCACCCGGTCACGTGTGATAACGCGTCCAATGGGGTGAGAGCATCGCCGTTTCTATGGGCGGGAGCTGTATGTAGCGTCTCACTCGTCACTCCAGCAGCGATAAGCGCAACCAATCATGCTGCGCTTCTCTTGTGTCCAATCGTCCTGCCGGAGGATGACGAAATGAGCATACGCTATCGTCAGGGTGCCGCGTTGTCCTAACAACGGGGGACGCGGCCAACTGGTCACGTGTACCCCGTAGCCAATAGACAATCTTCGCAGCATTAACCCAGACGGAGATGCAGTGTCCATCTAGTACACTGACATGTCACACAGCAGTTTACTTTTTAAAAGGAAAACCAAACTAACACATTAGTATTAAAAATTGAAAGTGTGTGGGCATAATACCAATTATCAAATACTGGGGGAAAAAAAGATCTTAAATAAGGGTACGGTCTCTCGAGGGTCCCCGTGACCACCAATCCCCAGTTTTTGCACACATCTCAATAATGATCATACATTAAGTAAATAAATACATTTATTATTTAAAAATTAAAATTAGCACTATAACTTTGATCTGATATGCATATAACAAAATACTGATAACAGTATTTTAATATATAAATTATGTATAAAATTGATGTATTAAATATAATGTGTACATCTGCACATTGCCACGGGAATATCGAGTCCCAACCATTCGGATCCACATGCCTCTAAGTGGCTCTTGTGCATATGAGTAAGTACATAAATTAAAATTTAAAATTACAATTTTTTTTTTTTTTTTTTTTTTATGATTCACAGTCACTATTGATTACAGATAAACCAATTTTTCATGAATACCAGACATCATAATGACAAGATAAATTAAATTAAATAAAATAAAACCTAGGTGTCTGACCATAAAACTGACAGATGCAGAGAAAAGGGTTTAAACTGGTATCACCCATGCTAATTAGCTTATTATCCTGCATTTCAGTAATTGGGTACAGCCCAGGAACGAACAATAGGAAGAAAAGCATTCACCCATAACACCCTGACCATAGCTTATGCTCATTTCGTCATCCTCCGGCAGGACGATTGGACACAAGAGAAGCGCAGCATGATTGGTTGCGCTTATCGCTGCTGAAGTGACGAGTGAGACGCTACATACAGCTCCCGCCCATAGAAACGGCGATGCTCTCACCCCATTGGACGCGTTATCACACGTGACCGGGTGACGCTCTCGCTGTCAGATAGTGCGATACACACACGCAAGATGCGGTGTGTTAATCGTCACTCTCTGATCTGATTCGCTGCTAGTGACCCTGAGCACATAAAAAAGAGGGTAATGTGGGATTCGGCCATACCCATGAATAAGACAGGAAGTCGAAACATGTCGGGGCGTGGCCTAATCCATGTTTAAAAAAAAAGTTCCAAGTTACATCTAGGACTGTTTGCAGCCATCTCTTAGCTGGTTTGAACTATCGAGTTAAGGAGTTATCGTTTGAAGTGGTATGCTGTGCCAAGGATTGTGGTGAGATCATCCAGTTAATCGAGGGTCCGCCGTGACCACTGTTATCTGCAGTTAAGGAGTTTGAAGTGTGCAGTAATCTGTTATCACACAAAGCTGTTTTTGTGATTTCGTTTTGTGAGTGCAACTTTTGAAGGTTCATTTGAGTGTTTTAATAAACTGGTCTTACGTTTTTACACTATTGTGCACTTTTTTCCTTTTTTTGCATTATCATTTTGGAACATCCTCGAAATTGACACTGGGATTTATATTGGTGATACCTTGGAGATACTCTTACTACAAGCTCGTTAGCCAAACACGAGAGTGGGAGGCATAATATTGTGGTGAGTGTCCACTGTGAGGGGGGATTGGAGCACTGAACACTGAGGTGTGGTGGAAGCCCTGGAAGAGTGGAACAACTATTTTGAAGTCACATGAACTTTCCTCTTAAATACTTCACGTTTTTTGTAACATCACAAACTTTTTTTCACTTATTTAGCATGTTTACAAATTTATGAGTTTATTCACTTATAATTGTGATATCACATTGTACACTTGTATATATATTTAGATTTGAATATTTATTTATTCTCACAAGCGCTGTGGTTTTATATTGGCACTTGATGTACATAATATATTTCTTTATTTCACATACTATTTATTTTAAACAGCAGCTAGGCGCTTCAACTTCTTTCCATTTGGCGCAGTAGTGGGTTATCAGTCGGGCGCAGTTTTTGATACCCCAATCATCAAATGTCAATCCACTGTCTCCTATCCAGCGATGGATGATCTCTCCAGCGACGGATGATCAGCGGTCCGGTCCAGCGATGCAGAAGATCCATCCGTCCAGAGCGCAGCAGGGGAGCTCCACTCTCCGCTGGACACAGCCCAGCGGAATGACGCGCTGGAGCTGTGACATTACTTATATAGGGGAAGCGGCCACCCGTCACGTGACCCCGCCCCCTCTGACGCACCCTCGTACGTCACTGGGAAAGACCCTGAAAGACCGGGCTGGTCTGGAGGAAAAGCATTGTTCTGTGTTTGGCTGTTTGTATACGTTGATTTCCCCCTGGGGCTTCTGTCTCATTACACATAGCAGTCCTCCTATTCAAGCTATCGAGCCAATCCCTGCTGACCCTGTTTCAAGTCCTCATTTGCATGGCTAAGAGGACCTAATTGAGAACTACAATGTACTTTACAATTGACCAATAGGAAAACGGTTGTTGGGGGCGGGGTGTTCAAACTGCTGTATAAAAGTGTGTTTTGTGCATCCAATAAAAGAGTTTCCTGTTTGAACTTACATACATCCTGCCTGGTGTTTGTTCTGATGGATTTCGAACTGCACATAGCTGTAGTTCGAATCTCGGAGCCTTGGATGACCGAACCATCAGGTGTTGCGATCTGCAATCTGATTCAATAGCAGCAGAGGAGTGTCGGGAGAGTGGAACCAAGCAAGCAAGGGTCTTGTTACATTGGTTGGCAGCGGTGGGATTTGCTCTCCAGTTACTGGGACACTCCAAACAACCACAGTCAATGACCAGCTATGCAGCCTGCAGGAGAACCTCGCTGAAAGACTTACTGTGGAGGGACCGGTGGGACAAAGAACAAGGCCACCCTGATCAGTGAGCTAGCCGAGATGGATGAGAGGGATGGTGATGCAGGACCCTGGTCAGTTGAAGACTTGTTTCAGCAACGAGTTCGAGAGTGTTTGGCATTATATGGTGCTAACCCATCAGAGACCGCCATACAGAATGCCATTAGAGACATCCAGCTGCAGGATGAGCGACAAGAGAGAGAACGAGAGCGGCAACATGAGCAGAGAATGGCAGAAATACGACAATCAGTGACAACGCCTAAAGAAGCAGCACCAAATGAAAGGAGAGGTACAGATACCAGTCACCATGGAAGAGGAATTCAGAAGGAGGTTGCGAGAGAAGCAGATACAGCACAGAGGACCAGTATCAGAGGAGGTCCTGCTGGGATGGTCGGATTCGATCCGCTGCAAACTCTGGAAGAAAGCGCTAGCTCTCGAACAGCAACACCAGGGAAAAGTTCTCCCCTCCATCCATGTAAGGTACTGGTCACAGTATGACGTACGAATGCTGTTATTGGGGGAACAACCGAAGCAGGAGTGGACAGCCGAGTTAAGCAGGTAGGTCTGATGAAAACGAACTGAAGTTCAGTTTCATTGGTTCACCGATGAAGCAGACTGGTGGTCTGATGTGCCTACACACCATCAGTTCAAAAACCGATCGAGTCCAACGCGATGACGTAAAACACAACGACGTGCTGAAAAAAATGAAGTTCAATGCTTCCAAGCATGCGTCGACTTAATTCTGAGCATGCCCGGGTTTGGAACCAATGCTTTTGCGTACTAACTATCGGTTTTGACCTATCGGTCAGGCGTCCATCGGTCCAATTTTAAAGCAAGTTCTCTGTTTTTGGACTGAAGGACAACAGACCGATGGGGCGTACACACGGTCGGTTTGGACCGATGAAACTGAACTTCAGTCCGTTTTCATCGGTTTGGACTGATCGTGTGTAGGAGGCCTAACTGTCACAAGGTTGATGGCTGAAAGACAAGGCAAATAACCAGGTCATGAGGACATGGCAACAGTATGGGCAGGGCAGGACAGGGCATGTAGTATTAATAAGTGTAAAGAATTCTGAAATAGTGCCAGAGAGATAAAAGAATGGTGGTAACCAAAAGTTACCACCAACAATAGTAGCAAGTAAAATGGTGCAAAAACATCACAATTACTAAGTAAAAAGCGATGGTATAAAGATCCAACAAAGGGAAGGGAGGTGAGGGAGGTGTGAGTGTCAAAATGTGGGTAATTGGGGAAATTAGTTAAAACAAAGGTAGTGAGATAATGGCTATCCGTCCCAAATTGGAATCAGGGTAGCTATCATAAAGGTATACTAAACCCAATGCCCCTGAGTTGTTAGGGTAAATAAGTATATATATTGATATAAGGAAGATTGCAGGAAGTGGTCAAGCAACATACTAGATACAATTAAAGGCAGGGAGAGTTAATTCAGCATCGCTTTTGAATTATAGGTGTGGTGACACATACGATTCATATTCGGCTGGAGATGATTCCAGTCCGTTTGTGCAGAAAACCTTCGATAAAGGTGAATACATCTGTGCTGAGTGAACCCTGCATCCTGAATATTATCAGGGAGGGACGAAGAAAAGTATATTTAGTTTAATTGTTATGTTGATTCGTATAGTCAGATGATTATGGCTAGGCGGCTATTAACCAAATACATAAGATACCAAGGATACACTCTGCCTCGTCAGTACCGAGAATGTCTATTGTCCTAAGAGCCCAGAGGACAATTACATACTGCATCATCAAGTGATCAATAACATAGAATAAAGGTTGAAATAACAACAAAATATAAATTAGAAGCACTCCGAGGGGGGGGGGGTGTGTTGTCCACCCAGTATATATGCAAAATTTGGAGTATGGCTTCAATTAAAAGGCATAATAGAGAATAGGAACGTACCATCATCCAAATATTCAAGCAAGACGGGAAGAAGTGGGGACAAGGGTATAGTGGCTGAGGCTAACCCTATGGCCCCATACACACCATAGAATCTATCCGCAGATAAATCCCATCAAATGGGTTTCTGCGGATAGATCCTATGGTGTGTACACGCCAACGGATATTTATCCGCAGAGAAATCTCCCCTGGGATGGATTTCCAGCAGATGGATATTTGCTGACATGCTCAACAAATCCATCTGCTGAAATCCATTCCAACGGATGGATCCGCTCGTCTGTACAGACTTACCGGATCCATCCGTCTAAAGGGATTCCCCGCACGCGTCGTAATGATTTGACGCATGCGTGGAATTCCTTATATGACAGCGTCGCGCCCGTCGCCGCGTCATAATAGCGGCGACGGCGCGACACGTCATCGGCAGAGGATTTCAGCGCGGATTTCAATGCGATGGTGTGTACACGCCATCGCATAGAAATCCTCTGAAATCCTCGAGAGGATTTATCCGCGGATACGGTCCGCTGGACCGTATCTGCGGATAAATCCTCTCGTGTGTATGGGGCCTAACAATGGCTCACTATCTCACCGCTCACTCCAACCGACAACCACTCGTTTTGTGATTTACTATATGTATTTACCTACACCTTGTACAGGTCCTTTCTAGTTATATATCAATAGTTTAGACCAGTGTAGAGTATAGTAAATGTCACAATAGTCTTTTTTCATTATGCAAAGGTATATTTTCTTTAAGGTTTAAGGTTTTTATCCAATGACCATTAGTATTAGACAAATAATACACATGATATCAGCACAATGTCTCTTCAATGTTATGTGTCCTGTATTTTATGTCACAGTTTAGAAGACAGAGCGAGAGAGCATGATAAGCAGCACTTACCGCAAAACATGAGCTGGAGGTTATAAGCCGAAGACCGGGATCCACAACCTGTAGGCTGTTGTATGCTGTTTGCAGTTTTGTGTACTGTTTGCCGGGTATCCTAAAGCAAAGCATGAGGCGGGGACCTGGAAGCCGTCAGCCAAAGGTAGATGGATCGCAAAGGAAGCCACAACACAGAAGCCAGGCGGGGACCGGGAGAAGGGGTATTAACACCGAAGCTGTCAGCCACAAGTGGAGAACCACAAGCCGTTCAACCTGCCCCACAGACCAGTAGGTTAAAACCAAGGTCCAAGTGCTGCAAGCTGGGAGCCAGGAGCCAAGCCTCAGTAAGGTGCAGGAACCAGCAGCTATAGACAATCAGAGCCGTCAATGTCGAGTGCCGTATCAGCTGTTATCATATCAGCGGTACCAGCCGTAGCGCTTCCCGACACCAGATATCAGATTGCAGTTTGTAAAACAGCTGACTCCACTAACAACAGTTAACTGCATTAGTAGCACAGACAGAGACTCTGCATTTGAGTTTTAATTTTTTAAATAAATTAAGCTGAGTTGAAGTGGGCAAAAAAAATAGCCAGGTAGCAGACACTGTAGACATGTGCACAGAATTTTTTTTTGGTTTTTTTGTTCTGTTTCGTATCGTTCCATAGGTTCGTTTCCGTTCGTTTTTCGTAAGACGCCCGTTTTCCTGTTCGTTCCCGTTCGTTTTTCGTACGACGAGATTTTTTCGTATTCCGATCGTTTCATATTTTCGTTACCGTTTTATTTTCGTACATGCGGGATGGTTCGTTATTCTGTTTAATTCATGTTCGTTACTTGTTAGACAATAATTTTCGTCAATGATTTGCATTCTGTGTTTTGTATTCCTTTTTCTGTTCGTGTTTTCGGTCGTGTGTTCGTGTGACATCTATGACAATTTGTTGTGGATGTCATGTGGGCATGCGACTGAAGATACGAACAGAAAAAAGATTTTCGTCATTTTGTACTTTCGTAAATATATCGCGGGATTCGCGGCACTTTCAACACGCGGCTCATCCATATTAACGATTATTAAGCCCCATACACTTGGTCAGACTTTTTTAACAACAAACATAAAAACGATCGTTTTCCGTTCGTTCTCAGAAAATTTGTTCGTTTTTAAACTCCATCAGAAAACCATTTTTGGGTTCAAAAGTCTGGCCAACTGATCTCCCTTCAGATGAAAATCCACAGAAAAGTTTATTTGGCTTTACTGTACTACTCAGCACAAAAGAGAAGCTGCTTTACTAACTACACTCACTGCCCATTCAAAAAAACGAAAATTACATCTGTGGCAAGGGATTTGCATTCTGTGTTTTGGGTCCTTTTTCTTTTGGTGTTTTCGGTCGTGTGTTCGTGTGACATCTGTGGCAAAAGATTTGCATTGTGTTGAATCCAAAATACGAACAGAAAAAAGGAATTCAAAATACAGGGTGCGGGTCTTTTGTTGTGGATGTTGTGTGAGCATGCGACTGGGGGTGCGAACAGAGAAGGGATTCAAACAAGATACAGAGTGCAAATCTTTTGTTGTGGATGTCGTGTGAACATACGACTGAGGGTGCGAACAGAGAAGGGATTCAAACAGGATACAGAATGCAAATCTTTTGTTGTGGATGTCGTGTGAACATACGACTGGGGATGCGGACAGGGAAAGGATTCAAACAAAATGCAGAGTGCGGGTCTTTTGTTGTGGATGTCATATGAGCATACGACTGAGGGTGCGAACAGAGAAGGGATTCAAACAAGACACAGAGTGCAAATCTTTTGTTGTGGATGTAGTGTGAACATATGGCTGAGGATACGAGCAGAGAGGGGATTCAAACAGGATACAGAATGCAAATCTTTTGTTGTGGATGTCGTGTGAACATATGGCTGAGGATACGAACAGAGAGGGGATTCAAAGAAAATACAGAATGCAAATCTTTTGTTGTAGGTGTCATGTGGACATGCGGCTGAGGATACGAGCAGAGAGGGGATTCAAACAGGATACAGAATGCAAATCTTTTGTTATAGATGTAATTTTCGTTCTTTTGCCGTTTTCGTTTTGTCGTATTTTCGTCAGATCGTTTGTTCGTATTTGCGGTTGTTCGTTATGCGGCTCATTCGTAATCCCGTCGTTTTCGTATTTTGGTGCTTTAATTTTTTCGGATGTACACATTATTCTGCGGGTACGAAAATGAACATTTTCGTACGAAAATAACATTCGTACGAACGGGAATGCACATATCTAGCAGACAACAGGTAACAAGTTGACACAACTTATTATACTACCAGCTTCTATGTGAAGGAGCTTCGATTATCATAGTAAGGATAAGAAATGGATGAAGGGTCAGTCAATGGTAGAGCTCTGTCTCCTGTGTCCTCTCACACCTCACACAAACGTGCCCCACCCCCCCAAAAAAAAAATCTAAACATTATTATGAAGATCTGGCTTTTAAAACCAAAAAGAATATTCATGAGATCACAAGAAATAATAAAAAAATACCTTTGTCAGAACTCTTTTTGAATATCAGCAGGAAACAACTTCATTATTGTGCAGTATAAAGAAGAAAAGAATGCGCTGCATTTAACGATGCAATAATTTGCAGCGTGACGAATGTGCTATCTCCATTACTAACGCTAGTTTTACCAGAACGAGCACTCCCGTCTCATACTTTATTCTGAGGATGCGCGTTTTTTGGCGCGTTGAAATTGCATACAGACGAACGATTTTTCCTCTAGGATTTTTCCTGACGGGAAAAAAGAGATCCTGCTCTCTTTTTTTTCCGGCAGTAGTCCTGTTGGAAAAAGTCCGATTGGAGCATACACACGGTCCAACGGGAAAACCAGTCGTGTGTACGGGGCATAAGGGTTAATTATGTCTAAAAGGATGCAGACACTGCAGCTGTCCTCATTAGAACACTGAAAGTACACCAGAAGATTTTGGTGGACCAGACCTCCCCGTTCAAGAATCAGCCTTGCAGGGATATAATATAATCCGAACATATCCACAATATAGAAATGGGTTTTAAATTCCATGGAGTATCCCTTCACTTTAGAAAATACCATAACCGTGACCCCTCAGGTTTAAAATTCTGGGGTATAGACAGGGTTTTTTCAAACTGGAGGGGTTCAAATATGGTGTGAGAAATATCAAAAAGTGAAACTCAGTGCATATATTTAACGATTACCTCGACACCGGCTGGTTTAAATGTCGAATTAGACGTTAACTGTTTCATCAGTGACCATTGAAGGCTACTGATGAATACTTGTTAATTAGCGGTTGTCTGAGGCTATATGGCCTATATAGAGTTCTGTATCTTTATCTTTAGAAATGGTTTTTAAATTCATCTTATAATTTGTAATAGTGATGCGCATATGAGATTATAGTGTGATGCATCTAATTAGTGTCTACTTTGAGAGAGATGCGTTTTTCTGACATGACAGTTAGGTGTGATATTATATAATTCACCATAATTTTATACATTTTTCTTTGTCCATTTTCGCACAAGAACATGCAAGTAAGCAATGTTTTTATATATCTGATGCCTGGTAAGATGTAGTCTTTTTTAAAGCATTTGTCCCCAATATGGGGCTCATCATGGGTACTATAGGTGCAGTGACATTAGGAATGCTGGACATATCGCTTTTGCGGCCAACTCCATTTATAATCAAATTGGCGTTGGTTTTAGAGATTTTTAATGTCTAAATTCCCTTTTCGAGGAACTATCATCAAAACCACCTGCCCCCTGGTTTTAGGGGAATATTGTTCCACATAAGTGTCTTATGTCACACAGTAGATACCATATGTCATACATTGCAGTTGGTACAGTTGGATGGTACTGTGGGAATTCATACATATGTTTTTGAACATTTGATATATGTAATGTCAGATTCACTATACTGAAGTGCCGGTTTATTTTATTTTAGGTGATGAATGTTTTTTCAAGAAGTGGTTTCAAAATCTGTTCTATATATAGAAAAACATTTTTTTTAATATAAATTTTTAAATTATGTTTTATAATATGGTTTTATATTTAAATTATGTGAGACATAACCCAATGTAAATGCATATAATACCGGGCACACCACATTAATTGGTGCGCTGAACAATGGACTGACAAGTATGAGTGTTATATCACCACTATTTGTGGGAATACGAGTTGCACTTAGCCTAGCAACCTTAAGTAAACAAGGCAGTCCAGAATCGAGTGAAGTTGTCAGCTGATATATTACAACAAACGAGCTGGGTACTTTGGGCTATCGCTAAACAGGGAAGCCCAGAGCTGCGCGAGACTGTCAGCTGATACAATTTGACCAATGAGCTGTATACACCGGGTTATCGCTCGGTGGTATAAATAGGATGTAATGTGTACTTGGCCCCACCCTCAGATGATGTCAACTCGACGAAACTAGTCAGGGTGAAGCCAAGTAACGCAACTGGTAGCCGTCAGACAGGACTGGGATCGAGAGCAGTTATCCCCGCGCCACAGGAAACAGTGTGCATGTCATGAAGATCCTGCCAGAAACAGGCGACTTAGATTTTGCGGTTCCCGATCGCGGCTGCGACCGCGCATGCGTGTGCGTGCACGGGTGCACACGCCTATTGGAGCCAGGCGGGGTATTTAAGCCGGCCTCTCACACACCATCCCTGCTTTCTGCTCTACAGCGTTGAGTATCTGAAACCTGATCTGAGAATTACCTGTGAAAGACCCGGCTTACCTGTGACTATTCCAGCCATTCGCCTGCACCTGATCCTTGGCCTGTTCTGACTACCTTTCTGTCTGCACCCCTGTACCTCGCTGTCCGCCCGATATCCGACCCGGCCTGTCTGACCTTCCGTGCTGATCCAGTCTGCTCCAGTCTGCTGAACGATTCCAGTCTGTCCTAGTTCCAGTCCAGCTGAACGATTCCAGTCTGTCCTAGTTCCAGTCCAGCTGAAAGATTCCAGTCTGTCCTAGTTCCAGTCCAGCTGAACGAATCCAGTCTGTCCTAGTTCCAGTCCAGTTTGCTGAGCTGATCCGGTCTACTAAGCTGATCCAGTCTATTGGACCTATCCTGTCTGCTGAGCTCATCCTGTCTGGTGAGGTGTTCCAGTCTGCTAAGCTGATCCAGTCTATTGGACCTATCCTCTCTGCTGAGCTGATCCTGTCTGGTGAGGTGTTCCAGTCTGCTAAGCTGATTCAGTCTATTGGACCTACCCTGTCTGCTAAGCTGATCCAGTTCCGGTATTCCAGTTCCTGCAAGGAAGTTTCTACTGGACTGACCCACTACCTCTTCTTGTTGATCCTGTCAGGCACCCGTGCCACTCCTTACTCCTGTGCCTTCTGTTACCCTATCAGGGGGCCACGAGTGGGAGCCGTAAGGGAGGCCGACCTCTGCAATTCGGGCTCATCACCATCAGGCACGTGACAGTAGCAGACAGCCATGTCTGAGCCCGAGCAGAGAGTCTCCCCTATGGAAGAACTGTGTCAGCACCTGGCTGGTTTAACTGAAGCAGTTAAAAATCTTCAGCATGGCTACACCTAGCTAGAAGAACGGGTGCTGTTTCTGTCCAACCCCACCGGAGCCCAGGGATCTTCCCACGCATCCACCTCTTCTGCTGGGACAGGATCGACACCAACAGTGGTGATGCTTCCTCCGGAACCTAGGGTCCCCACACCTGAAAAGTTCTCTGGAAATCGAAGTAGCTTCAGGGCCTTTCGTAATTCCTGCGAGCTGTATTTCGCCCTTCAGCCACAAACCATCTCTCTGGAAGTCACCAAGGTGGGCTTTGTGATCTCCTTACTTACTGGAGAACCCCAAACCTGGGCCCACCACCTCCTAGAACGAAAGGATGAGTCCGTGACCAACATTACCACCTTCTTTGATGCTATGGCACAGCTTTACGAAGACCCCCAGCTTTCAGCAACTGCAGAAGCTGCTTTACGTACCCTTCAGCAGGGTCGCAGGGCAGCAGAGGACTATGTCGCTGAGTTTAGGTGGTGGAGCGCAGATACAGACTGGAACGACGCTGCTCTTCGTCACCAGTTCCGCATGGGACTATCAGATCCTCTGAAAGATGAACTGGCTAGAGTTGGGGTACCACAGACTTTGAATGCGCTGATCGATTTAGCCATACAAATCGATCAGGGCCTAAGAGAGCGAAGGGCTGAGAGAGCGAAGGGGTTTTCTCGTCCAACTTGGATGCTTCCCAAGGCCCCAAATCATCTACACCCGGTACCCATTGCATCACCAGCCCCTACAGCTGCCACACCTGAGCCCATACAGCTGGGCGTCCTTCGTCCTTCCCTTACTCCTGAAGAGCGTCAACAACGTTGTGTAAATAATCTGTGTCTGTACTGCGGAAGACCCGGCCACATGTCTCTCCATGTTTCCAAGCTACACCGACTTTATTACCCAGCCTGCATCTCACCTTGCCCTTTCTGTGTCATTCCAGCTTCCAGGTAAGACTCTGCTAACACCCGCCATTATTGACTCCGGGGCCTGAAGCTATTTCATGGACTCATCTTTTGCTGTTAAACACCAAATTCCTTCCCAAGACCCATGGACTTTCTGTTTATTTGGCTGACGGGTCTGCTATCAAATCAGGCCCTGTAGTTCTAGAGACTGCTCCGATACTTGCTGTTAGCTCCAGTTCCCACCATGAACTTTTACATATGGACATAATCCCCTTTATTTCCTGTAATCCTTGGCATGCCCTGGCTACAAATCCACAATCCTGCCATCAACTGGACAACAGGGGAGGTTACTTTTTCTTCACCTTACTGCCAGCAGTTCTGTGGGCTCCACGATCCTAATGGGCCATCTACCTTGCTATGCCTGGATTCTGAAGCTGAAATACGCCAGTCTATTCCCGAATCCTACCATGATTTTCTGGATGTATTCAGTAAACAAAGGGCAAAGGCTCTACCACCCCATCGAGCCTACGACTGTCCTATTGAGATGCTTCCTGGGGCCGAAATCCCTTTTGGTAGGATTTTCCCATTGACAGAGGTAGAACAAGGGGCATTGAAGGAATATATAGATGAAAACCTAAAGAAGAGGTTTATTCGCCGTCCACATCTCCAGCAGGCGCAGGCATCTTCTTTGTCGAGAAAAAGGACCATACCCTTCGACCTTGTGTCGACTACAGGGAAATAAACAAAATCACTGTAAAGAACCGTTATCCTCTTCCCCTGGTGCCAGAGTTATTGCAGAGGCTGGGGGCCGCCACGTGTAACGGCTACCCATGTAGTGTGAGGGTCTCAGCCGTTGGAGACGTCCTTTTCCCTGGCAAGCTGCGATATGCAGGTACCGCCGGTATATCCCATCGAACGCCCTTCCAAGAAACGAGACGGGCTACGTTTGAAGGGTCAAGCAGACTGCCTTTATTTGGCATATTTCACCTGCTTATATCTGCTTACAACTGTTACAAGAACAATGACAGTTTCCGCCCCCCCCCTTCACCCAGTAGGGGGCTTCAACACAGACCCCCTGAAACAATGACATCTCTTTGAATTAATCACTTGGCCAGTCTCTAGCCGCTTCGGCACCGCAACCACTTAACATTTTCTGGCCAGGCACATTCCTTTCTCAATAGAATTCAATTAACCTTTAAAACAATTATCACTCACACATAATCCCCATCAGCATACACCTCACAGGGGGGCTGTTTACCTGCACACAAGAGAGTTCATTAGCTATGCGAAGGGAACATTAGCATTCAGCAATGAAAGAGACTTGTCCAATTAACCCTTTGAGCTCAGAATACAATGTGGTACATCCAATTGTGACAAGCCATGCAGTTCCTTGTAGTCCTCCCTGCATGAGATTATAACTGTCCCGGCAGCATGCATATGTCCGTTACACTACTCCCCTTTTGTGGAACACTCCGGCAGACCCGGATTGATCTTTTTTGGATCAACTTGGGGATGTCCGGTCTGCTGTTAGGGTAAAAGTTCTGTTTGCCTGGACAGTCCGTCGGCCTTCCCATTGGCTTACCAGGTCGGTAGCTGATGGTGACGGTGAAGAATAGAATTCAATTCTGGAACAGTCACTTGCTTTGCTCTCTCAATGGCTCCCAAAACCTGTTGCTGATGCTCTTGGGACAAATACGGCACCACCTGGATGCAAATCCCATTTAATCTTTTGACAATTTCCGCCTGTTTGTGCATTTCAATGTTCAAGCCACGGGACATCTCATAATACATGACATAGTGTCGTTGCATCTCTGATTTCTCACTGGCCAACTTGTCATATTCCCATTTTAGACTGTGATATTGTGCCGGATCTACAGTACATGTCGGGGAAGGTGGTCTTACCCGGTTCTCAGCAGCAAGCGGGTTGATTCCAGCAGCGAGGGTGGTCACGGGACAAGCAGCAGCAGGTGTAGGTAAATAAGCCGAAGTCAGAGGGCCAATGTCGTTGCCCAGCACCACCTCGGCAGGTAGGTTGTCCATGATACCAACTGTGGTCTTTCCTGACCCGGCTCCCCAGTCTAAGTGCACCCGGGCGGTGGGTACGCGAAATACAGCACCCCCTGCGACCCGGACGGCAACTGTGCGAGTGGACACGTTCTCTGGCTTTACCAGATGTTTTTGAATCAGAGTGATAGTAGTCCCGGAATCTCTTAGGCCTTGTGCTACTTGTCCATTCACTCGTACCTCCTGACGGTGATGCTGACGGTTATCCGGAGAGGCCGCTTGTATTGGGTCTGCCTCATACCAAATTCCCAGACATTCCTCAGGGCCCCCCTCGGTCTCCAGGCAGTGGGCCGCAGAGGGACGTGATGGAGTGACCTCTGTGTTGGGTGTTGTGCGTCTCCAATTGTTATTTGTAGCTCTCAAAGGGCAATAACGAGCAATATGTCCCGTGTCGCTGCAGTGATGGCACGTCACCCTAGGTGAATCCCGGGTGTAGTTGCTAGGCCCCTGAGGACGTGGTGGGACTGGAGCCCGAAACTCTGGGCGTGGGGTGACGGTTGGAGTACGCGGTTCTACCTTCTGAGCCAGCCGCATAGTACCCTGGCTTACTTTCCTTGTCTCCGCGTACTCATCTGCTAGCCGAGCCGCCTCGTTTAAGTTAGCGGGACGGCGATCTCGTACCCAGTCTTGTATGTCTGCGGCCAGGTCTTGGAAGAAATGTTCCATTAGGAACAGCTGCAATACTTCCTCCCCGGTGTTGGCCTTGCACCCTTGGACCCAAAGGGATGCCACCCTTTGTAACTGGTTGGCCCATTCCATGTGGGAGTCCACAGCCATCTTCTTGGACTCCCGGAAGCGCCGACGGTAGGCTTCTGGCATTACAGCATATCGGATTAGCAGCGCCTTTTTAACTTGCTGGTATTGTAAAATATCCTCTGGAGCGAGAGCCCGAAAGGCTTCATTGGCTTTGCCCGACAATTTCCCCGACAAAATAGTGACCCATTGGTCTGGTGGTACCTGGTGTAGTGAGCACTGCCTCTCAAAGTCCGCCAAATATCCATCTATTTCCTCCTCACTTTCTGCAAAAGCAGTGAACGGTATTTTCTTTCCTGTAGCAGCAGGTGGGGGGGTAGGAACTGCATGTGTAATGGGCTGTCTCGCTCTTACCAGTTCCAGTTCTTGTCCCCTCTTCGTTTGTATTTCTTCCCTTGCTTCCCGGAACAGCTGGTTGATTAGTTCCACGGACGTTTCTGGATACAAGGATAATCTCCGCTGTACAATCCCAGTAATTACATCTTCTTCGCTGACCGGTGCAAGGGGCTCCGTTCCTTCCATGGATCCATCCATTTCGTCCAGCTCCAGCAGGTCAGCTATCAGCTCCCTCCGTGGTCTGTTGCTGGCGCTCCTACCACGACTCTCTAATAAATCTTTCAGTGTGGCTCTTTTCAGCCTAGCGTACTGCGACTCCATTCAGCACTTGCTCTTTGGATAAAAGGACCATCCCACCGCTGCCAACCAATGTAACGGCTACCCATGTAGTGTGAGGGTCTCAGCCGTTGGAGACGTCCTTTTCCCTGGCAAGCTGCGATATGCAGGTACCGCCGGTATATCCCATCGAACGCCCTTCCAAGAAACGAGACGGGCTACGTTTGAAGGGTCAAGCAGACTGCCTTTGTTTGGCATATTTCACCTGCTTATATCTGCTTACAACTGTTACAAGAACAATGACAGTTTCCGCCCCCCCCCTTCACCCAGTAGGGGGCTTCAACACAGACCCCCTGAAACAATGACATCTCCTTGAATTAATCACTTGGCCAGTCTCTAGCCGCTTCGGCACCGCAACCACTTAACATTTTCTGGCCAGGCACATTCCTTTCTCAATAGAATTCAATTAACCTTTAAAACAATTATCACTCACACATAATCCCCATCAGCATACACCTCACAGGGGGGCTGTTTACCTGCACACAAGAGAGTTCATTAGCTATGCGAAGAGAACATTAGCATTCAGCAATGAAAGAGACTTGTCCAATTAACCCTTTGAGCTCAGAATACAATGTGGTACATCCAATTGTGACAAGCCATGCAGTTCCTTGTAGTCCTCCCTGCATGAGATTATAACTGTCCCGGCAGCATGCATATGTCCGTTACACCACGGTTTTCACCAAACTTGACCTCCGTGGCGTCTATAATCTGGTCCGCATCAGGGATGGGGACGAGTGGAAAACGGCCTTCCGTTCTCGATTCGGGAACTTCGAGTACTTGGTGATGCCCTTTGGCTTGTGCAATGCACCTGCTACTTTTCAGTATTTTATCAACGATGTCCTCCGAGACTTTTTGGACTTATTTGTTATAGGCTACCTGGATGATATTCTAATCTTTTCTTCTTCCCTTGAATTCCACCACAGGCATGTCAGAAGTGTACTGGGCCGTCTTCGTCAACATGGTTTATATGCGAAAGCTGAAAAGTGCGAATTTGAACAGGAAAGTATACCATTTCTGGGGTTAATCATCTCCAGTAAAGGCATCAAGATGGACCCCCAGAAGATTTCTGCAATCCTGGACTGGCCAGTCCCAGCAGACAAAAAGGGAATCCAACGTTTCGTTGGTTTCGCCAACTTCTACCGCAAGTTTATCAAAGGCTTCTCGGCCATCATTGCACCAATCACCCAATTGACCAAACAGGGAAACCGCTTCCATTGGTCCCCTGAGGCCCAAGGAGCCTTTAAAGGCCCTTAAGGAACTCTTTACCTCTGCTCCTGTTTTGGGACATCCAGATTCCTCTCTACCATTTGTTCTTGAGGTAGACGCGTCTGAAATTGCCGTAGGAGCAATACTGTCCCAAAGACAAGGAACCAAGGCCCAACTTCATCCATTAGCCTTCTTCTCGCGTAAACACTCAACAGCAGAGAAGAACTATGATGTAGGGGATCGGGAATTGTTGGCAATAAAATCTGCGCTGGAGGAGTGGCGATACCTGCTGGAGGGAGCTGCCCATCCAATCCTAATATTCACCGACCACAAGAACCTGGAATATATGAGGTCTGCAAAGAGGTTGAGGCCACGCCAAGCCAGGTGGGCACTCTTTTTCTCCAGATTTTCCTTCCATGTCACGTATCGCCCAGGTTCCAAAAATACTAAACCTGATGCCCTGTCCCAGATGTTTCACAAGTCGAAAGAAATTTCTACCCCGGATACCATCCTTGCCCCTGGCAACTTTCTTCTTCTTCAGGAAAATCTGCTTTCCCAAATTAAACAAGCCTCCACAGGGCAGACACCTCCTTCTGAACCAGGACTGCAGTTCAAGGATGGGGTATTTTGGCACGAAGATAAGACCTACACTCCCGAAAGCCTACGAGTATCTGTCTTGGAACTTTGCCATGACCATGCATTAGCTGGGCATTTTGGCGTAACAAAAACCACCGATTTGGTACAGCATACCTTTTGGTGGCCTCAGTTACGGGAAGATTGTAAAAAGTATGTCGAATCCTTCACTACTTGTATCAGAAACAAGACCCATAGAACCAAGGCTTGGGGTCTTCTAAAGCCCTTGTCTGTCCCAGACAGACCATGGAGAATGTTATCCATAGACTTTATCGTTGAATTACCTCCGGCAGAAGATCATACCACTATCTTCGTGGTAGTTGATCGTCTGTCAAAGATGGCACATTTTATTCCAATGAAAGGCACTCCCTCAGCTTCTGAAACAGCGCAGGCATTCATTAAGGAAATCATCAGACTCCATGGGGTACCAGCTAACATCGTCTCAGATCGGGGGGTGCAATTTACCTCCCGATTCTGGAGGTCCCTCTATAAGGCCCTGGACATTGAACTGTCCTTTTCCTCTGCTTATCATCCCCAGACCAATGGGCAAACTGAGAGGACGAATCAGACTCTCGAACAGTATTTACGCTGCTTTTCCTCTTTCACACAAAATGATTGGATTTCTCTGCTTCCATTGGCCGAATTTGCCTACAACAACTCCATACACTCCGCTAACAAGCAAACTCCTTTTTTTGCCAATTTTGGCTTCCATCCCTCATTTCTGCCCAATTCACTTCCTGAATTTACAGTACCAGCAGTCCAGGAGAATTTTTTTTTCTCTACCAATAACCAGCTTTTGCAGGAAACTATGACCAAGACTCAGGAATAGGGTTGAGCGAACCCGAACTATAAAGTTCGGGTTCGGTACGGACTTTGGGTTTTTCCCGAACCCGGACCCGAACCCAAATAATTGGAAAAAGTCTGGGTTCGGGTTCGGAGTTCGGGTATGTTTTGGCGCGCTGCACGGCAGCCAATCGCCATTCGTGTTACTACTGTGACTGGGAACTGATCACAGCCATGCCTACTTATGGCATGGCTGTGATTGGCCAGTGCAGCATGTGACCCATTATGTGACCAGTCTCTATATTAGATAGAGGCACACAGCACAGATCGTCACTCTGCTTCACTCATGATAAGGAAAGGCTGCTGGAATCTGCTGCTTAGGGAAAGTCTTAGGTGTATCTGGCTCGTTGTCACTGTGCTTGACTTATGTGAGGGAAAGGCTGCTGAATCTGCTCAGGGACAGTGTTAGGTGTATGCTGCTATGCTGCTCCAGAAATATCAAGAAGCACACTTTATTTCTTTGATATCTGCATCATCTTATGGCATCTGGCTCGTTGTCACTGCTTCACTTATGTGAGGGAAAGGCTGCTGAATCTGCTTAGGGACAGTTTTAGGTGTATGCTGCTCCAGAAATATCAACAAGCACTCTATTCCTGTGATATCTGCTGTGCTTCATATAGTTTAGGAATTTTGTTCAGCTATAGGGGCAGTCAGCACTCTATAGGTGACTGAGTATTTCAACAGCACTACACCTGCCACACCACCTGTGCACCTGTGATATACTGTGTTTCTGTCAAGTACATAGTCAGGGTCAGGTTCCTGAAATATTTTTCCTATAGGGCAGTCAGCACTCTATAGGTGACTGAGCATTTCAACAGCAGTACACCTGCCACACCACCTGTGCACCTGTGATATACTGTGTTTCTGTCAAGTACATAGTCAGGGAGAGGTTCCTGAAATATTTTTCCTATAGGGGCAGTCAGCACTCTACAGGTGACTGAGTATTTCAACAGCACTACACCTGCCACACCACCTGTGCACCTGTGATATACTGTGTTTCTGTCAAGTACATAGTCAGGGACAGGTTCCCAGAAATATTTTTCCTATAGGGGCAGTCAGCACTCTATAGGTGACTGAGTATTTCAACAGCACAACACCTGCCACACCACCTGTGCACCTGTGATATACTGTGTTTCTGTCAAGTACATAGTCAGGGACAGGTTCCTGAAATATTTTTCCTATAGGGGCAGTCAGCACTCTATAGGTGACTGAGTATTTCAACAGCACTACACCTGCCACACCACCTGTGCACCTGTGATATACTGTGTTTCTGTCAAGTACATAGTCAGGGAGAGGTTCCTGAAATATTTTTCCTATAGGGGCAGTCAGCACTCTATAGGTGACTGAGTATTTCAACAGCACTACACCTGCCACACCACCTGTGCACCTGTGATATACTGTGTTTCTGTCAAGTACATAGTCAGGGAGAGGTTCCTGAAATATTCTTCCTATAGGGGCAGTCAGCACTCTATAGGTGACTGAGTATTTCAACAGCACTACACCTGCCACACCACCTGTGCACCTGTGATATACTGTGTTTCTGTCAAGTACATAGTCAGGGACAGGTTCCTGAAATATTTTTCCTATAGGGGCAGTCAGCACTCTATAGGTGACTGAGTATTTTAACAGCACAACACCTGCCACACCACCTGTGCACCTGTGATATACTGTGTTTCTGTCAAGTACATAGTCAGGGACAGGTTCCTGAAATATTTTTCCTATAGGGGCAGTCAGCACTCTATAGGTGACTGAGTATTTCAACAGCACTACACCTGCCACACCACCTGTGCACCTGTGATATACTGTGTTTCTGTCAAGTACATAGTCAGGGAGAGGTTCCTGAAATATTTTTCCTATAGGGGCAGTCAGCACTCTATAGGTGACTGAGTATTTCAACAGCACTACACCTGCCACACCACCTGTGCACCTGTGATATACTGTGTTTCTGTCAAGTACATAGTCAGGGAGAGGTTCCTGAAATATTCTTCCTATAGGGGCAGTCAGCACTCTATAGGTGACTGAGTATTTCAACAGCACTACACCTGCCACACCACCTGTGCACCTGTGATATACTGTGTTTCTGTCAAGTACATAGTCAGGGACAGGTTCCTGAAATATTTTTCCTATAGGGGCAGTCAGCACTCTATAGGTGACTGAGTATTTCAACAGCAGTACACCTGCCACACCACCTGTGCACCTGTGATATACTGTGTTTCTGTCAAGTACATAGTCAGGGAGAGGTTCCTGAAATATTTTTCCTATAGGGGCAGTCAGCAATCTATAGGTGACTCTGTATATTTCAACAGCACTGCACCTGTCCCATGTGTTATACTGTCTGTGCAGTACATTTTTTAGGGCTGGGTTCCTGCTTCTTGCTATAGGTGGAGAAATATATAGGTGAATCTCTGCCTATTTCACCAGCTTACACTTTTTTGTATTTAAAATTTCTCAAAATTAGGGCAAGACCCTAAATTTGAGAAATATATAGGTGAATCTCTGCCCATTTCACCAGCACTCCACCTGTCCCCTGTGATATACTGTCTGTGCAGTACATTGTTTAGTGCTGGCTTCCTGCTTATTGCTATAGGTAGAGAAATATATAGGTGAATCTCTGCCTATTTCACCAGCTTACACTATTTTTGTATTTAAAATTTCTCAAAATTAGGGCAAGACCCTAAATTTGAGAAATATGAGGAAAACGTCAAATAAGGGACGTGGCCGCGGTCGTGGTGCTGCTGGTGGAGCTCCTGTTACAGGGAGAGGACGTGGTCGATCTGTGCCAGCTACAAGCACAAGTGAAACACCTTTCTCAGGTGCGAGTAGCCGACAGAGCCTGCAGCGGTATTTGGTCGGGCCTAATCCAGCTCTACGAATGTTGAGGCCAGGAGCAGAACAGGCGGTAGTAGATTGGGTTGCTGACAGTGCCTCCAGTTCCTTCACATTGTTTTCCAACCAGTCTTGTGCTGAAAGCTCAGAGTTGGCGCCTGCAGCCGATGTCCACCATCAGTCTTTCACCTCACCCCCTTGCAAATCAGCCAAGCAGTCTGAGTCCCAAAGCATGCAGCAGTCTCTTCTTCTTTTTGATGAGTCTGTTAGCATGTGTTCCCAGGGCCATCCACCTAGCCCAGCCCCAGAAGGGGAAGAGATTGAGTGCACCGATGCCCAACCACTTATATTTCAGGATGAGTTGGGGGGACCATCACAGCACGTCTTGCATGATGATGATGAAACACAGTTGCCAACTGGTGATTTTGCAATTGTGCAGACCGACAAGGAGGGCAGTGGTGAAGACTGGGTGGAAGATGATGTGGAGGACGATGAGGTCCTCGACCCGACATGGAATCAACCTCATGCAGGTGACCCATGTAGTTCGGAGGAAGAGGCGGTGGTCGCACAG
Organism: Rana temporaria; assembly: GCF_905171775.1. Taxonomy (NCBI): domain Eukaryota; kingdom Metazoa; phylum Chordata; class Amphibia; order Anura; family Ranidae; genus Rana; species Rana temporaria. Next base: position 186,963,857 of record NC_053493.1, on the reverse strand, counting down.
AGCCACCAGCACAGCAGAAGAGGGAGCAGGGTGCCAAAGCAGAGCGTCTGTCCCCTAGACAGTACGCCTGCTACTGCCCAACGCAGCAAGGGACCGAGCACACCAAAGCCAGGTCCAAGGAGTTCCCTAGCGTGGCAGTTCTTCACACAATGTGCTGATGACAAGACACGTGTGGTTTGCACGTTGTTCAATCAGAGCCTGAAGCGAGGCATAAACGTTCTCAACCTGAGCACAACCTGCATGACCAGGCATCTAAGTGCAAAGCACGAGCTGCAGTGGAGTAGACACCTCAAAAACCAAGAAAGGTCTCTGGCTCCTCCTGCTTCCTCTTCTGCATCAGTCTCGGGCCTCTCTGCCTCTTCATCCACCTCCGTAGTGACAGTGCCACCTGCCACCCCTCAATTAGAGGACCGGCAAGCAACACTACCACCTGGGTCACCAAACATCTCCACAATGTCGCATGGAAGCATTCAGCTCTCCATCTCCCAAACACTGGAGCGTAAGAGGAAGTACCCCTCTACCCACCCGCGATCCCTGGCCCTGAATGCCAGCATTTCAAAATTACTGGCCTTTGAAATGCTGTCATTCCGTCTGGTGGAGACGCAGAGTTTTAAATGCCTGATGGCATTGGCTGTCCCACAGTACGTCGTACCCAGCCGCCACTACTTTTCCAGGCGAGCCATCCCTTCCCTGCACAACCAAGTGGGGGACAAAATCAGGTGTGCACTGCGCAACGCCATCTGTGCCAAGGTCCACCTAACTACGGATACGTGGACCAGTAAGCACGGTCAGGGACGTTATATCTCCCTAACAGCGCACTGGGTAAATGTAGTGGCGGCTGGGCCTGAGGTGGATAGCAGTTTGGCGCATGTCCTTCCACCACCGAGGATTGCAGGGCGCTTCAGTTTGCCTCCTGTTCCTAACTCCTTCTACTCCGCTTCCTCATCCTCTACCGCCTCCTCATCCAGTCAGCGTAACAAATTCACCACCAACTTCAGCACAGCCTTGGGTAAACGCCAGCAGGCAGTTTTAAAACTTTCCTGTTTGGGGGAAAAACCACACACCGCGCAGGAGTTGTGGAGGGACATGGAACAACAGACCGATGAGTGGTTGGCGTCAGTGAGCCTCAAACCGGGCCTGGTGGTGTGCGATAACGGGCGAAATCTCGTAGCAGCTCTGGGCCTAGCCGGTTTGACGCACATCCCTTGCCTGGCGCATGTGCTGAATTTGGTGGTGCAGAGTTTACCCCGATATGCCACAGCTGCTGCAGAAAGTGTGGGCTGTCTTCGGCGTTCTCACCCTGCTGCTGCTCGCCTGGCAGTGCTGCAGCGTAACTTCGGCCTTCCCGCTCACCGCCTCATATGTGATGTGCCCACAAGGTGGAACTCCACCTTGCACATGCTGGCCAGACTGTGCGAGCAGCAGCAGGCGATAGTGGAGTTCCAGCTGCAGCACGCACGCGTGAGTCGCTCTGCGGAACGGAACCACTTTACCACCAATAACTGGGCCTCCATGCAAGACCTGTGTGCCTTGTTGCGCTGTTTTGAGTACTCCACCAACATGGCCAGAGCCAATGACGCCGCTCTCAGCGTGACTATCCCACTTCTATGCCTCCTTGAAAAAACGCTACGGGCGATGATGGAAGAGAATGTGGCACAGGAGGAGGAGGAGGAATCGGGATCATTTCCAAAGCTTTCGGGCAGTCATTCACAAGTGGCTCCGAGGGTGGGTTCGTGCACCAACAAAGGCCAGGTACACAATTGTCTAGCAAGAGCACAGTTCTGGAGGATGACGCGGTGGAGGATGAGGAGGAGGAAGACATGGAGGAGGAGGAGGAACCATGTTCACAGCAGGATGGCATCCAGACCAGCTCATGGCCATTACTGGTGCGTGGCTGGGGGGATACAGAGGACACAGATGATACACCTCCCACAGAGGATAGCTTTTCGTTGCCTCTGGGCAGCCTGGCACACATGAGCAATTACATGCTGCAGTGTCTCCGCAACGACCGGCGTGTTTCGCACATTATGACAGGTGCTGATTACTGGGTGGCCACGCTGCTGGATCCCCGTTACAAGGACAATGTACCGTCCTTAATCCCCTCACTGGAGCGTGAACACAAGATGCGCGAGTACAAGCGCACGCTGTTAGACGCGCTGCTGGTGCAATTCCCACCTGGCAGCGGGGGCACAGTGGAAGCAGAAGGCAGAGGAGGAGGAAGAGGTCGCCATCGCAGCAGGGGCACCGCCAGCACCTCAGAAGGCAAGGTTAGCATGGCCGAAATGTGGAAAAGCTTTGTCAGCACGCCACAACAAACAGCACCACCAGCTGATATGGAACGTTTTAGCAGGAGGCAGCATTTCAGCAACATGGTGGAGCAGTATGTGAGCACACCCCTACACGTACTGAATGACGGCTATGCCCCCTTAAACTTCTGGGTCTCCAAATTGGGCACATGGCCTGAGCTTGCCCTTTACGCCTTGGAGGTGCTGGCCTGCCCTGCGGCCAGTGTATTGTCTGAACGTGTATTTAGCACGGCAGGGGGCATTATCACAGACAAGCGCAGCCGCCTGTCCAGAGCCAATGTGGACAAGCTCACGTTCATTAAAATGAACCAGGCATGGATCCCAGAGGAGTTGTCCGTACCTTGTGCAGAATAGACACCGGTCCGGCCTTACCCAGCCATTGTTTTTTTCTGAGCTTTCTAGGGTTGCCATCTCATCCCTTTCAAAGCAAAAACATATTAATTACACAGGTTCTCTGGCTGATTAAGGTGCTGTTAATTAAACTCACTTGGTGCCTTGTCGAGTCTATCAACATTAAATTAGCCCCAGAACCTGTGTAACTCTGTGTTCAGGTTTAAAGGGATGAGGTAGCAACCCTAGATCTGTCTCACTATTTTGGGGTTTACCCTAATTTAAAAAATAAATCAATTAAAAACCAAAACCTGCTGTGTTGGCTACCTCCTCCTCCTCCTCCTCCTCCACCGCCGCTTCTACCTTCAGTCACGTTCTTAGGCTTGCGCACTGCAACTGCTTTCTTTAAAGTGGAGTTCCACCCATAAGTATAACATTACATCAGTAGTTTTAAAAAAATGTCATTAGTCCTTTAAGAATTTTTTTTTTTTTTAGATGCCTTCAAAGTGTTGTTGCTAGGCAGAATAGTTAATGTTCCCTCTTCCTGCACCTAGGTGCTTAACCTACACCGCACAGACTCCTGGGAATGTAGTGGGTGTAACTTTCCAGGAGTCTGTGCACTCCCCAGTCTCGAAGAATCATGTGACTTGGACAGTACAGGTGCTGAAACCTGATCTGAAACCTATTACACTGCTTGTGCAGCACTGAGCATGTGCGAGATCTGCAATGCTGAAATCCAGGAAGTCATACAGTCTGGCTTCAAGATGCCCACATCTAAGATGGCCCCAGTCAATTTCTATTTTATAAAGTGTCTAAATGCTGTAACAACCTAACAAAACTGACCTTAGTTTACAGACTAACTTTACTAGAATACATTAAGCTTGTCTATTAGAGGGGTATTTATATTTAAAAAGTGAAATTGTGGCCGGAACTCCGCTTTAAGTCCCACCAGAGGTTCTCAATTGGATTTAAGTCTGGTGACTGCGATGGCCACTCCAAAATGTTCCAGCCTTTAATTTGCAACCATGCTCTAGTGGAGTTGGAAGTATGCTTGGGATCATTGTCCTGTTGAAAGGTCCAACGTCTCCCAAGCCACAGGTTTGTGACGGACTGCATCACATTGTCATCCAATATCTCCTGGTACTGAAGAGAATTCATGGTACCTTGCACACGCTGAAGCTTCCCTGTACCTGCAGAAGCAAAACAGCCCCAAAGCATGATTGACCCCCCGCCATGCTTCACAGTAGGCAAGGAGTTATTTTCATCATAGGCCTTGTTCTTCCTCCTCCAAACATAGCGTTGATCCATGGGCCCAAACAGTTGTAATTTTGTTTCATCAGTCCACAGAACACAATCCCAAAACGTGTGTGGTTTGTCCACATGACTTTCGGCATACTGCAGTCGACTCTTATTCTTTGGAGACAGCAAGTGGGTGCGCCTGGGAGTTCTGGCATGGAGGCCTTCATTACGCAGTGTGCGCCATATTGTCTGAGCAGAAACTTCAGTACCCACATCTGACAAATATTTTCTCAGTTCCTCAGCAGTCCCACGGGGACTTTTCTCCACTCTACGCTTCAGGTAGCGCACAGCAGTCGAAGTCAGCATCTTCTTTTTGCCACGACCAGGTAGCGTTTCAACAGTGCCCATTGCCTTGAATTTTGAATTTACTACTGTATTACAAAACCAATTGATGTCAAATTAGTTGCAAATGGTTCTTTATGAAGTCCTTGTAGGATTTCATTCTGAATACAATTACAAATGTATACTAAATTCCCTAAAACCCTTTACAGCATTGGGGGGGTTCAATAATTTTGAACAAAACTGTATGGACCTCGTCCTCAAAGGTCAAAAATCATTATATTTTTTTTTTTTTTTTTTATGTTATTTTAAGTTATTTCCCTATCCACATTTATTTCCAGAGTACTTGCCATGCTCTTCCCGACATTTTGCTGCAATTTGCAGCCCTCCAGCCCTTTCCCTTCGTTTTTTAGAGACATTTTTGTAAAAAAACCCAAACTTTTTTTTCAAAGTCCGGGTTCGGGTCCGAACCCGAACATCCAGGTGTCCGCTCAACTCTACTCAGGAACACAACAAAACAGCCTTTGACAAGAAGAGACGAGGTGAATTAATATTGTCTCCTGGTGACCTGGTGTGGTTATCCACAACGAATTTGAGGATGGCATGTCCTTCGAAGAAGCTGGGCCCCAATTTTTTAGGGCCATTTCCGGTTAGGAGGAGAATCAACGAAGTAGCTTACGAACTAGAACTCCCAGATTCATTAAGGGTCCATCCTGTATTTCACGTATCGCTGTTAAAACCTTCTATTCCCAATCCTTTTCCAAATCGGAGTACTCCCCCCCCCCCCCCCCGATCCTGTCATTGTAGATGGAGAAGAAGAATTCGAAGTGGAGGCTATCCTGGACTTCAGAAGGAGAAGGAACCAGAATCAGTTTTTGATTAAATGGAAGGGGTACGGACCTGAAGGAAATTTGTGGGAGCCCGAGGGGAACATCCACGCTCAGAGTCTGGTACAATCCTTTAAGAGATCTCACCCTGAGAAGTTTGCCAGGATGGGCATCCGGAGGCTGCCCCTTGGGGGGGGGAAATGTCATGAAGATCCTGCCAGAAACAGGCGACTTAGATTTTGCGGTTCCCGATCGTGGCTGCGACCGCGCATGCGTGTGCGTGCACGGGTGCACACGCCTATTGGAGCCAGGCTGGGTATTTAAGCCGGCCTCTCACACACCATCCCTGCTGTCTGCTCTACAGCGTTAATTATCTTACCTGTGACTATTCCAGCCATCCGCCTGGACCTGATCCTTGGCCTGTTCTGACTACCCTTCTGTCTGCACCCCTGTACCTCGCTGTCCGCCCGATATCCGACCCGGCCTGTCTGACCTTCTGTGCTGATCCAGTCTGCTCCAGTCTGCTGAACGATTCCAGTCTGTCCTAGTTCCAGTCCAGCTGAACGATTCCAGTCTGTCCTAGTTCCAGTCCAGCTGAACGATTCCAGTCTGTCCTAGTTCCAGTCCAGTTTGCTGAGCTGATCCGGTCTGCTAAGCTGATCCAGTCTATTGGACCTATCCTGTCTGCTGAGCTCATCCTATCTGGTAAGGTGTTCCAGTCTGCTAAGCTGATCCAGTCTATTGGACCTATCCTCTCTGCTGAGCTCATCCTGTCTGGTGAGGTGTTCCAGTCTGCTAAGCTGATCCAGTCTATTGGACCTACCCTGTCTGCTAAGCTGATCCAGTTCCGGTATTCCAGTTCCTGCAAGGAAGTTTCTACTGGACTGACCCACTACCTCTTCTTATTGATCCTGCCAGGCACCCGTGCCACTCCTTACTCCTGTGCCTTCTGTTACCCTATTAGGGGGCCACGAGTGGGAGCCGTAAGGGAGGCCGACCTCTGCAATTCGGGCTCATCACCATCAGGTACGTGACAGCAGGGCCGATCCTGGGCGGGTGCACTGGGTGCTCGGCACCCGGGCGCCCAGAGGGGAGAGGCGCCGAGGTGTCAGACTGTCAGAGGGCTTCCCTCCTCCTCTCCTTGATCCGTGCGTTGCCAAAGCTTCGTTATGTGTAGCAAACACACGCACAGTGAGTGACAGTAGCATTGTTAGGAGCGCCAGGAGGAGCCGCAGCCGCCCACTTACAATTTACTTGTGGCTTCACTCCGAGCGGCGCATCAATCGCCTGTCTCGGAGGAGGTCACGGACTACAACTCCCAGAAGCCTCGGCGGCAGTGACGGTCGCCGCTGTGGCTTCTGGGAGTTGCAGTCCGTCCGCGGCTTCATCCGCGACAGGCGATTGACGTGCCGCTCGGAGTGAAGCCACAAGTAAATGTTAGTAGGCGGCTGCGGCTTCTCCTGGCGCTCCTAACAATGCTACTGTCACTCACTGTGCGTGTGTTTGCAAATTGCTAGCGTGCTGAGAGTCTTCCTCAAGGAAGGAGAGGAAAGAAATATGTTTGAATCTGTTTTTTTTTTTTTTTGCTGAAGGGGTCTGCCTGGGCACGCTGCTTGCTGCAGTCAGTGCATGTAATTGACCCTAGCACATGAGCATCGCCATCACACCCCCCCCCCCAACAATGGAGGAGGCCATGCAACCTGCAGGGAGGAGAACCTGTCTTGCTGAGCTGGCAGCTGCCATTGGACCATGGCTGAGGTGAGAGACCCTGACCCCCACATGATCATTCTATTTATTTCCCCCCCTGCTGGGAGCTGTCCTATTACCTACGGGTCCTGCTGGAAGCTAGCCATGGCCTACAGGCCAGCAGGACCCACAGGTCCGCGGCCAGCCCCCAGCAAGACCCACAGATCCGCAGCCAGCTCCCTGCAGAACCCACAGGTCCGCGGCCAGCCCCCTGCAGAACCCACAGGTCTGCAGCCAGCCCCCAGCAGGACCCACAGGTCCGCAGCCAGCCCCCAGCAGGACCCACAGATCCGCAGCCAGCTCCCTGCAGAACCCACAGGTCCGCGACCAGCTCCCTGCAGAACCCACAGGTCCGCGGCCAGCTCCCTGCAGGACCCACAGGTCCGCGGCCAGCTCCCTTCAGGACCCACAGGTCCGCGGCCAGCTCCCTGCAGGACCCACAGGTCTGTGGTCAGCTCCCTGCAGGACCCACAGGTCTGTGGTCAGCTCCCTGCAGGACCCACAGGTCCGTGGCCAGCTCCCTGCAGGACCCACAGGTCCGTGGCCAGCTCCCTGCAGGACCCACAGGTCCGCGGACCTGTGGTTCCTGCTGGCCGCTGACCTGTGGGTCCTGCTGGCCCCTGACCTGTGGTTCCTGCTGGCCCCTGACCTGTGGTTCCTGCTGGCCCCTGACCTGTGGTTCCTGCTGGCCCCTGACCTGTGGTTCCTGCTGGCCCCTGACCTGTGGTTCCTGCTGGCCCCTGACCTGTGGTTCCCGCTGGCCCCTGACCTGTGGGTCCCGCTGCCCCCTGACCTGTGGGTCCTGCTGCCCCCTGACCTGTGGGTCCCGCTGCAACCTGACCTGTGGGTCCCGCTGCCCCCTGACCTGTGGGTCCCGCTAGCCACTGACCGCACCAGGTGACACCAACCCTAGCGATGCCACTGCTTGTGTGTGTCTCGCACATCGCAAGCTTTGGTCTGAAATTCCTGGCAGCACTGTAACAAAGTCCCGCCTCCTGTGAGATAGACGGTACACTGATCCAATGCAGTAAAATTAAATCAGTGTGACGTGTATCATAGAAGCCACAAGCTGGTCTAGGAGGCGGGACTTTGCTACAGTGGATGCCCGGGAGATTCAAATCCAAGCGCTGTGACAGCAGGAGATTGTCGCTGCTCTGTTTGATCCTGGAGCACTGACAGGCTGCAATTGGCACCGATGAGCTGGATTTGGTGGGCACTGGTAGGCTGCATTTGATGCCATGATTTCTTGTATAATTTCCGCAGTCTCTGACCATCTCTTGTATAATTTCCGCAGTCTCTTACCATCTCTTGTATCATGCCTGCAGTCTCTGACCATCTCTTGTATCATGTTTTCAGTCTCTAACCATCTCTTGTATCATACCTGCAGTCTCTGACCATCTCTTGTTTCATGTCTGCAGTCTCTGACCATCTCTTGTTTCATGTCTGCAGTCTATGACCATCTCTTGTTTCATGTCTGCAGTCTCTGACCATCTCTTGTTTCATGTCTGCAGTCTCTGACCATCTCTTGTTTCATGTCTGCAGTCTCTGACCATCTCTTGTATCATGCCTGCAGTCTCTGACCATCTCTTGTACCATGTCTGTAGTCTCTGACCATCTCTTTTACCATGTCTGCAGTCTCTGACCATCTCTTTTACCATGTCTGCAGTCTCTGACCATCTCTTTTACCATGTCTGCAGTCTCTGACCATCTCCTGTACCATGTCTGCAGTCTCTGACCGTCTCCTGTACTATGTATGTAGTATGTCTGTGGGCTCTTTCTACCAGACTCTCTAACAGAAGCCCTCTCTGTGTCCATCAGAGAGACCCCCCCAGGTCCCAATAGTGTACTCTCTTCCTGTAATTTGTTTATTGTTAAGAGATCATTGGAGGATCCCAGGATAATGAAGACTTCTTAAGGGAGCATCTCTGAGTCGTTGCCATAGAAACATTTGTAACGGGGAGGAGTTAGTAAGATGACCACGCCCATGTGGGGGCGCCAGAAATATTTCTGCACCCAGGTTCCTGTGACCCCAGGATCGGCCCTGCGTGACAGTGCGGTAGGAGATGCCGAGTAGCCACTGAGCTGACGTCTTATGATGTAATTAATGCTGTGTTTATTAGAGTCGTTTGTGAATGCAAATTTTATTGGATTTTGATTGTTTATTTAATAAATCTTAAAAACGGATTCACGCTATGTCAGTTCCCTTTATTTCTCTATGTGAACTCTGAGGAATCATGACATGTTAAGGGCCGACTTAGAATTCTGACCACCCACCTTTTACCTGCTACCCACTTTACCCCCTTTACCAAAATTAACGACTGACACCGGTGTGGAGTAAAGTTGGCCTTACGGCCGATTTTATTTAACAAAACTAAGATTAACATAAATAACCATTTTCTATAAACAACGTATTTCACAACTTTAAACCATCTGGTGGTCTAAAGACCACAACTTCAACTGGCCACTGGGACAATAACTGTTTTTTAACTTCGGCCTCAGTCGCAAACCCCAGACTCGGAGGCAGTACACCTGTCCACAGTGACCTACACATGAACTCCTTCCTGGTCAACCTTGTTGACCGAAAGGTACCCGTATCCCCATATACCTATGGGTACAACCGTTTGCAAGCAAACGTCCTGCCTTTACCCTCTCCAGAAACCCCAAACACCGCCTTCCCCTTACTACTCGCCTACCACATGGGAGGGTGGGTGGGACGTTTTCCTGCTGGGTTAAGATGGAGGAGTGACGCTACGTCACTTCCTCCCTGCAGTACAGAGCCAGCCAGCCCCTCCTTCCTCCCCCAGCCTGCTACACTCTCTTAAAGCAGCGCTGCACTGATTCCCCACACGGACCCTCCTTTCTTAAAACGGCCACAGCCCCTGTCTTTCTTGCGGTCCCCCCCCTGTCATGCCGTCCCTCCTCCTACCGCTGCACTCCCGGCTCTGGGACTCTCTTGACATGTTAAGGGCCGACTTAGAATTCTGACCACCCACCTTTTACCTGCTACCCACTTTACCCCCTTTACCAAAATTAACGACTGACACCGGTGTGGAGTAAAGTTGGCCTTACGGCCGATTTTATTTAACAAAACTAAGATTAACATAAATAACCATTTTCTATAAACAACGTATTTCACAACTTTAAACCATCTGGTGGTCTAAAGACCACAACTTCAACTGGCCACTGGGACAATAACTGTTTTTTAACTTCGGCCTCAGTCGCAAACCCCAGACTCGGAGGCAGTACACCTGTCCACAGTGACCTACACATGAACTCCTTCCTGGTCAACCTTGTTGACCGAAAGGTACCCGTATCCCCATATACCTATGGGTACAACCGTTTGCAAGCAAACGTCCTGCCTTTACCCTCTCCAGAAACCCCAAACACCGCCACCGCACGCAAGGGCAAAACCTTACCCATGCGTGCACCTCCACACCGAAAGGGCCCTACGTACTCCTTCCTCCAGACCCAAGGCCCACAAATCAATGCCTATCGGATTGAGGTGGACCCCATCACTCCTCAGAAAACGCCAAGTCTCCTCCTCCAACTCCCTGTGTCTCACGACCAACCCCCCATTCCTGACCACGAACCGCCCCACCTCCTTGTTCACTTTCACACGGGCCTTGTTAACTTTGTCTACTGACCAGGCCCACCGCCAATTTGACCTACCCACCATCTCCGACCAAATTATCACCATGCCGGGAAACAAAGCGCGCAATCTCAAGAAATCACACTTTATGTCCCTAATCAGTTGGTGCATGGACCTGGCCCCCATATCATTACTCCCAACATGTAGCAGCAGAATGTCAGGGGCCCTGTCCAAACGGGTGAATTTTAGCACCTCCGGCAAAACCCTGCCCCACATCATTCCCGGAAACCCAATCCACCGAACCTTCGCGTCCTGAGTGGGAATCCCCAGCTGTCTACCCGTAGGCCTCACCTCGGCCCGCCTGGCCCCCCAAGACACATAAGAATGCCCAAAGATCCAGACCAGACAGGGCTCACCATCTGAAAAACAAGAACACAAACAACCCCCATAAAATTTGCTCACCTATACCCCAATGCCCAACCTCCACCAACGTCCCTATTTCCACCCCCTTACTCATGCAACAACTGCGGGCGAACATAAATCCTAAACCTGTCCGAATCCCACCGCCCAATCCGTTTTACCGCGGCCGCATCCAATCCCGCCCTCGCTGCTTCCGTGGCGGCCCCTATGCGAAATGAATGCATAGCATACTCCCTGGGATTATACCCCGCCGCCACCACGCACTTCCTGAATACCACCAAAAACTGAAAGCGGGATAGCGCAGACCCATCCTGATGTACCAAAAAGGAACCCCCTAGTCCAGGACGCACGGAACAAAAGTGTTCCACCGCCCGTACAGGACAAATTGTCGCGTCCGGAACGCGAAACAGCGATAGGCGCATGCCCTTACCTTCCTGATCCGTTTTCGACCTGCGTACCCAAACCCTCACCTCGTCTCCACACAACTCCACATCTCCTCCCAAGAGGCCCCCATGGGCCGTCCTGGACGCACTGACCAACTCCCCGATACGCAAAGCCCCGAAAAAGGCAAGCGCAAACGCTGCCTGGAAAAGTGCAATCTCGTAAGCCGAGTTGCACACTGACTGTAAGTGGTGAAACAAACTTTGCAACATCAAAAATGAAACTGGGCGACGGCCGTCCGGCGTCCGACGCCCTTTTCTGTACCCCTTAACTGCCTGCTTCACCCAAAAATCTTTGGTGAAATCCCTGCCGCCATGCCATTTGAAAAGAAAAGCTAAACCGGCCAAGAGCCGATCAATTGCTGACGCCGATACCCCCTCCTCCATCTTCAGATTAAGAAAGTGTAGCAACGCCAGGCCAGCTTCCTGACCCGCCGGTGGAATTCCCAAACCATCCATGAAAGCCTGCCATTCCCGCCATACCTTAGAGTAGGCATTCCATGTAGCCCCACTCACCGACCGCCGAATCCACTTTGCCGCTTGCTCAAAGCAATGTCCCACATCCATACGGGGCAGGGGACTCCGTGCTGCTCCGCTGCTGGTGCCAACTCCCGGAATTTGTCCCACTGGAATTGAGACAAAGCGTCAGCTAAAGTGTTCTCCACCCCAGGCAGGTGCACAGCATACACAAACACGTTCAAGGACATGCAACGTAAAACCAAATGCCGAAGCAACCGCACCACCGGCTGCGAAGCAGCCGACACTCGGTTCACCACTTGAACGACGCCCAAATTGTCGCAGTTAAAGCGAACTTTCAAGTTCCGAAAAGACTCGCCCCACAACTCCAACGCCACCACAATCGGGAATAGCTCAAGGAGTGCAAGGTTCTTCAAGAAACCCGCCTCCTCCCATGACTTCGGCCATTCGCCCACACTCCACTTACCCTGACAAAAGGCCCCGTAGCCAGTGGAGCCGGTGGCGTCCGTAAACAATTCCAGGTCAAAATTGCTAACGGGCCCAGACATCCACAATGCCCGTCCATTAAAGGACCCTAAGAATTCGTGCCACATCTCCAAATCCTCCGTGTTCCCCCGTCAAAGTCACAAAATGAGTCGGCGCCCTCACCCCAGCAGTCGCTGCGGACAGCCTGCGGCAAAAGACCCTGCCCATGGGAATTATCCTGCATGCGAAGTTCAACTTCCCCAGCAGGGACTGCAATTTTCGCAGCTGAATCTTACGCATCCCAATAGTTCCCCGCAATTCCTCCCTAAGCGCCTCCAACTTATCGACGGGTAACCTGCACTCCATCCTCACTGAGTCCAGCACACTGCCCAAAAAGACGATGGACGACGTGGGGCCTTCCGTTTTTTCGGGTGCCAACGGGACCCCGAAACGCTCCGCCACGTACTGCAAAGTCCCCAATAGGACCGAACAAACGTTCGACTTCGGGGGGCCCACACACAAGAAGTCATCTAGGTAGTGGACCACCGAGCTGAGCCCTGACGAATCCCGCACCATCCACTCCAAAAAGGAGCTGAAGGTTTCGAATAAGGCACAAGAGATGGAACAACCCATGGGCAAACAGCGATCCACATAGTATGCTCCATCCCAAGCGCAACCCAAAAAACGAAAGCTCTCCGGGTGAACCGGAAGCAACCGAAACGCCGATTCCACGTCAGCCTTCGCCATGAGAGCACCCTGTCCACATTTTCGTACCCACGACACAGCCGCGTCAAAAGAAGTGTATGACACGGAACATGCCTCCGGCGCAATCGCTTCATTCACCGAACTACCCTTCGGGAAGGAAAGGTGATGGATCAGGCGGAACTTAAGCGGCTCCTTCTTCGGGACTACCCCCAAAGGAGAAACCACCAAGTCCTTAAGCGGAATCACCGGAAAAGGCCCGGCCATCCGCCCCAATTGCACCTCCTTAGCCAGCTTTTCAGCCACCACCGAGGGGTGCAAGAAGGCGGACCTCAAATTCTTTGCCTCAGGGGGGACCACCGGAAGGGAACACGGAATTCTGAAGCCGTCAGTAAAACCGTCCTCCAACAACCTGGCGGCTCGTCTGTCAGGGTACCTATTGAGAAAGGGGCGCTTCCTTTCCACCCGGACCGGAGTCAACCCCCTTTCCCGCAGAATCACCGGGACGCCCCTTTCCGCGCTTAAAACACTTGGAAAGGGAATGGGAGCCCCCGCACCCTGAACAAGTGTGCTTGAAACGGCAGTTTGCGCCGTACTTGCACGTACTGTCGTTAAATTGCCAGCAATAGCCCCATCGTTTTTCGGTCGGCTGTCCCGAGGCCGAGGCACCTCCGACCCCCCCCTGAAAAAACTGACCCGGCACCCTCGCCGCCGTCATAATCTTCATCCACAGCGCTATGTCTTTGTGGTCCCAGCGCAGCGACGGTCTCACGGCCATCCTCTGCCTGAACTGCTCATCGTAACGGAGCCACGCCGTGCCCCCATACGTCCGCTGAGCCTCGCAAATCGACTCCTGATAGATAAACAAACCCGAACAACGCTCAGGGTGTTTTTCCCCAATCACGCACGCCATAATCGAAAAGGCCTGCAGCCAATTGTTAAACGTGCGAGGAATCAAGCGATAACGCCGCTTTTCCTCATTCTCCTTCTTACTCTCCTCCGGCTTCAATCTGTCCAGATTGAATTTCTCCAGGGGCAGCAACGTGAAGATCTCCACGTACTCCCCCTTCCAGATCTTCTCCTTCACCTCTGCCTTGAGATGCATTCCCAGAGGGGCTTCAAAGCAAAAATACATTTCGCTTTTCGCCGCATCCGCCAACCTAACCGCATCCTTCTTCTTGTCCCCCGCCTCAGCTACCCCTTCGCCCGTAGAACCACCCGCCGGCGTCTCTCCCGCCGAGGGCACAGTGCTTGGGGACGCTGCCACCGGTGCAGGAGCCACCGGAGCAGCAGCCGCCGCGGGCACCACCGGTGCAGCCACCGCAGGCACCATAGGTGCCGCCGCCGGCTCCACCCTCGACCCCCAAGCCACCGCCGGTGATCGAACCCCCCCGCTGTCGGGCCCAAAACGCTGCACCAAATTTAGCAGGCCCAACCACAAGTCCTGACTCTGATCCTCCGCCCCTTGCCCCGCCAAGGCCCCCTCACCTGCCGTATGTGTCTGCACTGAGTTAGCACCCACCCCCTGCCGGCCTTGACCTAACAAATCGTGTAAGAGTGCACAAATAGTAGTAGATGTAGTCGACTTACCGGGCTGCCGAGGACCGGGTCCCCGAGCCGCTGCACCGCCATCCACCGCTGACCGATGTCCCGAGTCCTCTCCGCTTTCCGACCCGGACAGCTCCCCCTCCGACCTGACCGCGCTCCGTGCTGGCGAGGCGTCCTCTGATCTCGTTCCCGTCTCCCGTGACCTGGATGCGGAGGGCCCCGGCTGCTGCTCGCTCCGTCCTCCACGACCCGAACCGGACCCGCTAGCAACTGCCACCGACGGACTCCTGGCCCTTCCCCGGGGTCCAGACTCGCTCACTCCACCGCCGACATCCCCAACCGACCTTCCTGCTGAGCCGCTTCCGGATGAGTTGGGACCCCTGGCCGCCACCGCTGATTGGCCTCCGGCCCGTTGACAAGGTCTTCCCCGCCGGGCCGCGGAACTGCCCTGGACCCCTCTGGCAGCCCCGACCGCATCGTCCTGGCACCTCCTCCGCGCAGGTGGGGAGGATCCCGCAGACCTGCTCGCTGTCCCCGCCGTCGCACTTCGTCCACGCCGCGGATTCCTCCCGGCCCCCCCACAGACTCAGGTGGAGAGCGCTGTGAAGATGAGGCCTGAGAGCCCCCATCGGGTCTCCGATCATGCCTCCCAGCCCCCGGGGAGTTGTCCGGGCTGTACCGCTCCGGAGGCCTAGACCTCCGAGCGCGTGCTGCTGCTGCCGCCCCCCCCCCCCCGCCGGGCGCCGCCGCCGCCGAGCCATCCAGTGCTGCTGCCATCTGTGCTCTCACCCACTCTGTACCCTGGACGGACACCGCCGCCCGCAATTGCGCCAAAAAATCTGCCCCGGCCGCCATGATGCAGAGCCGAGCAGACACACACGTTTTCCTGCTGGGTTAAGATGGAGGAGTGACGCTACGTCACTTCCTCCCTGCAGTACAGAGCCAGCCAGCCCCTCCTTCCTCCCCCAGCCTGCTACACTCTCTTAAAGCAGCGCTGCACTGATTCCCCACACGGACCCTCCTTTCTTAAAACGGCCACAGCCCCTGTCTTTCTTGCGGTCCCCCCCCTGTCATGCCGTCCCTCCTCCTACCGCTGCACTCCCGGCTCTGGGACTTTCTGTGTGACCATTTGTGAGAGATTGGAGACACCTGCTGGAGACCGTCTTTACTTTTATATGCCTGCAGTTCTTATCTCTGGGGTAAGAGTTTAGACAGGAGGGGGCTTCTATCTGCACAACCCCCTTGATTTTCTCTGAGCACGTCTGTGGTGGTGATATACAGGACCGCAGCAAGATTGCTTTCTGCTTCTCTTTCTTTGGGATTAAGTGGACTGTTTATTTATACCAACTTTTCCATCTTATTTGCGATCTCATTATATGGACTGTGTACCATCAGAAAACATGTGTATATATATAGATTCATGCTAAAGCGCTACCTGGTCTATATTAACATTTTATGTATTTTGTGACGGTATGCGAGGTGCGATACATGATAATAGGTACATTTCACCTCGCATACGTTCTATTATGAGGGACTGAACCGGAATCCGGTCCGGGTTTTACAACCTCTGGGCCTGGTTAGGGTTCCGGTCTGGATGTTTGGGTCCACTCGAGTCCACAATCAGCTGGACTTTAAAAGATCAGGAAGAGAGCACAACAGTGTCTGGCTTTGAGACTCAGGAAGGGACCTGAGTGAGGGGAGCACTTAGTGCGGGACTAAAAAGATTTTCTTTACTGCATGTTTTGTGGGTGGCGGGGACCAGCTCTGCACTGTATAGAGAGGAGAGAGACTATTTGTTTAGTTAGCGCCAGACGGCAAGGATTTAATTTATTGTTTTGTTTATTTTTAAACCTGCAAACCATTTGTAAATAAAGCCCTAGCATCCGCCAGACTTAAAAAGAAAGTGCCTGCTTGCGGACTATCATTCAGAAAAGGTGATCCCCACAAGCTAATCTCCCACACGTGGTGGATTCAGCGGGCACTTTTCTGAAAATGGAAGAAATGTTAAAGGCCCTGCTACAGGCCAATGCAGCCCAGCGGGAAACCAACCGGCAAGTCGCAGAGGCCGCTGCAGCACAACGAGAGGCCGCTGCAGCACAACAGGCTGCCCAGCAGGAGATGAACCGACAGTTCGCCGAAGCTCTGGTGGAACTGAAAAAGGGGTCCGCACCTCCGGTGTTAGCGGAACCAAAGATTGTACGTGCCTCCTACCACCTGCAAAAGATGACACCGGCGGATGATGTTGAGGTGTAGTGAAAATAGTGAGTATTGCCTCATTAGAGTTAAATAGCAGAATCTGTAAAGTGTGCCAGCATCCCTGTTGTTTATAGTAGGTGTATCTTAATCAGTGAACTCAAACAAAGGCTGCTTGGGGCCTGGTTGATTGACCATAGATCAAGAGAAGAGAGGGAGGGGGGGGGAAAGGGGAGGTTGTGTGGGATTTTAAAGGCACTAACATAAAACAATGTAAAAAAATATATAGATATTTATTTTGACATATTATAATAATACAAAATATACAAAAATTACAAGACAATTGGGACAAACCCCACAAATCAGATCGATCACAAGATCGTTTAGTCTAATCGGTGGAGTCGTGGTCTCGACCGGTTTCGCAGTGTAAAACTGCTTCTTCAGGAGAATGTCTATAGGGTATACAGGTAAAATAAATGAGAAGATAATAACAACAAGCAATTATATACAATGGTTTAATAAAGAATTCAGAATTCAAGATCTCAGTGTTGCGTCTTGTAGGAGAGTCAAAGGACTACTCACCTTAATGCCAGAGCGATCGTGGGTCGGCCCAGGCAGTGGCCCCCTAGGGCGCACGTGGGGGATAATAAGAACGGGCTCTGATGGAAGAGGTTTATTGGTTAATCCTAATAAATGATGTATTAAAGGACGGTTGTGCAAGAAAACTGAGAAAAAGGGGGGGAATGGGGGTAAGGACAGGGGGAAGGACGACAAAGCTGGGAAAACAAAAGAGTGAGGAAAATGGGAAATGGGGGAGGGGAGGGAAAAGGGGGGGGGGTTGGTGAGGTAAGTGAAAGGGTGCAATGGGGATGTAGAATGGGGGAGGAAAAGAAGAAGGTGGAGAAAGAAGAAGGAGAAGGACAGGGCAGGGGGAAAAAGGGAGGAAAAAGGGGGGAAGAGGAAAAGAAGAGGGGTGAGGGGGGGAAAAAAAGAAGAGAGAGGGAAGAAGAAATAGAGAAAGGGTGGGGAATGGAGAGGGAAGGAGATTGAAATTAAAAGAATGAGAAGAGCTAGATAAGAAAGCAGTGACAAGAGAAAAAGGGAAAAAGGGAAGGGAAGGGGGCAAAGGGAGGGAGGAAAAAGAGGGGGGGGGAATATAGAAATAATGAAAAAAGGGTAGGGGAAAGGAAGACGAAAAGAGGGGGGGGGTTGGGGTTTTTTTGGTTTGTGAGGTAGTGGATAGTGAGGATCAAGAATACCCAGGCAGCAACTGAAAAGAGCAACCAGAGAAACTAATAGTTCAGCAACGGGACACCAGGGAGTGAAAATATGTGCTGGGATTGAGCGGGTTGAATTAAACTAATGCTTACCGTCCAGGATAATGTAATCAATTTAATCGATACTGGGGTGGTGGACACAGGATGGTAAGACTTATGTAAATCAGCAAGCAATCAGAAAGAGCTAGTGTAGTTAGGCACCGGCAAAAGCCAATCTGGGAAAGATACAATACCAAACAAGTAGTTGGAAATAAATATCTGCAGTAATCGATTGGCCAGAGGTTTAAATGCAGGATCTGTTTGCATGGTGTGTACTTACCAATTGGTATGGAGTGTCAGTCCGTCCCCAGGGAGAGCTCCGTGCAACTCACTCAAGCCGCTCGTTAGAGCAGCTTAAATGAGGAATCCCAAGACACGTCATGCGTCACGTGGGCGTGACGCAGACGTGACTCACCGTCCAGACGGCCGCGCATTGGTCAATGCGCGGCCATGCAGACATGACACCCAATGGCTAGAGGCCGGGTTCAGTACTGCAAACAGCGGGCTCCGATTGGAGCCCGTGGTCTGGAGGGTCCAACGTGCGCCAATCAAAGAAGAGGGGGCGAGACCACGGCCGGCCCGATCACATGACAGAGGTCATGAGCTGACAAGGCACAGCACTGAGACGTACAAGGGGAAATTTACAATGTAATCATTGATGAACAATTATCACAAACATTTTAATTATGAACACATATAGGGGGATATACCTGCAGTATATACAAATGTAGAGTCATTAAACAACAATAATTCAAAAAATCGGGGAAAAGACAGTCAGAACAAGAAGATTCAGGTGATTTCCTCTTTAACCTCCCAACAAAGCGGAACGAGACCCCCTACTACTTCCAAAGGCACTAAATCCGCCCGAAAAAGGCTGAGATATGGAGGGGTTACCCCCCCCACCTTTACCAGCTAAAAAGGATAGACAAATTGCTAAGGCAACCAAGACACGGGTACCAACTACACGGGATCTTGTGGACACCAACTTGTCTACTGATAACTTGGGTAGATCCACATCCCTACATGGAGCAATACCCAAAGTCCTCAACTCATCTTTGATGATTAACAAGTACACAAAAATCAATGATGAGGCCATTTTTTAGACCTCAAGAAGCAACAGGGAAATCTAGATACATTTGTCCTAAAATCAATGCCAAACCTACCGCCTCCACTACAACCAACTCCTCTGAAGATACCAGCCTTAACATAATCAATTTGACCTCATTAGTATTATCTGAGGATCAATCCTCAGTACTACAGCTTGGTTTAGGTTTTTGCCCCCTTGATCCCTTGAAGATCACCCATACTATCAAGGACCTGTATTTATTTGCTCGCAACCTAACCTATAAGTTTATTTTTGATACAGACCGTGGTCTAATTAATTTAGAGCGTGAGTTAGCGGAGAGAACTAAACAGTTCACCATGAATGAATTTCGTGCCCTCCGAGACTTAATGCTCTTATATGATGAGAGTAATCCTGATGATATCGATTCAGTATCGACTGTTACAGACGATCCTATTATACCCATCCTAATCACTAGACCCCCACGTAAACCCTTTCGTCTCCCTTCTAGGAGATTCCCAGACCTTATGACCTGCCCATCTATTTGGGCGTTTGTGCAAGCCACAATCCGAGATCTTAAAAGATAGGAATGGCATACAATAGCTCCTAACTTAACCATCAGACAGACTAGAGCCCTTAAATCCCTGCAAAAATGTACCGATATTGTTATCAAGCAATCGGACAAAGGTGGAAATATTGTACTTATGACACATGAACTTTATCAAAACATGTGCTACTCAATATTAAACAACACCGACTGGTACAGTCGGATCCCTTCCACCTTTGTATCCAACTTTACTGCAGAACTTAGGTCTCTCTGTACTGATGCTTATTTTTTAGGACTGATCGATAAGGATACTCTAGATTACCTGATCCCCAAATTTCCCCGGCTACCCACCTTTTATTCCTTGCCTAAAACGCATAAAAATGTAAAAAATCCCCCCGGTCGACCTATTGTGTCCGGCATGGGATCCCTTACAGACAACGCTAGTAAATTTGTAGATGCCTTCCTTATGCCTCATGTCACGAGTCTTCCATCATACATTCGCGACACCTCTGACCTTCTGAAACATGTAGATGGGACCCAAGTCCCTCCTGACGCCCTGCTCGTGGCCTTGGATGTCGAGGCCTTGTACTCGAGCATCCCCCACGAGCAGGGTGTCAGAATGGCTGGGTCCTTCCTATATGAACAGGAAAACACCTCATGGTCACTGGTCAAATTTATCTTACAGTTATTATCATTTATCCTTACTAAAAATTATTTTACGTTTAATGACGAATTATTTTTGCAAAACCAGGGCGTAGCGATGGGTACATCCTGCGCCCCAGCTTACGCCAATTTATATCTTGGTGGCTGGGAACGCTCTTTACATGCTAATGATATTTTTCGAAGATATTTGGATCAGGTTTTACTTTGGTATAGATTTATAGATGATTTGTTTATTATTTGGACTGGTACCTCCGAGTCCCTACTAGAATTTGTACGTCTACTCAATATAAATGAACTTAACCTTAGATTTACCGTCCAATTTGATGCCACTCGGGTCCCAATTCTTGACCTGACTGTCATCAAACAAAGTGACGGCATTTTACACACGGACTTGTACCGTAAACCTACGGCTGGAAATACTCTATTATTTGCTACCAGTGCTCACCCCAAACCATTAATTAGAAGTATTCCTTTCGCCCAATATTTAAGACTACGCAGGAATTGCACACTACCTAGCGATTTCAAAAAACAAGCAGATGCATTAAGGTTGCGCCTACTTGACCGTGGCTATGCCCGGACAAACCTTAAAAAAGCCTACAATAGGGCCTGCTTACGCTCTAGGAACTCATTACTATACGACACACCCAAACAGAGAAACACAACCACTCCAGTCAACAATCCTGTACGTTTCATTACCACTTATTCTGCCCACCACAATGTCCTACGTGATATCCTCAACAGACATTGGCATATTCTCACCGATGACAGTACCTTGTCCAAACATGTGAAATTACATCCTGAAATGGTCTATCGCCGTGCGTCCTCACTGCGAGACCGACTCACTCAGAGTCATTACACACAAGAACGCCCGTCCCCTCCAGCACTCAAGGGAACTTATCAATGTGGCAATTGTCCGCGTTGCCCATGGGTAATGGAGGGTAAACGGTTTATTTTACCAAATAATGAAGTTTTCTCTCCTTCTTTTCACGCTGATTGTGGTACGAAAGGTGTGGTTTACTTAATGGTGTGTAATTGTAATGCTTTTTATGTTGGAAAAACAATTAGAGAATTTCGCCAACGTATTGGTGACCACCTATATGACACAAGGGTGGGTAAATTGACTACTATTGGACGCCATATAGGACTTTATCATAGGTATGACTTGACAGTGGTACGATTTCTCGTATTAGAGGTCATTCCACCACATCCACGTGGTGGTGACTGGGACAAATCCATTCTCCAAAAGGAATGTTTATGGATAGAACATCTGAACGCTATGACTTACCCAGGTTTGAATGAGGTCAATTCATACAAATCCTTCATATAGGAGGGATTTTGATGGATTGATCATTCATTCACCTACATATGACATGCTTGATAATCCATTGCAATGTCATTATTATTAAAACAAATCCATTTTTGTCCTTCAACTCTATTCATTAATACTACCACTGCCTGTATCCTTACTCCCTTTTAATGTTATTAGCATATGTTATAGATGTCTGTTATACTTCACCTGAATCTTCTTGTTCTGACTGTCTTTTCCCCGATTTTTTGAATTATTGTTGTTTAATGACTCCACATTTGTATATACTGCAGGTATATCCCCCTGTATGTGTTCATAATTAAAATGTTTGTGATAATTGTTCATCAATGATTACATTGTAAATTTCCCCTTGTACGTCTCAGTGCTGTGCCTTGTCAGCTCATGACCTCTGTCATGTGATCGGGCCGGCCGTGGTCTCGCCCCCTCTTCTTTGATTGGCGCACGTTGGACCCTCCAGACCACGGGCTCCAATCGGAGCCCGCTGTTTGCAGTACTGAACCCGGCCTCTAGCCATTGGGTGTCATGTCTGCATGGCCGCGCATTGACCAATGCGCGGCCGTCTGGACGGTGAGTCACGTCTGCGTCACGCCCACGTGACGCATGACGTGTCTTGGGATTCCTCATTTAAGCTGCTCTAACGAGCGGCTTGAGTGAGTTGCACGGAGCTCTCCCTGGGGACGGACTGACACTCCATACCAATTGGTAAGTACACACCATGCAAACAGATCCTGCATTTAAACCTCTGGCCAATCGATTACTGCAGATATTTATTTCCAACTACTTGTTTGGTATTGTATCTTTCCCAGATTGGCTTTTGCCGGTGCCTAACTACACTAGCTCTTTCTGATTGCTTGCTGATTTAAAAGTGATAAAGTTTTCAATGCGCTACTGCGAGTATACAAAGATGATAATAAAGCAGGTGATCATAAATAAGAATCTGATGCAGCTATATCTAAGAGTGTTCACATAACACAAAAAAATCAAATATCTATAAACAAGTGATAAGCGCTTCAAATGGGTGATCGTGACCATAACAGAGGATGATTCCAATAATACGTGCACAAATATAATAAATGACTGCACTGTGGTATGTGAAAAATTATCAGCTGGGAAAAGGTAAACCCAAAATTAAACACAAGGATGTGAACATGGAATGGTGTAAATAAATAAATAAATAAATCTCTGTGCATTCAAAAGTGTCCAAAAGTATTAAAGTGCAAATGCTGAAGCTTCAAAAAATAAATAAATAAATAAGTGAATAAATAAAGAAGGTCCAAGATGACAGACAGTCTCTAAGCCAGGTGAGTCTGGACAGGTGAACTTCTGCAACTCTATTTTCTTCCCTCTAACAGTTAGTGGACTATCCTCATAGGTAATGTAGTACCCTTACCTGCAGGGTGCTATATATAAGCATATAGTTAGGACTCCACAATGGATGTTCTTGCGTCCCCGACTGTGGATCACTCCTACTGCTCCGGCTGTTGGATCTCTCCAGGCTCCATGGTCCTCAGTGCGGGTGGAATGGGGACAGAGGGAGAGGAAAAAATGCCTCCGTTAGTGTAATAAGTTTAAGCTTGCGCGTGTTTATTGTAGCAAAAAAAATTTTGATAAATAGAGCAAAGCAAGCAAAGCAGGGATGCGCGCATGCAGTGTTGTATTTTTAAAACTCCCGGGGACGCGGCGTTCTATATACCGCCTGACGTCCGGTGGCCTCCGGCTTGTGTGGATGTAAATCTCGGTCTGACTCCCTACGGCGTTACGTCACGCACCTCGTGACTTCATCAGGGGATCCCTATTGGCTGTCAGGCCGTCAATTAAATAGTGACAAACCGGAAGTAAACAAGCTTCCATTTTCTTGTAGTCCATATCAGTGGACATATTAATGGATAAAGCGAGTATAGTAGGACATCGCTGAACGTTGCTGAGTTCTGTATGTATAATACTCCAAATTATAAAGTGACAGAACTGTTGTTAATAGGCAACACGACAAGATGCAAATATTATTATGAGAATGCTCCTCATTATATATAAAATTGCAGTAAAGTATACTGGCCATGTGTGTATTTAAAAGGTAAAGCTCTGATGTGCACATTATTTATAATGTTAAAATAAGTTAATAAAAAGTTAAAATATGGATAAAAGACAAGAAGTGGAGGCATTCACTGATAGTTAGATACAAGACATGTGTTGGCAATATAAGATGTCCAATATTTATGTTAATGTACATATCGATGTGAATGTCATCTAGTTGATAGATAATGATTAGACCACATGTTTAATCATAATACCAATATAATATTGAAACCATTCGGGTTGACTGAACTGTATATAACGATCGAGCCAACTTAAGAGGTGATAATAATTAAAATATATATATAAAAATAGAGTTAAAATATATACGTATACGTGAGGGTAGCAGTAGAATCTGTTTTGTTGCAGATATGTATATAGTTATGTGTCCATAGAGATATGTATATGTCAATCTAATATTGGAGTATAGTGGGGCCTGGTATAATGGACAATGGGGATACTCATAAAGGGGCATCTCACACCATTAGAGGTCCATAAGGTTAGTTTATAACCCACATTGTCTCGGGGGTGAAGTACAATAGTGAATCCATGGGTGGATTCACCGACACCCTCACAAACCCGAGGCCACCACACCAAATATAACATACTCTATCAATGAACACTATACATAAAAGACATATATAAAACATAAATCCTCTATATAATAGCATTCATGCTATGCTAATTAAAATAAGATAAAATAAAATTAAAAGTTATTTAAAAAACAATTGAGATCGAAATCCACATTCATACCCCCCGGGGTAAGTGTATTGAGGGTATGTATCCAACGGGATTCTTTCTGACTGATAACCCGTATTTTGTGGCTACCTCTCCAGGATGCCTTGTATTTTTCTATACCCCAAAATTGTAGTGTACTAGGATCTTGGTTATGTTCTTTTGCAAAATGTCGTGATACACTGTGTTTGGGATAGCCATTAGTGATGTTTCGTACATGTTCCTCTATTCTCAATTTCAGTTTCCTTTTTGTCCTGCCCACATATTGTAGATTGCAACTACATTGGAGCACATATATCACACCTTCCGTGTGGCATCCAATAAAATCTCTTATTTGGTGTGTGTGCCCTGTGTTGGTGCCAATGAAATCTTGCCGTTTGCCTTGAAATAATTTGGCATGTCTACAGGCAAAACAGTTCCTACATGGATGAAATCCCTTTCCATTAAAGAAAGAGAACATTGGTTTCGGGGGCGAGGCAATCACAGATTTGACCAACATATCTTTAAGGGTTGGAGCCCGTTTATATATGATTTTAGGCTTAGTGGGGAGTATTGTGTTTAGATCCTTGTCGTTCAATAAGACATGCCAGTGTCGTTGAATGAGTTTGTTTATGTCTCTATGTTGGACATTATAGTCCAATATGAGACACGGTGCCAGATCCGTTTGAGATTTTCTATTGGTTATCTTGTTTTCAAGCATAGGTCTTCTGTCCAGTTCCTGTACATTCCGTATTTGTTCATTTATCCAGGATTTGTCATAACCCTTTTCTTCAAACCTTTTTCCAATGAATTGGGCCTGTTCCCTAAAATCATCTTCCCTCGTGCAGTTTCTTTTTAACCTGACAAGTTGTCCTTTAGGAATATTATAGAGCCATGGTTTGTGATGGCAACTTTCAACTGACAGGTAACTGTTTGTGTCGACCGCTTTGAAATAGGTTTTGGTTATGATTTTATTTCCTTCTAATGTTATGTTCAAATCCAAAAAGTCAACTGTTTTTACATCTATTTTCCAAACCAATTTGATGTTTTTCTTGTTCTTATTCAGATTTTCCATATATTGCTCCAGACTATCTTTACTGCCATTCCATAGAATGATGACATCATCTATGTACCTCTTGTACAATAGAAGCTCAGTCGGTGTATGGTCATAGATGGCAGATTCTTCCCATTGAGCCATGAAGGCGTTGGCTATGCTTGGGGCAAATTTGGCGCCCATAGCTATGCCTATGGCTTGTTTAAAGTAGGTCTGGTTATGCCAAAAATAATTAAATTTGAGGCAAAACTCTAGGCATTTAATTAAATATTTGCGTTGTTTGCATGCCATGTTACTATGTTCACGTAATAGCCACTTGGCTGCGTGACATGCATCGTGGTGGCCTACTATAGTGTATAACGACGAAACGTCCGCTGTGGCAAGGATCGTACTTCCTTCTGCCACAGGGACTGTGTCGAGAAGTTGGAGAATATGTTTGGTATCTTTTAAATATGCTCTCGTATTTTGTACGGCCGGTTGGATGAAAAAGTCGATATATTGTCCCATTCTGGAAGTAAGTGACTCGATGCCGTTAACTATCGGTCTTCCAGGGGGGTTATCTTTGGACTTGTGGATTTTGGGCACTGTATATATTACTGGAATTCTACAGCATTCCGGCACCAGATATTTAGCCTCTTTTTTGTTCAGTATATCTCTCTTCACTCCTAGGTTTACCACCAATTTAAGTTCTTTCTTATACGTATTGGTGGGATTTCCTGGTAATTTGACATATGTCTCTTCATCCGACAATTGGCGATCTAATTCTCCCAGGTATTGAGATTTAGTTTGTATAACAATTGCTCCCCCTTTGTCCGCTGGGCGGATAACTACGTCGTTTCTTTCCGTCAATGACTTAATTCCCTTTTTCATATGTATCGGGTCAAATTTTTTCTTCACTTCCAATGTGTCAAGGTCTGCTAGAACTAATTTCTTAAAGACCTCTATATGTTGATTGTCTGACACTTGTGGATTGAAGGTGGAATTATTGCGTAGCGTACTGTATGTTGGTTGGTTGTTTGGGGGTTGTTGTACAGGATGTGTAAACTTATCACTAATGAAATATTTCTTCATATTAAGTTTTCGGATATATTTCCGAATCCCAATGTAGGTATCAAATTTGCTAAGATTTTTTACTGGTGCATGTTTTAATCCCCTATCTAGGACAGCTAGTTCTTCAGATGTCAGTTGGATGGAGGTTAAATTCACCACGTTCTCTCCTCGTCTTTTCTTTTTCTTTTGTTGTCCCTTTCCTGCTCTGTTTCCCCTCTTGTTTCTGGACTTGGTTTTGTTGTCGTTTCCTGTGTTCTTCTCCTGGGTGAGTAGTGCGGGTCTGGTATCGATCTTCGTGGGGAATGTTCCCTCCTTTCCTTGTCTAAAAAAGATGACCGAGGTGCTGTATATTGCTGGTCATAGCTTGAACGTGAGTCCTCATAATATTGTTCCTGTTGCCCTCTGAGGGGTTCAAATCTATTATGGGTCACTATTGGTGTTCTATAGTGTCCTCCATATTGGTCCTGTATCTGCGGGGGTCCTCTATTATAGTTTCCATAGTAATCATAAATTTGTGGGGGTGGCGGTGGTCCTCTATAATAGCCACCATATGGGTCCTGTGGTGGAAGCGGGGGGCCTCTGTTATCTCTCGGATTTCTCTCATTATGTTGTCCATTGTTGTGTTGTCCATTGTTATATGGTTTCTTATTTGGTTTCTTAAATGGTTTCTTCCACTGTTTCTTTGGTGTATGATAAGTATATTGACCGTTATGATGGTGGTCATATTGTGGTCTATTGTTTTCCCTGTATCCTGATTGATCCTCCCATCTAGGTGGGGGTCGCATCTGTGATGCTGTGGGATCTTGGATTCTCACTTCTTTGATTGGAGTCGATTGTGTAGAGCTTGGTTGGGCCAGTTCTAACTTGTGTTGCCATTTGAACACACGGTCGGTTTTGTAGTCCGCCACGTCTCGTTGGAATTTTTTAATTTTACGTTGTTGCACTTCCTGATCTTTCGCTACCAGGTCTTTGTTCAGTAATGTGGACAACTTCTGGAAGTCACTAGACTCTTTAAAAGGCTCTAATTTCAATTTAATGTCTTCAATTTGCTGTTGTACTGTTCTTAATTTCTTTTGTTTTCTTTTTAGAAGAAATTTGACTCCTTCTACGCTTCTGTTGTTAAAAAACTCAAACCATTCGTCTAGTGATTCTTTATCATCTAGTCCGTCATTCGGTGGCATGTCCCATCTGACTCGTCTGGGTGCTATGTTATCTTTGATGTACTGGTCAAAGGTATGTATATCCCACCAGAGGGATACCTTTTTTTCCATAACATGTCCCAATTTTCTGATCAGACTATCTACATCCGTGTTGTGCGTTATAGTGCGTGTATTAAAAACCTCTTCTAGATTAACATTTCTGTTCTCTATGAAAGTAAATACTTCCATCGTGGCTGCACAGAATGGAAGTGTGAATAACCAGTGAATAAAAAGTGATAAAGTTTTCAATGCGCTACTGCGAGTATACAAAGATGATAATAAAGCAGGTGATCATAAATAAGAATCTGATGCAGCTATATCTAAGAGTGTTCACATAACACAAAAAAATCAAATATCTATAAACAAGTGATAAGCGCTTCAAATGGGTGATCGTGACCATAACAGAGGATGATTCCAATAATACGTGCACAAATATAATAAATGACTGCACTGTGGTATGTGAAAAATTATCAGCTGGGAAAAGGTAAACCCAAAATTAAACACAAGGATGTGAACATGGAATGGTGTAAATAAATAAATAAATAAATCTCTGTGCATTCAAAAGTGTCCAAAAGTATTAAAGTGCAAATGCTGAAGCTTCAAAAAATAAATAAATAAATAAGTGAATAAATAAAGAAGGTCCAAGATGACAGACAGTCTCTAAGCCAGGTGAGTCTGGACAGGTGAACTTCTGCAACTCTATTTTCTTCCCTCTAACAGTTAGTGGACTATCCTCATAGCTTGCTGATTTACATAAGTCTTACCATCCTGTGTCCACCACCCCAGTATCGATTAAATTGATTACATTATCCTGGACGGTAAGCATTAGTTTAATTCAACCCGCTCAATCCCAGCACATATTTTCACTCCCTGGTGTCCCGTTGCTGAACTATTAGTTTCTCTGGTTGCTCTTTTCAGTTGCTGCCTGGGTATTCTTGATCCTCACTATCCACTACCTCACAAACCAAAAAACCCCCAACCCCCCCCCTCTTTTCGTCTTCCTTTCCCCTACCCTTTTTTCATTATTTCTATATTTCCCCCCCCCCCTCTTTTTCCTCCCTCCCTTTGCCCCCTTCCCTTCCCTGTTTCCCTTTTTCTCTTGTCACTGCTTTCTTATCTAGCTCTTCTCATTCTTTTAATTTCAATCTCCTTCCCTCTCCATTCCCCACCCTTTCTCTATTTCTTCTTCCCTCTCTCTTCTTTCCCCCCCCCCCCCCTCACCCCTCTTCTTTTCCTCTTCCCCCCTTTTTCCTCCCTTTTTCCCCCTGCCCTGTCCTTCTCCTTCTTCTTTCTCCACCTTATTCTTTTCCTCCCCCATTCTACATCCCCATTGCACCCTTTCACTTACCTCACCAACCCCCCCCCCCTTTTCCCTCCCCTCCCCCATTTCCCATTTTCCTCACTCTTTTGTTTTCCCAGCTTTGTCGTCCTTCCCCCTGTCCTTACCCCCATTCCCCCCTTTTTCTCCGTTTTCTTGCACAACCGTCCTTTAATACATCATTTATTAGGATTAACCAATAAACCTCTTCCATCAGAGCCCGTTCTTATTATCCCCCACGTGCGCCCTAGGGGGCCACTGCCTGGGCCGACCCACGATCGCTCTGGCATTAAGGTGAGTAGTCCTTTGACTCTCCTACAAGACGCAACACTGAGATCTTGAATTCTGAATTCTTTATTAAACCATTGTATATAATTGCTTGTTGTTATTATCTTCTCATTTATTTTACCTGTATACCCTATAGACATTCTCCTGAAGAAGCAGTTTTACACTGCGAAACCGGTCGAGACAACGACTCCACCGATTAGACTAAACGATCTTGTGATCGATCTGATTTGTGGGGTTTGTCCCAATTGTCTTGTAATTTTTGTATATTTTGTATTATTATAATATGTCAAAATAAATATCTATATATTTTTTTACATTGTTTTATGTTAGTGCCTTTAAAATCCCACACAACCTCCCCTTCCCCCCCCCCTCTCTTCTCTTGATCTATGGTCAATCAACCAGGCCCCAAGCAGCCTTTGTTTGAGTTCACTGATTAAGATACACCTACGATGTTGAGGTGTACATGGCGACTTTCGAGAGAGTCGCTGACCGCAAAGGATGGCCAAAAGAGCAGTGGGCGGGACTATTGGCCCCATTCCTAACAGGAGAACCCCAAAAGGCCTATTTTGACCTAGAACCAGATAAGGCCCAGGACTATGAGACTCTAAAGACAGAAATACTCGCACGCTTGGGTGTCACCATGGCAGTCCGTGCCCAGCGCGTGCATCAGTGGTCCTATTCCAGCAACAAGCCACCCCGGTCACAAATGTTTGACCTGGTCCACCTCACCAGGAAGTGGTTGCAGCCAGAGATTTTGACCAGCCCTCAGATTGTGGAGCGTGTGGTAATGGACCGGGAACCTGCGTGCGCTCCCCGCTGCCCTGAGGAAGTGGGTCGGACAGGGGGACCCCAACACTGCAGCCCAAATGGTCGACCTAGTGGAGAGGTACAGTGCTACCGAGGACTTGGTAAACCCACCTACGCCCCACTTCGGTGTGTCTAGGGGTGCAAGATCTCCCAGCGGTTCGGGTAAGACTGTTCCGGGGTTCAAGAGTTTGGGGAGAGTGGATAAGACTGTTGTTACAGCAGATGAGACTGTAGGTCCTAGACCTGGAGACTGGTCAAAGAAGCCAGGAAGGTCTTTGGGACCGTTAAGAGGACTGGGGGTAGGGCAAATACGGTGTTTTCGTTGCCATGCATTAGGCCATATTGATGCAAACTGCCCTTTAAATGATGAACCTATGCAATGTGATTATGTTGATAGGGTAAGACGCATTTCTCTGTTTGCACAGGTCGCATGTGTTGCGACAGGTCAGAGTCGCCTTGAAAAACAGATGTGCGTTATTTCAGTAGATGGCAAGCCTCTTACAGCCCTGCTAGACTCTGGTAGTGTGGTGACCCTAGTCAGGAGTGCTTGTGTAGACCCCGCAAAACTACACCCCAGTAGTATTGGGGTAATATGCATCCATGGGGACACTCGGGACTACCAGACAGCGGTGGTTAAGGTTGATACCCCCTGGGGCAGTGTAACACATTCAGTGGGGGTGGTACCCTCACTGCTCCATGAAGCTTTAGTGGGGAGAGACTTTCCTCATTTTTGGAAGTTATGGGAGAGCGAAGGGAGGCCCGTAGATAGAGCTCCCTCTACTGGGGAAACATGGGAACTCTCACCAGACGCATTTTTCCAAAGGGAAGGGCATGCTGTTGGTGGGATCGAGGAGGCCGGAGATCCTCTTCCATTCCCTGCCATGGCTGGGGAACCGGAGGACTTGGAAGCTAGCACCCAGCCTGAGGGTAACGAACAGGAAATCCCGCCTGACCCTGACATGGAGAGTAGCCAAAATGTGGTACCCGACTTGGAGGTCAGGAGGGAGGATTTCTGTACCGAGCAGCTGCGAGAGCCCACCCTCATGAATGCCAGGGAAAATGTTAAGATGTTGGATGGGGAACTGGTGGATCCTAATTGGGTGGTGTCCTATCCCTACATGGCAATTAAAAACAATTTGTTATATCGAGTGATAAAACATGGAGAGGAATAGGTAGAACAGCTACTGGTTCCCAAACCCTTTCGCAGGGTGGTGCTAGACCTGGCTCATGGTCATGTAATGGGGGGATATCTCGGGGTTGAAAAAACCCGGGAGAGAATCGCCCAAAGATTCTTCTGGCCCGGTTTGCATGCAGAGGTCAAGGAGTACTGCGAATCGTGCCCCGAGTGCCAAATGTCAGCACCGTCGCCCCATTTTCGCAGCCCCCTTGTCCCTCTACCAATAATTGAGGTCCCCTTTGAGAGGATTGGCATGGACCTGGTGGGGCCGGTGGTGAAATCTGCCCGAGGTCACCAGCATATTCTGGTGATCCTCGACAATGCGACTCGCTATCCTGAGGCCATACCCTTGTGTAACACATCCGCTAAGGTTATTGCCAAGGAATTAGTCCAGGTGTTTAGTCGAGTGGGGATCCCAAAAGAGGTCTTGACCGATTAAGGCACCCCTTTTATGTCTAGGGTTACCAAGGAATTGTGTAGATTGTACAAAATCTCCCATCTCCGTACTTCTGTCTACCACCCCCAGACAGATGACCTGGTCGAAAGGTTTAATAAAACATTAAAGAGTATGTTGAAAAAGGTGGATACCCGTGATACCGGACGTTCCCATCACGGATGCCCTGTCCGTAGCACAACAAAGTGACGTTCGTGCAGAAAAATAGAGACTTTTTCTCCCCCTTACCCGGACTGACCAACACGATCCAACATGACATAGTGACGGAAACAGGGGTTCGGGTAAATGTAAAACCGTATAGAATTCCAGAGGCCCGGCGAGAGGCAGTTGCGGAGGAAATAAAAAATATGTTAGAGTTGGATGTGATCGAAGAGTCCCACAGTGAGTGGTCAAGTCCCATAGTGCTGGTCCCAAAACCTGATGGCAGTATCAGGTTTTGTAATGACTTTAGAAAACTTAACAGTGTGTCCAAGTTTGACGCCTACCCGATTCCCCGGGTCGACGAACTTGTGGACAGGTTGGGACAGGCTCGCTACATAACGACCCTAGACCTAACGAAAGGTTATTGGCAGATACGCTTACTGAATCGGCCAAGGAGAAGACTGCCTTTTCCACTCCTGAGGGCTCGTTTCAGTATAAGCGGATGCCGTTTGGTCTGCACGGAGCCCCTGCATCATTCCAGCGAATGATGGACAAAATTTTAAGACCACATCGCTCGTATGCAGCGGCGTACTTGGACGATGTGGTCATCCACAGCCCAGATTGGGAATCGCACCTGCTCCGTGTACAAGCGGTGGTAGATTCCCTTAGGGAAGCACGTCTCACGGCCAATCCAAAAAAATGTGCCATAGGCCTGGAGGAGGTCAAATACCTTGGGTACATTATTGGCCGGGGAGTGGTCAAGCCGCAGACCAATAAGATTGAGGCAATTCAAAAATGGCCCCAACCAGTCAATAAAAAACAAGTGAGGGCCTTCCTGGGCATTACGGGGTATTACAGGCGTTTCATACCCAATTTTGCCACCCCCTTGACCGATCTGACGAAGGGTAGGGGGTCGGTTATGGTCAAGTGGAACCCCGAAGCCGAGGAGGCATTTCAGAAGTTAAAACAGGCTCTTTGTATGGTACCCGTACTAGTAACCCCGGATTTTAGCCAGGAGTTTGTTGTACAGACGGACGCCTCTGAGGTGGGCCTAGGGGCCGTACTGTCACAGAACAGGGATGGTGAGGAGCACCCAGTGGTATACCTGAGCAGGAAGCTGAACAAGCACGAGAAAAATTATGCCATCGTAGAAAAGGAGTGTCTCGCCATTAAGTGGGCCTTAGACTCCCTGAGGTATTACCTACTGGGGAGGTCATTTAAGCGGGTCACAGACCATGCTCCCCTGAAGTGGATGTGTGATAACAGGGAGAAAAATGCTCGTGTGACAAGGTGGTTCCTGGCTTTACAGCCTTTTAAATTTACGGTGGAGCACAGGCCAGGAAAGCTCGAAAATAATGCAGATGCCCTCTCCCGTGTGCACTGTATGGTTGGGTCAAGTGCTCAGCCACAGGGGCTTGAGCAGAGGGGGAGGATATGTGATGGTATGCGAGGTGCGATACATGATAATAGGTACATTTCACCTTGCATACGTTCTATTATGAGGGACTGAACCGGAATCCGGTCCGGGTTTTACAACCTCTGGGCCTGGCTAGGGTTCCGGTCTGGATGTTTGGGTCCACTCGAGTCCACAATCAGCTGGACTTTAAAAGATCAGGAAGAGAGCACAACAGTGTCTGGCTTTGAGACTCAGGAAGGGACCTGAGTGAGGGGAGCACTGAGTGCTGGACTAAAAAGGTTTGCTTTACTGCATATTTTGTGGGTGGCGGGGACCAGCCCTGCACTGTATAGAGAGGAGACTATTTGTTTAGTTAGCGCCAGACAGCAAGGATTTAATTTATTGTTTTGTTTATTTTTAAACCTGCAAACCATTTGTAAAAAAAAGGCCTGGCATCCGCCAGACTTAAAAAGAAAGTGCCTGCTTGCAGACTATCATTCAGAAAAGGTGATCCCCACGAGCTAATCTCCCACAATTTGTATTCATATTGACCTTTTATATTACATAATGAAACAAACAGAACTGAAAACAGAAGGAAAATTCTGCAAGGACTGTACCCAGAGTGGATTGTTTTCTTTTCTACGAAATTGAAGTTACACTTTAGGTGATAACCTTAAAGTGTATGTAAACCCCCCCCTATCATTTTCAGCCAAGGAAGCTGCTATCTTTGCCTCTGTTTAATCTACAACTGCCATGATGCTGCACATGTCATCAGTTATGACACCAGCGACTGGATGGTTTGACAGTTTGGTTGAGCACACAACCAATGGGAGTATTACATTTCCGGCACATGCCGTAAATGAAACTGTTTTATTGATGGGTTTACTTCCGCTTTAAAAAAGTAAAATAGGGCAAACTCCCACAATGCAAATGCTGCCAAATCTGTGCTATAAACAAATATTGAGGCACATTCAGCACACAGTACTGTACTTTATTGAATGCAACACATCTAAAACGTTGTTATTTTCATGTGAATACAGAATGATAATGCCCTTCAGTTCAGAAATACATCTCATACAGCAGCCTATTCCCCTTAAAGGGGTTGTAAAGGTTTTTTTTTTTTTTTTTTTCTAAATAGGTTCCTTTAAGTTAGTGCATTGTTGGTTCACTTACCTTTTCCTTCAATTTCCCTTCTAAATGTTTTTTTCTTTGTCTGAACTCCTCACTTCCTGTTTCTCCTCAGTAAACTTGCTACCATCATCCGAGCAGTGGTTAGTCAGTCAGAACAGCTTACTGAACAGCTTACTGAGGAGGAACAGGAAGTGAGAAATTCAGACAAAGAAAACAAAGAAAAAAAACATTTAGAAGGGAAATCGAAGGAAAAGGTAAGTGAACCAACAATGCACTAGCTATATTTTAGAAAATAAAAAACAAACCTTTACAACCCCTTTAACCTAGAAGGAGGTCTGCTAAAAATATGGTGTGGATATAATTCAATTCTGTATATAACGCATAGATGTAAGGCTCTTAACAGCAGAAACATGTCTGCCAACTACAATTTAGTATATACATACAATCCTAGTCAAAATGTTTAGGGTATCAAAGAAATTTGTGTATACTACACTCCAATGAGTCAACGCACCCAAAGCATAAATAGTTAATCATTTTGTCTTATTGATATGTGTGATACACCATTTATTTATCATACAGTAAAAGGTATATTTGGTATTCTTCCATCTGGTTGGAGATAGGTAGCATCTGAGCCTATACTTGGCCTTTACGAGAGCAGGGATCCCAGGAATGGACCTGTCCTGTATACAACACCGCACATGCACCCCAGTCAGAGTACACATAAGGAGAATCTTGCTAGGAGCCA
Organism: Rana temporaria; assembly: GCF_905171775.1. Taxonomy (NCBI): domain Eukaryota; kingdom Metazoa; phylum Chordata; class Amphibia; order Anura; family Ranidae; genus Rana; species Rana temporaria. Next base: position 186,928,776 of record NC_053493.1, on the reverse strand, counting down.
GGGGAAGAATGTTTTTCACAGAATAGACTTTGCATGTCTCTTCTGCCAAAAATCTACGTCAGAACATTTTTTTTATTTGTAGACTATAGTTCTGATTTAACTTTTTTTTTTAATTTAACCATTGTGAGAGTAGATAAACACATTCAATTTAACGTATATTTTATTTAAATACTTAAGATCATCATCCTGATAGTAGATATGTTTTAGCTTTTTATATATTTGCCTTAACAAATATGCCAATTCAAAAACTTCCATAGCCATACAAAATGGTTCACACCTAATTTGTGTAACTCCAACAAAATGATACATGATTTCCTTTTTAAAAAAAAGCACATTGCTTTCATGATTGAATGAGACAAACCATCAAACAAAAATGAGCATTAAATTTAAATGGTAAAGAAGCTACACAAAGCACTTAAGTGTACTCATTATTATGGCCTTTGCAACCTGAGGCCACTGGAGGATTTCTAATTTAGTCAGCATTATGCAGTTTGAAGTGTTTCATGTTCTGCATGGGGGCAGGTTGCAATTCTAATATCGGTGGCCATGAAAAATATGCACATACGTTTAGTATTAAAATCTCCAAGGGTGTAATGAAAAAGACAGACACGTGTTGCTATGTGTGATGGAGACTTTTCTTAAATCAATAATTTGGACATAATTTATCACCATTTTATTTTTTGCCAATGACATTTCTTTTCCATTTGGTAAGGAGTTTTATTATGCATGCATATTTTGGAAAGTTAATAAGTTCCAAACCTTTGATTGCTTAGAGCAACACGCTTTTGTTAGATGCTCTTGTGACATATACAACTTCCCACTGACAGTTGATTTCAGATAAAAAGAGTAATTGCTTATTTTATCAAATTCAGGAAATATGGATCATTCCTCCCACCCGGTCTATTACATCAGTTATTATGGTGTTACCTTTCATGGGTTTGTCTCATTAAAAGTGTCTACACAAGCAGTAACTGCCTTATTTAAATTCATTTTTGCATCTGAGATATCTATGTATCACTGACTCTACATTGTGTGGGTAGTTAATTGTTTATCTGACTGTTGTGATGCTGTGACATGTCAATATGGTCAATATTTTTTATTGAACCAGTTAATTGTATTTATTTTTTAACATGAGAAAAGGTTATAACTACAAATGAAAACAAGATAATACAAATTTGTTTTGTTTTTTTATAAAGAATACTAAAACAAGCCTTTTTTGTTACATTTAACAAGTATATTCTTTGTTGTGAAATGTAATGGGCAAAGTTTTGTTGAGATGTTTCCTAATGCAAACTGTTTTTGTAACATTACGAACTAAGATGAATAATAATAATAATTATTAATAATAATAATCTGGCAACTGGATGTTACAGCATTCTTAAATGCTTTTCAATTCCTGTTCTCAAGGCCCACATGCAGTCAAAACAATTATTTTGCTTTATAGATTAAACTATTATTGTCTTTAAATTACAGAAATTCTGTTTAGACAGACAGAGAGCAGAGCCAAAATGAGTATACAACACAGTGGAATTAAAAAAATAATTTCCCATGCAAGTCCCTAGCACTCAACTTATACCTTGATGACCATACAGTCCAAACTCTTCAGCAGTCCTTTCCCTATAAGTGGTACTCTGATGCCCTTCTATACTTGGGCATTCACTTGATCCCTTTTCTAGATACTCTATATCAGATGAACTATCCCCCTCTCTATAAGAAGCTGTCTGGGGAGCTTGATAGATGTGCTTCCAATCCCCCCTCCTGGGTTGGCAGGCTGCACTCGATCAAAATGAACATTCTGCTAAGTATTTCACACCTGTTCAGAACGCTTTCAGTCTCGATTAATATGTCAAATCTAAATCTATTCCCATGGAAGTTGCTGAAATTTGCTTGGGGTGATAAGAGACCTAGGGTAAATAGACGCACAATATACACGCCTAAATTAAAGGGTGGCTTAGGTGTTCCCGACTTGACCAAGTTGTAAAATTCTGCACAATTGGCCCAATTGATACTTTATCATTTCTGGCATGCCTAGTCACTGTGGATGAAACTGGAGTCATCTATCCTTCCCACTATTTCTGATGGAATATCATTAGCTGCCAGTAACGGAAGTGTTTATATACTCTCAATGGCATAGTTGACAACTGTCAGGATATAACATTTGCCTGAACTGCTAGGGATGGCTAGAGGCCCAACAATCTACTGCTACCTTCTTAATGGGTTTGTCAAACACAGACAAAGGTTGTAGCAGAGCCCTGTGTACATCTCCTACCTTGCCAACTCACTGGAGTTAACACAGGACGGACAATAGTCAGCTATGTCAGTAAGCATGGTAGGCCAATAAAAGTTGTGTATCAACCGCTCCCTGGTTTTAGTGATCCCCAAGTGCCCTGCTAGGGAAATCTCATAAGCCACTTTTAGCAACTGTCCCCTGAATTGACTGGGTACAACAAGCTGCCTCCTATCTATGTCAGTCTCATTCCCCTCTGTGGGCAAACCCTCCCTGTACAGTTTTCCTTTGTCTAAGTAAACCTGTGTTTGTCATTCTCTGCAGGGGGGCAATCAGCTAGACTCCTGAGCTGTTCTAGGGTTTGGTCTGTCTGTAGTGCTGTCTCAAAGGCAGAATTACATGTCCCAACAAGCAGTCCCATGGCAAACAGACAGCTACTGAGGCTCAAAAGAGGTGCTGTCCACTGGGTCAGAACAAGCATAGGGACCTTAGACCTCCTGCTGTTCAGTGACCACCAGTATTCGCAATGCATCATTAGCATCATCACATTCAACAATTACATTTGTAGCATTATAAAAACATACCTTACCTTCACAGGCAAGGGGGTCTCCTCTCCTTTCTTTGAAGAAGGAGGACCTTGTACTTCCACTCCTCTCTCCCTCTCCCTCTGCCCATCCACAGGTTGCCCAGATATTCAACCCACATCTGTACGCAGTACCTTGGGAGGTCCAGAGGGTTCCATGAGAGTGTCCTCAGCAGGTGCGTAATATGAGACAAGGGTCCCTAAACCAACACCCAGCAACACATCAGTGGGGATCTCTTCAAACTGGGGGACCGGGAAGCCAGCTACCACGTCCTAACAGCCAATGAGTCATCAGCTGTCAGCGGCTTCCCCACTGAAAGTGAAAAAAAAATGCCAGTCAAAAAAAATCACAAAAAAAACTGCATGGGGTCCCCCCCAGGTCTATGCCAGGCCCTTCGCGTCTAGTATGGATTCAGAGGGGACCCCTCATGCCAAAATGTAACAAAAATGGTGTGGGGTTCTCCCCAAATCTATACCAGGCACTTCGGGTCTGGTATGAATATTAAGGGGAACCCCGCATCAAAAAATAATTGTGTGGGGGTACCCCCAAAATCCATACCAGGCCCTTTAGGGTCTGGTATTGATATTAAGGGGAACCCTGTGCCAAAATTTTCCAAAAAAATGGCATGGGGGTCCCTCCAAAATCCATACCAGACCCTTATCTGAGCATGCAACCTGGCAGGCCCCAGGAAAAGAGGGGGGTTTTTTGGGGTCCCCCCAAAACACCTTGTCCCGATGTTGATGGGGACAAGGGCCTCTTCCCCACAACCCTTGCCTGGTGGTTGTGGGGGACTCCGGGCGGGCGGCTTAGCGGAATCTGGAAGCCCCCATTTACAAGGGGACCCACAAATCCCATCCACCCCATGTGAATGGGTATCAGGTACATTGTACCCCTGCGCATTCACCAAAAAAAGGTCACAAAAGTAAAAATGACAGTTAAAATTTTTTAACAATTCCTTTATTAAAAAAAAATGTACCGTGATGTAAATCCATCTTTGATCACAGCGCCAAAGACCGGAGAACAAAAAAAAAAGAAAAACTCTGCCTCGATGGGAGTCGTCCCACCCGACTGCAGCCTTTTGATGCTGACAGCTCTTATATATGACCCCAACCCCTTCTGACATCAAGTGACGTCACCTCAGAGGGAAGCGGGGTCACCCATTTAGTCACCTGGGTGGCCCCACCCTCAGCTATATAACAGCTGTCATCGCAAAAAGGCTGCAGTCACGGGGTACGCCTCCCATCGTGGCTGAGTTTTTCCGCTGTTGTTGCGCTGTAATCGAAGATGGAGTTACATCGCGGGACATTTTATTTATTTGTTTTTGAATACAGCACTTTTTTTACCCTTTTTTTGGCAAATGAGTAGGGGTACAATGTACCCGATACACTTTCACATGGGGAGTGGGATGTGGGGGTCCCCTTGTTAAAAGGGCTTCCAGATTCTGATAAGCCCCCTGTCCACAGACCCCCACAACCACCGGGCAAGGGCTGCAGGGAAGAGGTCCTTGTCCCCATCAACATGGGGGCAAAGTGTTTTGGGGAGACTCCAAAACATTCTCCCCATGTTGAGGGCATGTGTCTTGGTATGGTTCAGGAGGGGGGCACTCTCTCGTCCCTCCTTTTCCTGCAGCCTGCCAGGTTGCATGCTCAGATAAGGGCCTGGTATGGATTTTGGGGGGACCACCACACCATTTTTAAAATGTGGGTGCAGGGTTCCCCTTAATATCAATACCAGACCCAAAGGGCCTGGTATCGACTGAAGGGGTCCCCACGCCATTTTTTTTTAAGGAATAGCCAATGACACATCAGCATGAGCATGGCTATTTCCATTATATTAATGGCTCATTTGCTAAACATTGTTGTATTTGTGTATAGTAGGGATGTCCCGATACCGATACTTGTACTCGGGGGAAATGCTCCGATGCCTCAGCCGATACCTGGGCAGGCAAGGGAGTTGCAAGTCTTCTCCCCCCGTGCTCCGTGAACTCTTTCCTCCCCTCCTGTGCTCCGTGAACTCTTTCCTCCCCTCCCGTGCTCCGTGAACTCTTTCCTCCCCTTCCGTCGCTCTGTGAACTCTTTCCTCCCCTCCCGTGCTCCGTGAACTCTTTCCTCCCCTCCAATGCTCCGTGAACTCTTTCCTCCCCTCCCGTGCTCCGTGCACTCTTTCCTCCCCCCCTGCTCCGAGCAGTCTCCCCCCCCCGTACTCCGTGCCGCTCTTCCCCGCGCCGATTGAACTGCGCATGCTCCGTTTTGAAATTTCCCGCTGTGCTTTGCACTTTTGAACTTTTACGTGAGTTAAGTCCATCCCTATTCACGGACGACTTACGCAAAAAAAAATTCAAATTTAGACGCGGGAACGACGGCCATACTTAACATGGCAAGTCTATCTATACGCCGCAAAATACCAGCTTTAACTATACGCCGGAAAAAGCCGACTACAGACGATGTTATAAAATGCGATGGCCGCGCGTACGTTCGTGGATCGTCGTAATTCGCTAATTTGCATACCCGACACGGAAAACGCCACCCAGCGGATGCCGAAGTATTGCATCTTAGATCCGAAGGCGTACGAAGACGTACACCTGTCGGATCTAACCCAGAAGCCGTCGTATCTTGTTTTAAGGATTCAAAACAACGATACGTCGCGGGAAATTTGAAAGTACACCGGCGTATCAGTAGATACGCCGGCATACTTGCTCTCTGGATCTGGCCCATAGTATCTGGGGGGTGTCTATAGTATGCCTGTGAAGTAGCAAGTGTTTCCCGTGTTTAGAACAGTCCCTGAACAAAATTACATGTCTAAGGAATAAAAGTAATTTAAAACTGCTTGCGGCTTTAATGTAATGTTGGGTCCTGGCTAGGGATGAGCTTCGTGTTCGAGTCGAACGTATGTTTGGCTCGAAAATCGTATGTTCGATCGTTCGTCGAAATACGAACATAGCAGGTGGTTCGCGCTAAATTCGAGTGACGCGTCACGGCCCATAACTCACTGCAGCATTGCTGGCTGATGATTGGCCAAGCATGCAATATGACCCACATGCTTGGCCAATCACAGTGCCATCAGTATAGAGAGCCGTAATTGGCCAAAGCCAGGGTGGCTTTGGCCAATTATGGCTCAGGGCTTTAGTACATGCCCCACACTAAAAAAGGCTGCCTGCAGGGCGGTCTTGTGTAGTGTGTTGCTGTGCTGGTTAGAGATCAGTCCTAGAAAGAGAGAGAGAGTGTTTTTTTTTCTAGGTAGATAGAGCAGGCAGGCTAGTCAGTTAAAGTTACAGGGCCAGATTCACAAAGAGATACGACGGTGTAGCTCATCGTATCTCTGACTTACACTGGTCCTATCTATGCGCCTGATTCATAGAATCAGTTACGCATAGATAGGGCTTAGATCCGACAGTGTTACAATGTGTTACACTGTCGGATCTTATTTTCGATTTAAAAATGGCGCCGGGGGCGTTCCCGCTGATTTACCTTGAATAATATGTAAATCAGCGAGATACACAAATTCACGAACGTACGCGGACCCGACGCAGTCTTCTTACGACGTTTCCGTAGCGGCTTTCCCGTCGTATACTTACCCCTGCTTTTATCAGGCGCAGCCAATGTTAAGTATAGCCGGCGTTCCCGCGTCGAATTTGAATTTTCTAACGTCGTTTGCGTACGCTGATTCACAAACACGCGCGTCGCAAGTCACGCTCACGTCGAAACCACTGACGTCCTAGTGACGTCAGTGGGAGCAATGCACGCCGGGAAATTCCCCGGACGGCGCATGCGCATTTAAATCGGCGCGGGAACGCGCCTGATTTAAATAGTACACTCCCCCTAGCCGCAGAATTTGAATTTCGCCGGGGAATTTAGGGTCCGCCGCCGCAAGTTTGGAGGTAAGTGGTTTGTGAATTAGCCACTTGCCTCTCAAACTTGCGGGAGCGGATCTTAAATCACGTAGATCGAGCGGATCTATAGATCCGCTGATCTACGTGAATCTGGCCCACAGTGTGTAGAGGATATATATACATCCCATACACTGTATAGTTTAGCTAGATCAGTTCTTCCTAATTCACTCTCAGGCAGTTGATTGTGCTAGCTGCAGTATTCTCACGTGGTGTATTGCCCGTGTGCTCTGTAGTTTGCACCTAAAGCTACTTGGTGTGTATTGCACTTGTGCTCTGTAGTTTGCACCTAAAGTTACTTGGTGTGTACTGCACCTGTGCTCTGTAGTTTGCACCTAAACCTACTTGGTCTGTACTGCCCTTGTGCTTTGTAGTTTGCACCAAAACCTACTTGGTGTATACTGCAAGTGTGCTCTGTATTTGCACCTAAACCTACTTAGTGTGTACTGCACGTGTGCTCTGTAGTTTGCACCTAAACCTACTTGGTGTGTACTGCACGTGTGCTCTGTAGTTTGCACCTAAACCTACTTGGTGTGTACTGCACGTGTGCTCTGTAGTTTGCACCTAAACCTACTTGGTGTGTACTGCACCTGTGCTCTGTAGTTTGCACCTAAACCTACATGGTGTGTACTGCACTTGTGCTTTGTAGTTTGCACCAAAACCTACTTGGTGTATACTGCAAGTGTGCTCTGTATTTGCACCTAAACCTACTTAGTGTGTACTGCACGTGTGCTCTGTAGTTTGCACCAAAACCTACTTGGTGTGTACTGCACTTGTGCTCTGTGGTTTGCACCTTAACCTACTTGGTGTGTACTGCACGTGTGCGCTGTATTTTGCACCTAAACCTACTTGGTGTGTACTGCACTTGTGCTCTGTAGTTTTCACCTAAACCTACTTGGTGTGTACTGTACTTGTGCTCTGTAGTTTGCACCTAACCCTACTTGGTGTGTACTGCACTTGTGCTCTGTAGTTTGCACATAAACCTACTTGGTGTGTACTGCACTTGTGCTCTGTAGTTTGCACATAAACCTACTTGGTGTGTACTGCACGTGTGCTCTGTAGTTTGCACCTAAACCTATTTGGTGTGTACTGCTTGTGTGCTCTGTAGTTTGCACATAAAGCTACTTGGTGTGTACTGCACTTGTGCTCTGTAGTTTTCACCTAAACCTACTTGGTGTGTGCTCTGTAGTTTGCACCTAAACCTACTTGGTGTGTACTGCACTTGTGCTCTGTAGTTTGCACCTAAACCTACTTGGTGTGTACTGCACTTGTGCTCTGCAGTTTGCACCTAAAGCTACTTGGTGTGTACTGCCCGTGTCCTTTGCAGTTTGCACCTAAAGCTATGAGGTGTGTGTACTGCCTTTGTCCTCTGCAGGCCATTAATATGTCTGGAAGGACAACAATGAGAGGCAGAGAGTCACGAGGGCAAGCAGGCTCTGCATCTAGAGGCAAAAGTGCTGGTCGTGGACACGGTGCATCCTCATCTGCACATGGCCATTGGACACGCTCGTCCTTGTTTACGGCAGCTGGCCGTGTTGAGCCGCAACATGCCGAAGACTTGGTAGAGTGGAAAACCAAGCCGTCCTCATCCTCCTCATCCTCTCTCACCCAGGCTGAGGTTACTTTGTCTGGCAAAGTAGCTGCCAAGGCGTCCTCTTCCCTCTGCTCAATGGCATCACTAACTCCTTCCCTAGCCCCACCAGGTCCTCCTGAGGAGTCCCCCGAACTGTTTGAACACAGTGTTGGGTACATGCTGCATGAGGATGCGCAGCGTTTTGAAGGCCCCGATGATGGTACACAGATAGGGGAAGGCAGTAACGTGAGCCCAGAGAGAGGGGGTGCCCAAGAAGGACAGCAATCTGGCAGTCATGTTCCCCCAGCTGCAGCATACTGCCAGGTTTTCTACAGTGATGAGAAGGGAGGGGATGATGAGGTCACTGACTCTACGTGGGTGCCTGATAGGAGAGAGGAGGAGGAGGAGGAGGAGGCACAGGCACATCTTCAACGAGGCAGGATGCCCTCCAGGGGCCAGCTTAAGGGCAGCACACCGACTGCATCACAACGAAGAGCTACGCATGTGCAGGGCGCTGCTGTGTCTCAGCGTAATTGCAAAAGTTCTTTGGTGTGGGCCTTTTTTGAGACGAGTGCATCAGATCGCACCACTGCTATTTGCAACATATGTCTCAAGCGTATCTCGCGTAGCCAAAACATCACCCGCTTGGGCACCACATGCTTGACCAGACATATGTCGACCTGCCATGCAGTTCGTTGGCAAGCGTACCTCAAAGACCCACACCAAAGAACAAAGTGGACCTCCCCTTGCCCCTCATCAGCTGGGATCTCGAACCCCACTTTACCCTCAGTCCTCTCTGAAGCCTGCACTGAAGGTGTAGAATTAGGTGTGTCACAGCCTAGTACATGTGGGCAATCTACTATCGGTACACCGATGGCAGATTGTACCAGACAAATTTCCCTGCCCCAGCTGCTGCAGCGCCAAAATAAGTACTCTCCCAGCCATCCACATGCTCAGCGGTTGAATGCTAGCTTAGCTAAATTGCTAGCACTTTAACTGCTGCCTTTTCAGTTGGTAGATTCTGCCCCCTTCTGTGAGTTTGTGGAATGTGCGGTACCTCAGTGGCAAGTTCCGAAATGCCACTTTTTCTCACGGAAGGGGATTCCGGCTCTCTACTGCCATGTGGAAGGCAATGTCCATGCCTCGCTGGACAGGGCGGTCAGTGGTAAGGTGCATATTACCGCTGACTCATGGTCCAGCAGGCATGGACAGGGACGTTACCTATCTTTCACGGCGCATTGGGTGACGCTGGCAGCTGGGAAGGACACAGGACAAGGTACAGTAGTGTTGGAGGTTGTTCCGCCACCACGCCTCCAAAATGCTACTACAGGTTGTGTCGAATTTTTCAGATTTGGAATTTTTCAGATTTGGAATTTTTCAGATTTGGAATTTTTCAAATTTCGAATTTTTAAATTTTCGAAATTCGAAAAAAATGAAAAATTCGAAAATTGAAAAACTCGAAAATTTCGACATTTCTGAAAAAATCGAAATTGGAAAAATTCGAAATTTCGATTTTCGAATTTTTCGAAAATTGAAAAATTCGAAATCGAAAATTTAAAAAATCGAAAATTGAAAAAAATGTTTCAATTTTCGAATTTTCGTATTCCGAATTTTCGTATTTCCGAATTTCAAAAATTCGAAAATTGGAAAATTTCAAATTGGAAAATTTCAAATTGGAAAATTTCAAATTGGAAATTTGAAAAATTCGAAATTTGAAAAATTCGAAAATTCGAATTTTTAGATTTTCGAATTTTCCAATTTTCGAAATTTCGATTTTCGAATTTTTACATTTTCGAAATTTAGAAATTTCGTATTTCCGAATTTTGAAAATCGAAAAGTTCGAAAATTGAAATTTCGAAAATTGAAAAATTCTAAAATCCAAATTTCGAAAATTGAAACATTCTAAAATCCAAATTTGAAAAATTCTAAAATCGAAATTTGAAAAATTCGAAAATCGAAATTTCGAAAATTGAAAATTGAAAAATTCGAAAATTGATAAATTCGAAATTCGAAAATAGAAAAATTCGAAATTTGAAAAATTCTAAAATTCCAATTTTTTAGATTTTCCAATTTGAAAAATTCAAAATTTAAAGATTCGAAATTTGAAGAAATTTTTTTTAAATTTTCGAATTTCGAATTTTTTCATTTTCGAAATTTCGAAATTCGAAAATCGAAATTTCGAAATTTCGAAATTCGAAAATCGAAATTTCGAAATTCGAAAAATTCAAAAATAGAAATTTCGAAAATTGAAAAATTCGAAAATCCAAATTTCGAAAATTGAAAAAATCGAAAATTGAAAAATTCGAAAATTGAAAAAAATGTTTCAATTTTCGAATTTTCGTATTCCGAATTTTCGTATTTCCGAATTTTTCAATTTTTGAAATTTTGAAATTTCGTATTTCCGAATTTTCGAAATTTCGAAAATTGAAAAATTTGAAAATCGAAATTTCGAAAATTCAAAAATTCGAAAACTCAAAAATTCAAAATACGAAATTTCGAAAATACGAAATTTTCGAAATTCGAAAAAAATGAAAAATTCGAAAATTGAAAAACTCGAAAATTTCGACATTTCTGAAAAAATCGAAATTGGAAAAATTCGAAATTTCGATTTTCGAATTTTTCGAAAATTGAAAAATTCGAAATCGAAAATTTAAAAAATCGAAAATTGAAAAAAATGTTTCAATTTTCGAATTTTCGTATTCCGAATTTTCGTATTTCCGAATTTCAAAAATTCGAAAATTGGAAAATTTCAAATTGGAAAATTTCAAATTGGAAATTTGAAAAATTCGAAATTTGAAAAATTCGAAATTTGAAAAATTCGAAAATTCGAATTTTTAGATTTTCGAATTTTCCAATTTTCGAAATTTCGATTTTCGAATTTTTACATTTTCGAAATTTAGAAATTTCGTATTTCCGAATTTTGAAAATCGAAAAGTTCGAAAATTGAAATTTCGAAAATTGAAAAATTCTAAAATCCAAATTTCGAAAATTGAAACATTCTAAAATCCAAATTTGAAAAATTCTAAAATCGAAATTTGAAAAATTCGAAAATCGAAATTTCGAAAATTGAAAATTGAAAAATTCGAAAATTGATAAATTCGAAATTCGAAAATAGAAAAATTCGAAATTTGAAAAATTCTAAAATTCCAATTTTTAGATTTTCCAATTTGAAAAATTCAAAATTTAAAGATTCGAAATTTGAAGAAATTTTTTTTAAATTTTCGAATTTCGAATTTTTTCATTTTCGAAATTTCGAAATTCGAAAATCGAAATTTCGAAATTCGAAAAATTCAAAAATAGAAATTTCGAAAATTGAAAAATTCGAAAATCCAAATTTCGAAAATTGAAAAAATCGAAAATTGAAAAATTCGAAAATTGAAAAAAATGTTTCAATTTTCGAATTTTCGTATTCCGAATTTTCGTATTTCCGAATTTTTCAATTTTTGAAATTTTGAAATTTCGTATTTCCGAATTTTCGAAATTTCGAAAATTGAAAAATTTGAAAATCGAAATTTCGAAAATTGAAAAATTCGAAAACTCAAAAATTCGAAATACGAAATTTCGAAAATACGAAATTTCGAAAATTCGAAAATTGAAAAATTCGAAATGTCAAAAATTCGAAAATTGAAAAATTCGAAATTTTCCCGAATTACGAAAAAATTAAAATAATTACGAAAAATAATTACGACAAAATAAATAAAAAAAACGAAAATAACATAAAGGAAAAAAACTATTTTTTTGGCAGTGCACATGTCTAGTTGACACCACGCCAGCTTAAGCCAGGAATGGTGGTTTGCGACAATGGCACCAACCTCCTCTCCGCCCTGCGACAGGGACAACTGACCCATGTGCCCTGTTTTGTTCATGTCCTTAATTTGGTGGTGTAGAGGTTCTTGGGCAAGTACCCGGGCTTACAGGATGTCCTGAAGCAGGCCAGGAAAGTCTGTGTGCATTTCCGAAGGTCATATAATGCCAGTGCTCGGCTGGCAGACCTCCAAAAGGAATACAACCTGCCCAAGAACCGCCTAATCTGTGACATGCCCACCAGGTGGAACTCTACATTGGCCATGCTGCAGCGGCTGCACACGCAGCAGAGGGCCATCAATGAGTATCTGTGCCAATATGGCAGCAGAACTGGGTCAGGGGAGCTTGTTTTTTTTTCCCCCACGCCAGTGGGCCTTGATCAGGGATGCATGCACTGTCCTTTCACCATTTGAGGAGGCCACGAGGATGGTGAGCAGTGACAGTGCATGCATCAGTGAGACTGTCCCTGTTATTCACATGTTGGAGGACACGCTGCGTGGAATAATGGAAAGGGCCCTTGAGGCAGAACAGAGGGAGGAAGAGGAGGACTTCCTTACCTCTCAAGGCCCCCTTTATTCAGACAGTGGTCCTGCTTGCCCGCCTAACACAGAGGAAGAGGACAAGGAGGATTGTGTCAGCATGGAGGTGGAGCCTAGCACTCAGCATCAGCAGCAGTCTTCAAGGGATCAATTAGAGTCCCAAGAAACCCATGGACTTGTACGTACTGGGACGAGGTGGCTGCAGATCATGTAGTCCTCAGTGACCAAGAGGACTCTGCACGAATGCCTCAGCAAACCTACACTGTATGGCCTCCCTGATCCTGCAAAGCCTGGGGAAGGATCCTTGTATTCGTGCTATCAAGGAGAGGGATCATTACTGGCTGGCAACCCTCCTTGATCCACTTTACAAGGGTAAGGTTGCGGACCTTATCTTGCCGGCGTAGAGGGAGCAGAAGATGAAACATCTTCGGGAGGCCTTGCAGAAAGGTCTGTGCAACCCGTTCCCGAGCCTGGGAGGTTACAAAATCCTGGTCCTGGACAACGTGTTGCTGAAGCTTCGGTCAGTCATAGAAAGAGCAGTGGAGAAGGTGGCCGTCTGACCGATGCGTTCAGACAATTTTTTAGTCTGCAGCCCTGAAGGTATGACCGGTTGCAGCAACCATCGCCAGCGTCTGATTTACATGGTGCAGGAATAAAGGTGCAACAAAAAGTATGTGAACCCTTTTGGAATTATATGGATTTCTGCACAAATTGGTCATAAAATGTGTTCTGATCTTCATCTAAGTCACAACAATAGACAATTACAGTCTGCTTAAACTAATAACACACAAAGAATTAAATGTTACCATGTTTTTAAAGAACACACCATGTAAACATTCACAGTGCAGGTGGAAAAAGTATGTTAAACCCCTAGACCAGGGATATGCAATTAGCAGACCTACAGCTGTTGCAAAACTACAAGTCCCATCATGCCTCTGACTCTGGGTGTCATGCTTGTGGCTGTCAGACTCTTGCTATGCCTCATGGGAATCGTAGTTCTGCAACAGCTGGAGGTCCGCTAATTGCATATCCCCGCCCTAGACTAATGACATCTCCAAGAGCTAATTTGGGTCAGCCAACTGGAGTCCAATCAATTTGATGAGATTGGAGGTGTTGGTTACAGCTGCCCTGCCCTATAAAAAACACACACCAGTTCGGGGTTTGCTTTTCACAAGAACCATTACGCAAACGACGTAAAATTTCAAAACTCGACGCGGGAACGACAGCCATACTTAACATTAGCTACGCCTCATATAGCAGGGGTAACTATATGCCGAAAAAAGCCTAACATAAACTACGTAAAAAATTGCGCCAGCCGAACGTACGTTTCTGAATCGCCGTATCTACCTAATTAGCATATTCCTTGCGTAAACATACGGAAGCGCCACCTAGCGGCCAGCCAGAAAATGCAGCCTAAGATACGACGGTGTAAGACACTTACACCTGTCGGCTATTAGGGATATCTACGCGTAACTGATTCTCTGAATCAGGCGCATAGATACGACCTCCCGCACTCAGAGATACGACGGCATATCAGGAGATATGCCATCATATCTCTTTTCTGAATCTGGCCCTGTGTGTGGAGAAAAAGAGGCACAGCACACCAACATCAAAACCTCATCCCAACTGTGAAGTATGGTGGTGGGTGCATCATGGTTTGGGGCTGCTTTGCTGTGTCAGGGCCTGAACGGATTGCTATCATCGAAGGAAAAATGTATTCCCAAGTTCATCAAGACATTTTGCAGGAGAACTTAAGGCCATCTGTCCACCAGCTGAAGCTCAACAGAAGATGTATGTTGCAACAGGACCTCGACCCAAAGCATAGAAGTAAATCAACAACAGAATGGCTTAAACAGAAGAAAATACACTTGTGGAGTGGCCCAGTCAGAGTCCTGACCTCAACCCGATTGAGATGCTGTGGCATGACCTCAAGAAAGCGATTCACACCAGACATCCCAAGAATATTGCTGAACTGAAACAGTTCTGTAAAGAGGAATGGTCAAGAATTACTCCTGACCATTGTGCACGTCTGATCTGCAACTACAGGAAAAGTTTGGTTGAAGTTATTGCTGCCAAAGGAGGTTCAACCAGTTATTAAATCCAGCGGTTCACATACTTTTTCCACCTGCACTGTGAAGGTTTACATGGTGTGTTCAATAAAAACATGGTAACATTTAATTCTTTGTTATTAGTTTAAGCAGACTTTGATTGTCTATTGTTGTGACTTAGATGAAGATCAGATCACATTTTATGACCAATTGTGCAGAAATCCATATCAATCCAAAAGGGTTCACATACTTTTTATTGCAACTGTACCTAGGGGCAAGATCAGACTTAGATACCTTTCCCACCGAAAAAATCCTCTGGCTTACTGGGTCTTGAGGATGGATCACTGGAGCTTGCACAGTATGCAATTGAGCTACTGGCCTGTCCTGCATCCAGCGTTCTTTCGGAACGCACATTCAGTGCTGCTGGAGGCTTTATAACCAATCACAGGGTGCGCCTCTCCACCGACTCGGTCAATCGACTGACCTTCATAAAAATGAATCAGGCTTGGATCACCACCAGTTACCAAGCACCTGATGCTGATGTAACTGAATAATTTTTTTGAAAATGTCAGATCCCTTCAAGACTGCGTATCCTGTCATGCTGAGCAGGGCCGGTACTAGGGGTGGGTGGGAGGGGAAAGTGCCCTGGGCGGGGTGTGGGAGGGGGCGTCATGTTGCCAGCAGCATGCAGAAGAATCTGTGCACAGAATTCTCAGGCTATCACACCACTCTATGATCCCATCTGTTGTTGTAACAGCCTGTCCAAAAACGGGGCTGAGGAAGCACCCACTATTGCCTGCTTCCTCTCTGCAGCGGCAGCTATGTCCCTTCACTAACAGGAGAAGCATTCTCTCTCCCGAGCTTGATCTTCTATCAGTCTGGCCAGCTTGATCGGGGCTGTCTGTTACAGAGCTCCTCTACAGGTGGGCGGAGCAGAAAGACAACAGTACACAGCAGCCCTGATCTTTGGTTTCCGACCTGCAGACCTCACAGCTCACCCCAGCATGAAGATGCATGTCATGTCAGACATGTCTTCTTCACCTGTGAGTCCCGACTACACTGCTTTCCAAACTACCTTGCTGTACCATAAACCTGCCCTGTACTTTGCAGAGAAAGAAAAGGTAACATTCCTTATATTTCAGGAGTATAGTAGGACTTTTAATTTGGTACATAGATGTAGTCTGTGGAGTGTGGAGAAAACCTGTTCCATTGTGAGCCTTTGCTGATTCACCCAGCACTTGTAGAGGAGATGGGGAGGAGATCCAGTACTCATCTAACTTCCCCCTAGCTGTCCCCCATTCTGAACGTACTCTTTGCTGGGTACAAAGAAAACAAAAAATGACCTGTCCTTATTAGCCCAGCCTCCTGTCAGTCTATTTAGCTCTTTATCATAGCCAACCACCAGTGTCAATTTTCCCCGCCCCTTGCTGCTGGAACTAACATATCTGAATGTGTACATTTCTTTCCTCTGTACTCTGCATGTGTGAACATGGCAGCGTCAGTTCTCATGATCTCCTTCCTGTGTGACCTGTTTCATTCATCCCCTGCCTTGCAATTACAGCTCAGTGCAAGCACAGGAAAGGTGCAGAGATGGAGGAGCTGTCCTGAGGAGTGAGAGCTCTGTACATGTGCAGGCTGGGGAAGTGCTGTGGCAAAAGGCTGGGAGTTTCTAGAAGCTGTAGAATCACTGTATTTCAGCAAACTGCAAATGTCATGGAGTTTATTGGGAATCAGCGCTCCTCCCTATGTCAGATATTTATTTCCCAATTTGATTCAGGAGTCTGGTGTGCTAAAGTATGGAATGATGGATCCTGTTTTCTATAGGCTTGTAAAGTATGTTCTGAACTAACCAAGAAACTACTGTACCAGGAATTTAGTAACTGTTTAAACTGTCAGGATTACTTAACTCCTAGCAAACCGAACATTATTTCACAATTATGGTCCTGTTGTTGGCCAGAGAAAATAGGTATACTACTCACCGTCACCTGCCCCTTACAGCACCAATCCCCCACCAGCCAGACTGGCAAAAGATATTCCACAGTTTGTGTCAGTATGGTAACAATCTCAGGTGATGGTTTCTCTGCTCTCACCAGCAACAGGATCACAAGTGTGAAATAGACATTAAAGCAATATTAAACCCAAAAACAAACAATTTTTATATTGCAGCTAACTTATTCTTATCCAACAAGCTGTCCTCTAGAATAAAAACTGTTCACTGTAACTGATTTCAGTTTGGCTTTAATTTGTTAGTACATTTACATCTGCTAGTACATCTAACAGTCTTTAGGTGAACCAGTGCCCAATTCATGCACAGTATTGTAGATATTCTGAATAAGCAGTTCAGTGGACCCTCCTTGCCCTAAAAAACTTTGGATCTTCTACACCCACCCCCTCCACCACTTCCACAATCATAAAAGTAAAAAAAGCCACACCCAATTTTTGCTGCACACTACTCTTTCTTGTCCTCTAGAAGCGGGGCCCAACTTATGAGCCTGCACTAAGGCCCCTTTCAGACTGGGGCGGGAGCCGCGGTGGCAGTAAAACACCACTAAAAATAGCGGCGCTATACCGCCGAGATTGCCGTGGGAATCAGCCGCTAGCGGTGCGGTATTAACTCTAATTAACTCTATAGAGGCGCATTGCGGGCGGTATTGCCGCGGTTTCCCATTGTTTTCAATGGGAAGGAGCAGTGAAGGAGCGGTATACATGCCGCTCCTCTCACCGCTCCAAAGATGCTGCTGACAGGAGATTTTTTTGTCTCCCGCCAGCGCATCGCCTCAGTGTGAAAGCCCTCGGGCTTTCACATTGAGTCTGCAGTGAAGGAGTTTTTCAGGCGGGATAGCAGCGCTATTTTTAGCGCTGTACCGCCTGAAAAACTCCTCAATGTGAATGGGGCCTTAGTCCAAATGCTTTCATAAAATGTCCCTGTTCCTGATTCCTGTACACTATTTTTGCTCCTGACCCTTGCACTTTGTAGTTTATCTAATACTGACTTCTGCACTCTTTCTGTAGCTATAACGATCAGCTGTGTTTATCAGACGTGAGTAAGATGCTTGATCATGCGCAACACAGGCAGGGGGGGGCGCAGTTTGGCATGTTTGCCCTGGGCACCGGGTGACCTTGTCTCGGCACTGATGCTGAGTGACTATCCTGTCATGCTGAGTGACTATCCTGTTATGCTGAGTGACTATCCTTTTCCTCCTCAATGATCATGCTGATAGCTTGTAAGAACATTTTTGGTTCTGGGCACTGCCACCAGTGGCGTGTAATTAAAATTTTTGATGCAATACTTTGCAGCAGGGCTCATTCCTGCGCTCCGACTAGAGTATCTGTGAGGGGTTGCAGTGTTGTGGCACCAGCACCAGTGCCTAAGGCCCAATTTTTCTGCCCCTGTTTAACAGGGGTGTGTAATTACAATTTTCGATGCAATACTTTGCAGCAGGGCTCATTAGTGCGCTTCAACTAGAGTATCTGTGAGGGGTTGCTGTGTTGTGGAACCAGTGCCTAAGGCCCAATTTGTATGCCCCTGTTCAACAGGGCATGTAATTACAATTCTTGATCTAACATTTCACAGTAGGGCCCATTCCTGCGCCCACCAAGAGTAACTGTGAGGGCTTACAGTGTTGTGGCACCAGCACCACCACCACCAACAAAGACCCAATTTTTCTGCCCCTGTTCAACAGGGGCATGTAATTACAATTCTTGATCTAATATTTAACAGCAGGGCCCATTCCTGCGCCCACCAAGAGTAACTGTGAGGACTTAGTGTTGTGGCGCCAGCACCAAAGGCCCAATTTTTCTACCGCTGTTCAACAATGGCATCTAATTACAATTCTTGATATAATAGTTCACAGCAGGGCGTTCCAGTGCCCACCAAGACTAACTGAGAGGGCTTACAGTGTTGTGGCAACACCAACACCTAGGGTCCAAATTTCTGCAGAGTATATACGGCAGGCCCCTACTTTCAAACATCCAACTTACAAACGACTCCTACCTGCAAACGGAAGGAGACAACAGGAAGTGAGAGGAAATCTACCCCTAGGAAGAGAAATTCTCTTCTGTAAGAGGTGTCTCCTGTCCACTGATGCTTTATCACCAATCCTGGTTTCACTAAAAAACACAAATTTTCAAAAAAACATTTGTCATTGGGACAGAAAGTGAGGTGAAATCTTCTGAACAGATGCGCACAGAAATCAAAACAAATGTTACAGGGGTGATAACCCTTCTCTGTTTTCCAAAAAACTTAAATATACATTTTTTGGCTGGAGCTACACTTTAAAAAAGTACCAGTTCAAAATTACAAACAGATTCTAGTTAACAACAAACCTACAGTCCCTGTCTTGTTTGCACCGACTGTATACTGCTGTTCAAAGTATATAGGGCAAAGGGGCTGGTAATGACCTGGGGGAGGGGGGGGGGGGAACCCATGCTATTTTTCTCAATGATTTTTATCCATATTGCAGGGACCAGACATTACATTAAAGCCGTAAGCAGTTTTAAATGACTTTTTTCCTATAGAAACATGTGCCACTTCACAGGCATACTATAGACACCCACCAGGTACGATATTTAAAGGAATATTTCAAATGTATTTTTTTTACTTTAAGCATCATTAAAATCACTTCTCCCGAAAAAACGTCCGTTCTTAAAACTTTTTTTTGCATTGATACATGTTCCCTGGGGCAAGACGCGGGTCCCCAAACCCGTTTTAGGACAATAACTTGCATATTAGTCTTTAAAATTAGCACTTTTGATTTCGAACGTTCGAGTCCCATAGACTTCAATGGGGTTCTAAAGTTTGCGTGTACGTTCAGTCCGTTAGAAGGTTCTGATGCGAACTGAACGGGAGAGGGGGGTTTGTTCGGCTCATCCCTAATCTCTTGTCTAAATTGCTGTTTTTCCTGTGCCAACTACACAAAGGTAGACATGAACAATTTAAAGTTTTATCCGACTTACAACTGGTTGAATATGTTTTTCATTGCCACTAGTTTTTCCACTGATCCTGCTTGTTGTAAATATGAATATGTCTTTACAATTACCAATTCTGGGTTAGGACTGTTTCTCATGAATGTTTATTTGCATATAGAGCGTCAGTAGATTATATTCTAACTCTCAATGACTATGAAATTTGTTTCACTTAAGCGGATGTCCCCCTGAAAAAAAATATTAAAAGCCAGCAGCTACAAATACTGCAGCTGCTGACTTTTAATATCAGCACACTTACCTGTCCTGGAGTCCAGCGCCGTCCGCAGCAGAGGACGAGCAATCGCTCGTCACTCTGCTGCCCCCACCGCCATCCTCTGTGAGGGAACCATGTAGTGAAGCGCTCCGGCTTCACTGCCCGGTTCCCTACGGCGCATGCGCGAGTCACACTGCGCCGTGCTGACTGGCTCCCGCTGTCTTCTGGGAGTCGAGTGTTTCCCAGAACACAACGGGGGGGACGGTATCGGACGTCCTGCCCGCAGACTGTGTGGCCGGAAGTGGGTGCAAATACCTGTCTTTAGACAGGTATATGCACCCCCCTCCCCCTGAAAGGTGTCAAATGTGACACCGGAGGGCGGAGGGTTCCGACAAGCGGGAGTGGAGGTGGAGGGTGGAGGTGGAGGGTGGAGCTGCGCTTTAACGTTAAGGGTCTAAACAGCCTTTTTTAAAGCAAACTTATGTGGTCCGAAGCCCAGAAACTGACAGGAGATGTGTTATGTATACAAGAAGCGACTAAGGCACCCAAATGTTCCCATAAACAGTACCCACATATCTTTTTTGCGAATGCTGATACGAAGCATAATGGGGTTCTCATAGCTATCAAGAACTCAACTGCATTTTCTTTACAGGACATTATCAAAGATCCAAATGGGAGATATATAATTTTAATATGTACTATAAATAATGTTGTGTACACAATTGTAACAGTTTATGCTCCTAATCAAGAACAAATAACCTTTTTGAGGAATCTATTCAAAAAGGTTAAATCTCTATGTAAGGAAAATTTCCTCTTGTTAGGTGACTTTAACTCGGTGATGGATTCTCACTTAGACTGTTCATCCCCTAAATTGAACCACAAATCAACATTACACTCCACTATGCATAAAGAGTCCCTATACGATGTTTGGCGGTGCCATCACCCGGAAGAAAAGGACTTTACGTTCTTCTCTAACCCACATAGATCATATTCTAGAATAGATCCGATTTTTACAGACCTTCCTTCCCTATACAAAATAAAACTATCAACTATTGAAACTATCACATGGTCAGACAATGCTCCCATAACAATTGAACTAGAAGAACAACTTAACGTGGCCCCCATAATTCTATGCTGTAACAACACACATATATTTAATAATACTATTCACTGAGAGAGAATCAAGGCACAGCTAGAGGAATTTTTCCAATTAAATGTCATAGAAGACACTTCAGCTTTGACTAACTGGTGTGCCCATAAAGCCTTCATCAGAGGTCTACTGTTACAAATTTCTGCGAGGGAAGAGAAACAAAAAACGCAGGTGATTAATTCCCTGCTAATGAAAATAAACCACCTAGAAACACAAAATAAAAAACATCTGTCCCAGACCTTAATAGAAGGGTATTTTTCAGACAGAATTCCGTTCAAGCTGTCTTGCATACACACTGTTACACCAAATTCCGACCGTCCAAAACGCGGTGACGTATAACACGTACGACGGCACTATAAAGGGGAGGTTCAAATCCAACGGCGCCACCCTTTGGGCTGCTTTTGCTGATCTCGTGTTACCGTGTGTTAGTAAAAGATTGGTGAGAGACGATTCGCGCTTTTCAGTCTTCGTGTTTTTCAGATCATTTTCTGGTGTTCATTTGGTGCTTGTGATTTCGTATCTGATTTTCAGTGCTTTCTTGTCCGCTCGTTTCTGATTTTCAGGTTGTTCTTCATAAGACTTTCTGTTCTTCGGTGCGTTCTGTTTAGTTCGTTCTGACCAGCCGACCATTTTCTAGCCATGTTGTGGGTACATACTCGTCATAGAGTTCATGCTGCGTGTGGGCTTGGTGTTGGGGTTCATGCTTTTACCCGAGCTCAGACCATAAATAGGGTGAGGAGTTCATGGACGAAGAATTGGTTGCTCCAGCAGGACCAATTCTCTCATATGCCTCTGCTGCGGGAGATCCAGGAGAATAACCCGGATGCCGGCCCCGTTTTTCACCATCTGTTGGCTTTGGTGTCCCCTTATATCACGAGGCAGGACACTGTGATGCGACAAGCCATCACTGCCGAGCAGCGGCTAGTTGCCACGTTGAGATACCTGGCGACTGGGAGAAGTCTGCAGGACCTGAAGTTCTCGACAGGCATACCCCCAGGCTCTGCGGATCATTATACCAGAGACCTGTTCTGCCATCATTCAAGTCCTGCAGAAGGACTATATGAAGGTACAGTAAGTTTTTTCTCCTTTAACATCATATTCTATGTATTTAATGTATGCTAATGTATTACATTTCTTTCATCATTCCCTAATTACCATGAATGTAATATGCTGTGAATGTCCTTTTTCCCTTCACCAACCTCTCCAGCATGCTATCCTTGGCCTGTATACACCTAGCCTAGTCACTTAACCATGTATTTTGTCAGCTCAATTGTAGTGCTGTACCCCCCCCCCCCCCCAAAAAAAAAATTGTACAAATGTTTTTGTTCTTATTAAATTCAGGCAGCGTGGCAGAGTATTTTTTGGAGGGCCCAAACTCAGCTAGAACTCCCCTAAAATATTTCCAATGGGCCATCAGAGGGGGTGAGGAATCTGATAAGTGGACCTATATTTGTGTCTTTAAATACTCCTTAAAATAAATGTTATACTGATGTTGGCCAAGAATGTTTTTTGTATAATTTGCTTGCAATGTTATGTGCAAAAGTACTAATATTTATTTGTTTCTGGTTTGACCCCAAAGTTTCCTTCCACACCACAGGAATGGAAGACTGTGGCTTCCCAATTTGCAGAGCAGTGGGACTTTCCAAACTGCAGAGGGGCAATAGACGGGAAGCACATCCACATCGTGCCAACACCCCATTCGGGGTCATACTATTTTAATTATAAAGGTTTTAATAGTATTGTGTTGATGGCGGTGGTATTGGCACAGTATCAATTCCTCTATTTGGACGTGGGGAAGAATGGCCGGATGTCCGATGGTGGAGTCTTCGCACGGACGTAGTTTGCCCACCGTCTCCAGACTGGTGGCCTGGCACTGCCACCTGATGAAGAAAACATTGAGGGCCTTCCATTCATTTTTATCAGATGAAGCTTTCGGGCTGGGACCACACCTGATGAGGCTATTCCCCCTGAGGACCCTCACCACGGAGAGAAAGGTTTTTAACTACCGGCTGGCAGGAGCCCGAAGGGTTGTTGAGAATGTCTTCGGTATAATGGCCAGCTGGTTCTGCCTATTCCTGACACCAATCTATATGGTGGACTACAAACTGAATTATATCATTTTTAGCTGCTGCATCCTGCTCAACTTTTTACGAAAAAATTCACTTAATTATCTGGCCACAGTTGGGCCTGAGGCCGCACTTTCTGGGAATCCCCTGACGGTCCTGGATACTAGCCATACTGGCTTGCCCCCCAAGAGGTCCTCAGAGCCCCCCCCCCCCCCGAGGCTTTAGAGGCCTATATCTGCTATCTAGCCACTAGACTGGCAAAAGTGGAGGAGGGCCAAGGTATCCTCTGTGAGGGGATTTTTTCTCAGGCCAGCTGACAGGGACCACCCATCTATGTGATCCCGCCCATCATCCCCCTCCTCCTCCTTCTCCTCCTGCCACTAGTCCACCACCAGAGCCACAGCCTGCAAGGAAGCGTGGAGGGAACGATGCAGGGAAGCATGGAGGGAACGCTGCAGTTAAGAAATTAAAGTGATTCCCTGGCTTCAGTCTGTTCTGCCAGAAGACGCAGTCTGTTGTAGTATCACAGACTGGGGACATATACGTCTTCTGCTGCTGCTCCTGATATCTGAGATTTGTGGACCAGATTGTGCTCCCAATTTATATGGACCCCTCAAGATATTTATTTTATTTTCCATACACTTCATGTCTGCTTTGAGGTCCAAAGGCTTGGCAAATTCGAGCAATTTCTCCTTCGTTGCCTTTCCTCTTTATTTTTATTTTTTTTATTTACTTAAAATACTTGTGTCATGGATATGCAATAATCTGGCAGCTTACCTGTTTCCATCTGTGCATTAGAGGCCTGACCCTGTTCTGGTTCCATTTTTATCACTTCCTCTTCCTGTATGGCTCCACCCAGGCCATCCCAGGAAGTCTATATTAACTGTTGCACTACAGGCCTGCAGTGCTGTTCAACAGTGTTGGTTGCTTAAATTCCTGTCTGCAGTGTGCTACGATTATCTTCCTTTGTACCATTTTTGGCTCGTCCCTGACTTCTCCTGTTTGCCTGTGCCCCTGACCCTTTGCCTGTATCTCGGTTAGCCTTATCTGCCTGTTGCCCTGACCTCAGCCTACCCATCACTACCGTTTGTCCTCCCTGATGATTTCCCTCTCTCCCTGCGGAGTGTGACCTAGGGGATCCCAGGGGTCGCGACCTGGATACATCTGCGGCGAAGGCAATCCTCACCACTAGAGGCTCTGGTGAACACAAAGCTGGGTCTTAGACTCCGCGCCCTGGGTGATCTTGGGTTCACGCTTCCCCCCTGATAGCAGCAGTCGGCTATAGGGTTCACCACCCTGAGGTGCATCCCTGACCCCCAATTGGGTGCACTTGTCACCTGGCCACGGATGACCTGACAACTTGCCTATGTGTTTTTCTTTAAAAAAAGACAGTTTGTGAGTAAGCAGGTACATTTCAAAAATACAATGTCAAATTAACAAGGGACACCAACCAACAAGGGCCTGGATTCACATACATCGGCGCATATTTATGCCGGCGTAGCGTATCGAATATACGCTACGCCGACGCAGCGCAGAGAGGCAAGCACCGAATTCACAAAGCACTTGCCTCCAAATCTACGATGGGTTTCTTAGTCGTAACTCGTCGTAAGTGGAAGTGGGCGTGAGCCATGCAAATGAGGCGTGACCCCATGTAAATGATGGATTGAGCGTTATAAAGATATGAATAACGTACAGCGCATGCGCTGTCCCGTGGACGCATCCCAGTGCGCATGCTCAAAATCACGTTGAATCACTGCCTATGACGTGAACGTAACCTACGCCTAGTCAAATTCACGTACAACGTAAACGACAAAAGATACGACGGCTTGTGTTCCCTGGTCCATACCTTTGCATGAGTTGCGCCTCCTATATGGGGAATAACTTTACGCCGGACGTACGACTTACGCAAACCGCGTATATTATGCGCTGGGTGCAACTACGTTCGTGAATCGGCGTATCTCCCTCATTTGTATATGTGCATAGAAAATCAATGGGAGCGCCACTTGCGACCAGCGTAAATATGCGACCACGATACGCCGGCGTAGGAAAGTTACGTCGGTCGGATGAAGCCTATTTTCAGGCGTATCTAGTTTTGTGGGCACGGCGCACACATACGACGGCGCACATTTACACTTACGCGGCGTATCTCGAGATACGTCGGCGTAAGTGCTTTGTGAATCCGGGCCAAGGTTTATAATGTTGTGGTAACTTGACCAAAAAAAATGGGAGATCACAAGAAAATATTAAAACCCCCCAAAAAAAGGAGATCTTGATTAAAATCACAAAAATAAAAAATAAACCATTATTATGGAGATCTAGCTTTAAAATCAAATACGAATATTCATGAGATCACAAGAAACAATAAAGAAATACGTTTGTCAGAACTCTGTGTGAATATCAGCAGCAAAACAACTTCTTTATTGTAGCATTAGAAAGAAGAAAAGAATGCGCTGCATTAAACGATGCAATAATTTACAGCATGAAGAATGTGCTATCTCCATTACGAACACTAGTTTTACCAGTCCGAGGGCTCCCGTCTCGTAATTTATTCTGAGCATGCCTGTTTTTTTACACAGATGATCGGAATTTGCAATAGAAATTTTTTTCATCGGAAAAAAGATAACATGTTCTCTTTCCAAGTCCGTCGGAATTTCCGATGGAAAAAATCCAATGGGGCACACACACGGTCGGAATATCCAATGAAAAAATTCCATCTGACTTTTTTCATCTAAAATTCCGACCATGTGTACAAGGCATTACAGTTACAAATAAAAGTGTAAAAAAAAATTGTTGTTTTTATTCTCTCTCTCTCTCTCTCTGTCTGTCTCTCTATCTTTCTCTCTCTCTCTCTCTCTCTCTCTCTCTCTCTCTCTCTCTCTCTCTCTCTCTCTCTCTCTCTCTCTATATATCTATATATATATATATATATATATATATATATTCTTTCTCTATTTTTTACTGTATTCTATGCTTAACTGCAATGTTTCATTGTTACTATATTTTATCATGTTTGCTTTTCAGGTATGTAATTATTTTATACTTTACTGTTTACTGTGTTTTATTGTTAACCATTTTTTTGTTTTGAGGTATGCAATTCAGCTGCAGCTGATTTATTCATCTTGACAGACAACAGCATTTTCTCCCAAGATGCATAAATCAGTGACTCCAACGCTGCAGGAGGTGATTTTACCATCACAGTTAAAAAAAAGTATATATGCCAAAGCATGGGGGCAGGGGTGTAGGGGCGATTTTCCCCTAACATTAGGAGCAGATTGCCCCCATGCTTCGGCATATATTTTTTACTTTTTTTGGCACAGATTGTTGTTTTATTGATTTAATCTCTTATTGTTACCATTGTTTGCTTTTCAGGCACACCATTCAGCTGCAGCACTGATTTATTTATCTTGAAAGCAACAGCGCTTGCTCCCATGATGCATACATCAGTGACTCTAGTGTTGTAAGAGGAGATTTCACCATCACAGTTAAAAAAGACAGCATATATGCTGAAGCATGGGGGCAGGGGCGATTTGCCCCTAACATTAGGGGCGGATTGCCCCCATGCTTCGGCATATATTTTTACTCTTTTTTTATATGCCCAACAAGGACCAGCAACGTACTGGTATGTTGCTGGACTTTGAGTGGTTATACCAGAATGATACCTGCAGGTTTAGGTATCATCTTGATATCGTTCTTTTCAGCCAGTGGTCGGCTTTTTATATAAGACCAATCTTAGCGTCTAAATTAGCCACTAGACTGCCTTTACAAGCAGTGGGAGGGAATGTCCCCAACTTCCCCACCCCCTCCCATCATCTTCCTTGGTTTTCTCTGGCTTTCCTGTCCCACTGGGGAACCTGATAATGCAACCGGTGGTTCCGCCAGCTGACCATAGAACTGATCAAAGATCAGAATGGCTCCAATCATCTCTATGGCCTAAGAAACCAGAAGCTACTAGAATTTCATGACTTTGGTTTCGCCGGATATAAACAGTGCCATTGGGAAAGCATCTTTTCACACCAATCTTGGTGTGGTCAGATGCTTTGAGGGCAGAGGAGAAAGATCTAGAGTCTAATAGAACCCAATTTTTTTTTTAAAAAAGAGTACCTGGCACTACCTATTGCTATCATAGGAGATATTTACATTCTCTGTGATAACAATAAAAATGATTAAAAAAAAGAATGGAACAGTGTAAAAATAAAATTTAAACGCAAAATAACTAATAAAAAAAGCATCCCTGTTCCTCATGCTCACGTGCAAAGGCGAATGCAAGCGTCGGTCTTGTGTCATATGTAAACAGCAATTGCACCATGCATGAGAAATATCACCGTGAACATCAGATCGAGGGCAGTAATTTTAACAGTAGACTTCCTCTGTAAATCTAAAGTGGTAACCTGTAAAGGCTTTTAAATATGTATGTAGTTTGTCGCCGCTGCGCGGTTGTGCACAATTTTAAAGCATGTTGTGTTTGGTATCTACAGGGGAGGGCTGGCAGCCTTAGGCGCGGGGGGCAAGTCCAGTCAAGTGGTCCATTGAACCACCGAATCAGCTCACCATTCATGCCCACCTGTTTTTTTAATGCAGTCTCACCAGTGCCCATCCAATGCTGCCTGGTCAGTGCCCATTAATGCAGCTTCGCCAGTGCCCATTAATGCAGCTTCGCCAGTGCCCATCAATGCAGCCTCGCCAGTGCCCATCAATGCAACCTCGCCAGTGGCCATCAATGCAGCCTCACCAGTGGCCAACAATGCAGCCTCACCAGTGCCCATAAATGCAGTCTCATCAGTGCCCATTCCATCATTCCATCAGCTCAGCCTTACCTGTGCTCATCAATTCAGCCTGATCAGACAGCAGTGCCCATTAGCGCAGCCTTGCCAGTGCACAGGGAGAGCAGCCGGTTTACACAATGTGGGTAAACCGCTTACCCGGCTTACCCGGCCATTGTCACATTAAGTCCCACATGCAAGACTGGCTCCTAAGATGGACATCACGCGTCCCGTGAGAGTGGGCAGTATGTACAGGAAAGGAGTGTGTGGAGGGTATGAGAGTGGGCAGTATGTACAGTAGAGGAGTGTGGAGGGTATGAGAGTGGGCAGTATGTACAGGAGAGGAGTGTAGAGGGTATGAGAGTGGGCAGTATGTACAGGAGAAGAGTGTGGGGAGTATGAGAGTGGGCAGTATGTACAGGAGATGAGAGTGGGCAGTATGTACAGGAGAAGAGTGTGGGGAGTATGAGAGTGGGCAGTATGTACAGGAGAGGAATGTGGAGGGTATGAGAGTGGGCAGTATGTACAGGAGAGGAGTGAAAGCACTCTGTTTATGTGGTTTCCAGATAATGTGAAGTTAATGTATAACCATTCAATTTAACCCTGTGTTGATCCTAACTCTGTATAATCCAAAGTGTAAATTCACCATATAAAAACTGTAAAGGTCACTACCGTTTACGATATTCCATTCCATCAACCCACGACAGCTAATCCGACAGTCCGACAAGCCAGCAGACACGATCCATAAGAATTCCCTCAGAAAGACGAGACATACGCTCTGCGTTCTGAGTCAAATGAATGAACCCTTTCATGGTTAGCTCTCTTCTATACAGTACAAGCATGTTACAGTTAATCACAGGGACAAAGACACACTCCACCCACACATCACACAATGGGGGGGCTTCAATACACCTTCTCTTAAACAATGACATTCAGTTGAGCTAATTATTAGTCATTATCCAGACAGTCTGTCTCCGCATACAGCTTGACAAGTACATTCCACACACAAAACAGTATTAGCATACATAATGGGAGTTCTTAGGAGCCAGGCTGAATTAACACCTAAAAGCTATACATCTGACCTTTACAGACTTAATTAGCATCTCACAATGGAATGTCCAGGAGCAGACGCAATTAATACCCCAAAAGCATGTGTCCCCCCATTGAATGAAAACACTCCATTTGGAGTCAGACTTTAACAACTTGCAATATTCCAAGATATCCTGCAAAACATGAATTATCATTTATCAGTCACCCTATGCCCAAAAAGGGTGACCCTAGACCCAATAGTCATTAGTGACGCTGGCACAGGAGTACCCCCCATCCTTTAAAAGTCTCTGGGTGTCACGGGTCATTCCGTTACAGACTAAGCACTCTAAGGCTAAGTTCACATCTATGCGTGTGGTTAACGCATGCAAAATTGCAAGTTTTCCAACATGCAAGGAAATGTGTTGTCATTAAGCAGACGTGCAGCAGTGCCATTCTTTGTTATTTGCACCTCAATGCATCTACAAACATGTGGACCAAACTACAGGGTGCCACACACTTTTGGAAAAGATTCAGGACTTCTTTTCCATGTTGCTCGTGTGTAGGGCAGCCCATTGAAATTGTCTGCCCTACACGTAATGCATGAAAACCACGCCTGTGCACGTGAGTGTGAAAAAAGCCTAAGGGCCATTTTACATGTATGGATCCGTGAGGATCATCCGCTGACATCCGCTATCCCATAGGGATACATGTATGTCCCTTTTTCATCCGTAAACGGTGTGAAATGGCCCTTACTGAGTAGATGCAAAATAACAATTCTCAATAAAAAAACAAATTATTCTCTAGATAATCAGTGTTCATACAATTGCACTACCATGTAAATAACTGAACACTGTGCTCTGCTCTGTTTATTGAGGACAGTTAACATGTATACAGAGGCCCAGATTCACGTAGAAGTGCGCATCTTTGTGCGGGCGTAACGTATCCTATTTACGTTACGCCTCCGCAACTTTGACAGGCAAGTGCAGTATTCTCAAACCAAAGTTGCGGCGGCGTATCGTAAATAGGCCGGCGTAACCCTGCCTAATTCAAATGTGGAAGACGTGGTCGTGTGTTATGTTAATTTAATGTGACCCCACGTAAATGACGCTTTTTACGAACGGCGCATGCGCCATCCGTGAAAGTTTTTCAGTGCGCATGCTCCAAGTTAACCCGCAAGAAGCCAATGCTTTCGACGTGAACGTAAATGACGCCCAGCCCTTTTCGCGAATGACTTACGCAAACAACGTAAAACGTCCATACTTAACATTGGTACGCCTCATCTACGCCTCATATAGCAGGGGTAACTTTACGCCGGGAAAAGCCTAATGTAAACGGCGTATCTGTAATGCGACGGCCGGGCGTACGTTCGTGAATTGGCGTATCTAGCTGATTTACATATTTCTAGGCGTAAATCAGCGTACACGTCCCTAGCGGCCAACGTAAATATGCAGTTAAGATACGACGGCATAGGAGACTTACGCTGGTCGTATCTTATACAAATTCTGGCATATCTGATTCTTTGAATCAGGCGCCAAGATACGACGGCTTAGACTCAGAGATACGACGGCATATCTAGAGATACGCCATCGTATCTCCTACGAGAATCTGGGCCAGAGTGTTTAGTGTATGTGGGGAATTTACATGTTGATTGTACAGTTTGGAGAACACAGGGTTAAATTGAATGGTTATAACGTTTCTTCACATTATCTGGACATACACAGAGTGTGTGGGGGTTGTTTATATAGTGATATGTGCCAGCTTCAGGGGAGTCGGAAGGCACTGGCTGGGGGGGGGCTGGAGCCCCGAATGTGCCCCCGGAAAGCCCAGAGTCTCGATAATCCCCAATAGCATTATTATCCCGAGCCATTTCCACGGGCAACGGGGAACGATCTCGTGCTTATGCAGCGCGGCCGAGGCTGACGTTACTGACGTACAAATAGCCCCACCTCCGGGGACCCGGCTCCTATGATGGACGTCCCACTAGTCCAATGCCGAGAACGCAGGACGTGTGACGTCCATCATAGGCGCCGCCGGGTCCAGGAGGAGGTGGGAATGACACTGCGGGCGCGCTGGGCACGGAGATCCCTGCTCGCGAGTGTGTAAATGGCCGGGCAGTAGAGCGAATGGCTCTCACGTCATCCTGGCTCAACTCTCTCCCTGCAGCCTGCTGTGAAGTGGTCATTATGAGCTGTCTAGGCTACACTATTAGTAAGGCTTAGTTGCAGAGGTCACATGTCACGGGGGTCTTTGTATGTGTCAGGGCCCAGGGGGGATCAGTGTATATGTGTCACCATGCGGGATCAGTGTATATGTGTCACCATGGGGGATCAGTGTATATGTGTCACCATGGGGGATCAGTGTATATGTGTCAACAGGGGGGATCAGTGTATATGTGTCAACAGGGGGGATCAGTGTATATGTGTAGCAAGGGGGATCAGTGTATATGTCAACATGGGGAATCAGTGTATATGTGTCACCAGGGGGGATCAGTGTATATGTGTCATCAGGGGGGATCAGTGTATATGTCATCATGAGGGATCATTGTATATGTGTCACCATGGGGGATCAGTGTATTTGTGTCACCATGGGGGATCAGTGTATATGTTTCACCATGGGGGATCAGTGTATATGTGTCAGGGGAGTCAGTTTAGGGGTCTGGTAGGTCAGTTTAGTGGTCAGCATGGATGGGCACTGGTGACCCAGGCAGCATCCAACAAGTGAGCCTACCTACCCCCCGTCCTGTCCCCTCCACCAAGGAGTCAATTCCCCATATCCCCCCCCCCACGCGCGCACGCCGTCGTCGGGCTTGGACTTCGGGCTGAAGCCCCTGGTCTTTTTCACTCCTAGCAACGCCGATGGCCAGCTTCCAAGATATCTGTTTGCTGTGAGTAAGGCTGACGACTCAGCCGACTCCCCCATACACACTCTGCTCTTTCAATCCTCTGTATTAGCTTAATCATTCTCATCACACTGGTATATGAAGGGACTCCCGCGCTGTCTCAAGCTAACTCTAGGGGGCACTGCTGCAAGACACCTGTGAATCTAATTCAAAGAAACGTAAAAAAAAAATGTAAATAAGGATGTGGTGTCTGCGCTGTGAAGGGACAAAAGGAAATAGATGGCTGTTCTGCAGCCAATAAGGTGATATAGAAGCGTGAAAATAAAATAAAAAGATCTACCGCAATAAAGCTGTGAAACAAATACCAAAGTGGATATATAATAAATCAGTGGGTCAGTACAAACACATGAGTGAAGCTATGACCAGTGCATGTAATACACAGTCCAAAAAAACAATAGCAATCCAAAATTTGCAGAGACAAGTGTCTATGAATTCTTGTGTGATAGTGTCTCCCACCACCAGTGAATAAAGTGTTGTATACACACACTGTTTGTGAACTTCTTCGGTGATACACCTCTGTGTCTGCAAGCAGCTCGCCTCACTGCTGTAGGATACACAGAAAACGCAGATCACAGGGTGTAGACAAGGATGGTATAAATGACACAATGTGGTAGTCTCCTTTCTGTTGCTGCAGTCCTCTCAGAAGCAGGTGTACGCCATACATGGGGATGCAAACACAGGAAGAGCAATCATAGCGTACCTCGGTCATAGAACCAAAACGGAACAGGTAAAAGTCCCACACAGTTGCACTCACTTGTATAAAATGAGTGTGGGCAATACTCCAAAAACGCCGAGTACATAAGCCCTCAGTCAGTGTGTGGGTCTGATCCAGTCCCCCTCTGCTTCCAGATCGTCACTTAGATAGGTACTCGGTGGATGGTGAAAATAATAGAATAGGCATACATAGCATAATCCCGTTGGGCAAACATATATTATAAAACAAATTTTAAAAACTCACATTTAGTAGATAGAAAAGTTGCAAAGTATCCACGAGCGCTGTGCTCGTCTTCCTACTGTCAGGGAGTGATGTACCTAATGCTCCAATCCAACGCGTATCCAAGTCGGTTCTAGACTGCCAAAAAGTCACACACATGTGGTATCCCCATACTCGGGAGAAGCAGCAGAATGTATTTCGGGGTGTAATTTCACATATGACCATGGCATGTTTGAGCAATATATCATTTATTGTCTACTTTCTGAAAAAAAAATGATTGTAATTTTCTCGAAACTTGTGGCAAAATATAAAATTTTCCATTGACTCAACATGCCTCTTAGCAAATAGCTTGGTTGTCTACTTTCCAAAATAGGGTCATTTGGAGGGGTTTTGTGCTATCTTGGAATTTCATGGCCTCTGAAACTGTGATAGGTAGTGAGGAGTGAAATCAAAAATTTACACTCTTAGAAATTTTGAAGGCGGTGCTTGGTTTTTGTGGTCCTGTAGGCGGCTAGACTACCAAAAAGTCCTACACATGTGGTATGCCCATACTCAGTTGGAGCAGCATAATGTATTTTGGTGTGTAATTTCACATATACCAATGGCATGTTTGAGCAATATATAATTTCATTGACAACTTTGTGTAAAATTATTATTTTTATGTCATTTTTCAATCACTTGTGACAAAAAAATAAAATATTCAATGTGCTCAACAAGCCTTTCAGCAAATTCCTTGGGGTATCTATTTTCCAAAATGGGATCATTTGTGGGGGTTTTGTACTGCCGTGCCATTTTAGCACATCAAGAAATTAGATAGGCAGTCATAAAATAAAAGCTGCGTAAATTCCAGAAAATGTACCCTAGTTTGTAGACACTATGGGCTAGATTCAGGTAGGGGCGCTCATAGTTACGGCGGCGCAGCGTATCGTATTTACGCTGCGCCGTCGTAAGTTAGAGAGGCAAGTGCTGTATTCACAAAGCACTTGCCTTCTAAGTTACGGCGGCGTAGCGTAAATGGGGTCGGCGTAAGCGTGCGTAATTCAAATGCGGATGAGGGGGCGTGTTTTATGTAAATTCTTGGTGACCCGACGTGATTGACGTTTTTTAAGAAAGGCGCATGCGCCGTCCATGTACATATCCCAGTGTGCATTGCTCCAAAGTACGCCGCAAGGACGTATTGGTTTCGGCGTTAACGTAAATTACGTCCAGCCCTATTAGCGAACGACTTACGCAAACGACGTAAAAAATTCAAAATTTGTGGATGTCGCGGGAACGACATCCATACTTAACATTGCGTGCGCCTCATAGAAGTAGGAGCAACGTTATGCCGGGAAAGCCTTACGCAAATTACGTAAAAAAATAGCGCAGGGCGTACGTAAATTTGTGAATCGGCGTATCTAGGTCATTTGCATATTCTACGCCGAAAACGACGGAAGCGCCACCTAGCAGCCAGCGTAAAATTCCACACAATTATACGCCGGCGTATTCAAGTTACGTCGGCGGAGGAAGCCTATTTTTTTAAACGTATCTGCCTTTGAGAATCGGCTTACAGATACGATGGCGCAGATTTGAAATTACGGTGGCGTATCTTGTTGCTGAATCTAGCCCTATAACTTTTGCGCAAACCAATAAATATAAGCTTATTGACTTTTTTTACCAAAGACATGTGGCTGAATACATTTTGGCCTAAATGTACGACTAAAATAGTGTTTATTGGATTTTTTTTTTTATAACAAAGGGTAGAAAATATTTTTTTTTTTAAATAATTTGTATCGCAAAAACATAAAAATTGCAGAGGCAATCAAATACCACCAAAATAAAGCTCTATTTGTGGGGAAAAAAGGATGCACATTTAGTTTGGGTACAGCATTGCATGACCGCGCAATTACCAGTTAAAGCAGCACAGTGCCAAATTATAAAAAGTGCTCTTGTCATTAAGCAGCCAAATCCTCTGGGGCTGAAGTGGTTACGTGATCTAAAAAAGCTGTTTATATAAAAGTGCCTAAAACTTTTGCACAGTACAGTGTGTGTATTTTAAAATGGGGGATCATTAACTCTAGTGGTAGATAATACATACTGGTTTAGTCCAATCAGAGGTGATACACCAAATGGTTTAGGCACCACATTCCATACAGAATTATTTGAAAAAAGAGGGGAAAAGGGGAAAAATAGGGATTTTTTCGGTGCAATAAATGCTCATATAGTGATGAGGAAGAAGTCGTTTTTAAGCCACATAAATAAAGGTATAAATCTTTTTATATTAAGGTATAAACCAATTAAAATTGATCCTAGTAAGTTTATACATGACATAGCATATAGCAAAAGTTGTGAATAGATGGTGGTCACAATTTAGCAGGTTAAAATCAAGCCAAGGTGGAAAAAAAATCGCATGATCCCGACATGTTTCGCTAGTAAAGCTTCTCCAGGAGTATGCAATGGCAATCCAAGCTCATAATTACAAAACATGATAATCAAGCAATAATCAAGAGATCACAACAAACAAATTTGGATTGGGGTAGGAATGGGGGCTAAGGGTGAATGACAAGGAAAAATAAAAATGAAAATTGTCCCAAAAGACAGTGCTATAAAGGAAATATAGTCCATCAAATGTCCATAGCACTATATCACTATAGCCTTGCTTTAGATGGCTGCCAGCTGACAGATGAAGTGTGATCTGTATGAAAGCAAAAAAAGACAAAATGCAGCGCCTTCTAAGCGTAGCAAGCTTGTTTAATAGGAATAAAAATGTTCAAAAACTTGTAAAAAGCCTACTCACAAACATCAGTAGGTACAGGCAGAAATATAGAGATCATCCGCATGTGTATCCCGGGGACCGTTCGATGTCCTGGTGCAGGCAGCGTGGGGATGACACTCTCTGTGCAGCAGCGGCGGCAGGAACCGAGACGCTCTCGGAACCTACAGGCTGTGGTCAGGTATCCACTGCGGACTGCAGATGACGTCACTTCCGGGTGAGTCTCTCTTCCTCAGGCTGGGCTGTGGCCATCTTACTGGAGATACACATGCGGATGATCTCTATATTTCTGCCTGTACCTACTGATGTTTGTGAGTTGGCTTTTTACAAGTTTTTGAACATTTTTATTCCTATTAAACAAGCTTGCTACGCTTAGAAGGCGCTGCATTTTGTCTTTTTTCAAGCTCATAATTACAACTGTACAAATAGGAAAACATACAATTAATATTGCATATAGAAAATACAATAAACAATACAATAAGAGGTCTTAGATATTGCTGAAATCGACCGGGGATAACATGCTTACCCAGCTTCTCATAAAAACCACCGTTCACCAACAACTAAAATACTGGATCAGAATGTGGATCCCCCAGTGGGGGAGGAGTGCCCCGAACCAACCACAGAGAACACTAAAGGGGAACTACTGAGTAAAAAGCGGAGACTAGAGCAAGATAAATATATGATTGGAATAAACTAGATACAGTTAGCAAAGAAAGGCGATACCTGGGCATGGGTATAACGCTGCACACCCCCAATGGTTGTACAAGAAGAAAAAGGAAAATTACCCTGGGGGGCTTTGTGTTGCAGCAAAAAATAATGATAATAAATGTTGTAAAAATGTTACAACAGTTTTATTAGTGTTTTATGCGTCTCATAGAGAACATGTGTGTTATACTAAAACACAGAAAGTAAATGAATGGTCACAATAAAAACATGTATGCATGAATTAGCAGTACATAAGTTAAGCCACAAGGGCAAACCAGCAAGAGCATGGCATGGTCCTAATCATACAAACATGATGCACATGATACATAATATAACCCCGACGCGTTTTGACATTGTGGAGGGCGGTCATCCTCAGGGGGTTAAAAGGTTAAAAAACAAAGACACTCTCAGCAAAGAGACATCAACCGTATTAACAATATTGTAATTGATAAATATATTTACCCTTAGGCGGCTAAGGGAAAGAATAAAATAACTTTCCCATGTGCTGAGTCTGTACACTGATCATGTGCCCCATGGTTGCAGCCAAAGCACCATACTACCCACACGGAGGCACGGGGAGCCAGATGAACACAAACTCGGCTGGGTGAAAGGACCAAAGGACTCAGGGCCTTCGAGAGGCCGCACTGGTACCCCGCATCTGAGAACGAAGGAGAGGGGGCAGGCCCGGGGGGGAAGGACCCAAACGACCAGGCCGGAAGCCAAAAGGACTCGAACCAAAAGCAGGCACCACATGCTGTAAGATACAGTAATCATGCTAGCACTGAACATGTCACTTACATAAAAGAAAGTATTAAATGTATCAGAGCAGAAAATAGTGGTGTACACCCCGCCAAAAGCGCCACCAGATGATGTCAGTCTAAAAAATATAATAATGGACAAACCGAAAGGTTACGATGGTTTATATATGCCACTATCCTCACAGTGGCACATAAAAGATCAGAGGAAAAAAATATATTTATTTACATTTTTTTTATTTTTTGAAAAGGTTAATAGAAGCAAAACAGTCTCAATATAATCAATAATCCAGCTAGATAGTAAAATGTTGCCTTGTTTTGAAAAAAAAAAGAAGGGATAAAATGATACAAAGGAGACAAAGGAGACGGAATATTTTATCTCAAAATCCAAACCAAAGGCTTACTGCACTGCTGGTGTAACCGCTCACCCAGGTACCACTGCTCTCAGAGAGAGCAGATATATATGGTGTCCTACCGACGGACCCGGCGTCTGACGTCCACGGGAACGAGGCGGGCAAATAGGTGCCAGTGCGCATGTTTGCGAGGTCCGGCGGATACCTTACTGAAAGACCCAGAGTGCATAGCGACAGAGAGGGGAGGGAGGCCAGATCATGACAGGGGCGGAGCAGACAAGTCACTCCCCTACTCTGAAACACTTCAACCACTAGATGGAAAAGATGGAAAAAAGCCAAATGGGGTGAAGGATGGAAACTAAAAGATGCCAAAGGGTTAGCAACGGAAACCCGAGGGAAAGCAGAGCACTGCGCGGCACCAGATAAGGGAGGCTAATGGAGGATACAAAAGCCTACTCGGGAGGTGGTTGTTTTCATGTGATTCACGTCAGTCAGGAATCATACAGTATTTAAGGGCCTGGCAACCCATGTTTATTAAAAAAGACAAAAACAAAGAAAAAGTCCCACATATAGGCCCATATTCACAAAGCACTTACGCCAACGTATAACAAGATACGCCGACGTAAGTCCAAATGTGCGGCGTCGTATCTGTGCGCCGGACCCACAAATTAAGGTGCGCCTAAAAACAGGCTTCATCCCGCCGACGTAACTTGCCTATGCCGGCGTAGGGTGGGCGCACATTTAGGCTGGACGCATGGTGGCGCTTCTATTGATTAGCCATTCAAATATGCAAATGAGTGAAATGCGGCGATTCAAGAACATACGTGCGCCCGACGCAGTGCGCGTAAGTTGTACGTCTGCCGTAAAGTTATTTCCCATAAAGGAGGTGTAACCCAGCAGCAGACATGCAAAGGTCTGCACCAGGGAACACAAGCCAGCGTATTTTACGTTGGACTTGTCTGGCTGGGCGTAGGTTACGTTCACGCCGTACTCAGTGATCCGGTGTAGTTTAGGCAGTTGTTCTGACGTGGTTGTGAGCATGCACAGGGGGATGCATCCACGTCTCGGCGCATGCGCAGTTTGTGATACGTATCTATCTGGTGCTTGGCCCATCATTTGCATGGGGTCACGCCTCATTTGCATGGCTCACGCCCACTTCCACCTACGCCGGCATACGCCTTCGAAACCCAGCGCAGCGTTGGGAGCACTGGCTTGGTGAATTCCATGCCTGCCTCTGCACTGCGTTGGCGTAGCGTACATTGTCCCACCCAGGGATTCTGCTCCAATAAAAACACACACAAAAATGCTAGCCCACCCCAAAACTCCCTTTAGTAGTACCTCTGCTCTTTCCACTAGTCACCCAAGACCAAAGGTTCTTCAAAGCCAACAGCTTCACTCTAATCCACACAGGTCCTCTCAAGCCTCAGTCCTCAGGTTGTTACTGTCTCTTGCAGACACACATAGAGACTGCTCCACCCAAGAGAGACAGAAAATCTCCAGAAGTCAGAGAGGCTGCAACTGGGAGCCCTGAGGCAGGGCCACCATCAGGGGGGTTAGTAAGGTAGGCTATGATTTGTAGAGAGAAATGTAATGTAAAGGGAGGAGGCTGGGGTGCAAAGAATGGGGGCTCGGAAGAGGACAGAGGTGCAAAGAATGGGGGCTGTGAAGGGAACTGGCGTACTCCCATCCCCCCTTACTCCCCTTTTCCTTTTTCTGCCCCCTCCCCCTTCCCCCTTTTCTCCTTTTATTTATTTATCCGCCTCTCTACCTGTGAATATGGACTTTGCAGGCACTGGTTGGACAGGATATATGTCTGAGATACAAACGAACTGTAACACTGACAATGAACAGGAAATCACTATCAACCAATATATGGCCAAAATTAAAAGGTTGTTAAAAAAGAAATCCAACCTGCACTGGCACATAGAATTTTTGGGAAAATATGTCAAAGATAACATCAGCCCTCTAGGCCTCAGAGTACAGGTATTTCCATATTTTCAAAACGTCACTGCCGAATTTAAAATCATGTGGGAACAAACTCTCTCCTCCTGTAGTACACAACTGATGAGATTATTAATTGTACAGTACCAAGCAGAGCTAGCCTCTTTAGATCAGGATATCCTTATTCTACAATCAAATAGTGAAGTAATTAAAACCCATGCCCAATATGACAAGCGTTGTCTAGAGATAAAAGATTACATTACTAAAATTACCAAGGACATCATTCATAAAAAACAAATTAAACTATCCAAGGATAGATCAGCTTTTGCAGAGGGCTTTGCCTATCGTTGGCAATCTCCCCCTGCAAATAGGAATTCTAGATCTAATTATCGAACACCTAAAAACTATGATAGTAACCATTATACTACCGAAGATGATACTGAGTCTGATTCCTCCTCTATGCTTTCTTCACAGCCTCCAGCACGACGGAACCACTCGGCAGCGACACCGTCTACATCCGGTTCACGTAAGAGGGATTTTGGTGGTGGGTCTTTCACACCTAAAGCTAAACAGCGTCCCCCCATTAGAGACACTCCCTTTGTACACCCCCCTCAAACAAACACTTCTTCTAGCGGTGGTGGTAATAGAACACAAACTAACTATACAGGGGCTACAGCACTCTTAGCTATACAAACGCTACAACCCCAAAATGTATCTCACCTTCCCCCTCCAGGAACAACTGTCGGTAACACAAACATGGACATACAAACTGGGGTGCCCAGGAGAAATATTTCTCTTGATACACCACCAATAGCAACACAACTACAACTATGTACCCGACAAGGTACTTTGGACCCACATGTTGTCTCCCAGGTCTCAAATTTTCAGATCTCTCCGACCATGCCATCTCAAACGTAACATCAGACTCTGATTTAGATATCATCAATCTCACCCCTTACATTTTTTCTGATGAGCAGCTTGGGGTTTTACGGTTGGGCCTTAGCTTTTGTCCGTCCATGAGTCTCAATAAATATGAGACCATAAAAGATATATATTTATTTACAAGAAATCTAACCTTTAAATTTTTGTTTGATGGTGATCGTCTTCGCACCATTGAGGAAAGAGAAATCTCCGAAAAAGTTAAAAACTTTTCTATGGAGGACTTCAGGGCTTTACGAGACCTAATGTTGCTCTTGGAGGAAAGTGAACCAAATATTCCTGATCCCAGTCCTGTTGTTACTCCCAGTGCCCCGGTGATCAACAAATTTAAACCTAAGTCCCAACGCTTCCCTGACCTTACCAGCAACTCCAATATATGGGCTTTCCTTACAACTACCATTAATGACTTGAAAAATCTTGAGATAAACCCTCTAAACCACAACATTTCTAAAGAACAGCGATTAGCTATTAAGTTATTACAATGCCACCCTGATCTTGAGATTAAGGCCTCAGACAAGGGCGGAAATATAGTCTTAATGACTAAATTAAACTACGAAAAAATGGTTTTGAAAATACTCCAAAATAAAGATTGGTATAATTGGATTCATACAAACAAGATTACCCAATTCAAAGATGAGTTTTTAGTTATGTTGGCATCGGCCCATCATAATGGTTTAATCAACCAGGATCTATGGGGCAAATCCACAAAAGAGATACTCCGGCGTAAGCCGTCGTATCTCTGGTTCTAACTTTGGAACTGATCCTCAGAAGCAGTTTTCCTAAGTTAGGCAGAAGATCCGACATCTGTAAGGGACTTACACTGCCGGATCTTAGGATGCAGTACCGCATCCGCCACTGGGGGCATTTCGAGTCGAAATGCCTCTGTTAGTATGCAAATTAGCACTTAGGGCGATCCTCAAAGCTTTTGTACCTAGTTTTTTCGCCGTAAGTGTTAGTTTGCCTGGTGTAAAACTAGGGCTGCTTTTACAAAGTGTAAAGTTAGTCACACCTTGTAAAGGCCCATTCAAGCGACGGCATTTGGTATGCATTCCCGAGGGAGAACTCCATGCCAATTTTCAATGAAAAAAACGGCATGGGTTCCCCCTCAGGAGCATACCAGGCCCTTAGGTCTGTTATGGGTTGTAAGGAGACCCCCCTCCGCCGCAAAATTGACGTAGGGGGTCCCCCTACAATCCATACCAGACCCGTATCCAAAGCACGCTACCCGGCCAGCCAGGAAGGGAGTGGGGACGAGCGAGCGCCCCCCCCCCTCCTGAGCCGTGCCAGGCCGCATGCCCTCAACATGGGGGGGTTGGGTGCTCTGGGGCAGGGGGGCGCACTGCGGGCCCCCCCACCCCAGAGCACCCTGTCCCCATGTTGATGAGGACAGGACCTCTTCCCGACAACCCTTGCCATTGGTTGTCGGGGTCTGCGGGCGGAGGCTTATCGGAATCTGGGAGTCCCCTTTAATAAGGGGGCCCCCAGATACCGGCCCCCCACCCTAAGTGAATGGATATGGGGTACATCGTACCCCTATCCATTCACCTGTAGGCAAAAAGTAAAAGTTAATAAACACACAACACAAGGCTTTTTAAAATATTTTATTATTCTGCTCCGGACGCCCCCCCTGTCTTCGTTATTAGCTCAATTACCAGGGGGGGCTTCTTCTTCCACTCTCCGGGGGTCTTCTCCGCTCTCCGGGGGTGTTCCGCTCTCCGGGGGGGGCTTCTCCGGACTCCGGGGGGCTTCTTCCATCTTCTCCCCTCTTCCGCTCTTGACTCGGCGAACCCCGGTTCTTCTGCAGCTCTCCGGTGCCTTCTTCTTCAGCGCTGGCTGCCTGCTATGTTTGTGTGTTAGCTCGATTTCAAACAGGCAGCCGGCGCGGTCTTCTGTGACGTCAGGGTCTTCTGGTCTTCTGTTCTTCCTATGTTGCCTCGTCGCCTCTTGTCGCTGTAATGATGGAGGCGCGCCTTGCATCACATTTATATAGGCATCGCCGTCCCATCATGCTCCGGCAGGTACCCACGTGGTGGGTGCCTACCCACGTGCACCCACCACGTGGGTACCTACCGGAGCATGATGGGACGGTGATGCCTATATAAATGTGATGCAAGGCTCGCTTCCATCATTACAGCGACAAGAGGCGACGAGGCAACATAGGAAGAACAGAAGACCAGAAGACCCTGACGTCACAGAAGACCGCGCCGGCTGCCTGTTTGAAATCGAGCTAACACACAAACATAGCAGGCAGCCAGCGCTGAAGAAGAAGGCACCGGAGAGCTGCAGAAGAACCGGGGTTCGCCGAGTCAAGAGCGGAAGAGGGGAGAAGATGGAAGAAGCCCCCCGGAGTCCGGAGAAGCCCCCCCCGGAGAGCGGAACACCCCCGGAGAGCGGAGAAGACCCCCGGAGAGTGGAAGAAGAAGCCCCCCCTGGTAATTGAGCTAATAACGAAGACAGGGGGGGCGTCCGGAGCAGAATAATAAAATATTTTAAAAAGCCTTGTGTTGTGTGTTTATTAACTTTTACTTTTTGCCTACAGGTGAATGGATAGGGGTACGATGTACCCCATATCCATTCACTTAGGGTGGGGGGCCGGTATCTGGGGGCCCCCTTATTAAAGGGGACTCCCAGATTCCGATAAGCCTCCGCCCGCAGACCCCGACAACCAATGGCAAGGGTTGTCGGGAAGAGGTCCTGTCCTCATCAACATGGGGACAGGGTGCTCTGGGGTGGGGGGGCCCGCAGTGCGCCCCCCTGCCCCAGAGCACCCAACCCCCCCATGTTGAGGGCATGCGGCCTGGCACGGCTCAGGAGGGGGGGGGCGCTCGCTCGTCCCCACTCCCTTCCTGGCTGGCCGGGTAGCGTGCTTTGGATACGGGTCTGGTATGGATTGTAGGGGGACCCCCTACGTCAATTTTGCGGCGGAGGGGGGTCTCCTTACAACCCATAACAGACCTAAGGGCCTGGTATGCTCCTGAGGGGGAACCCATGCCGTTTTTTTCATTGAAAATTGGCATGGAGTTCTCCCTCAGGAATGCATGCCGAGCGACGCTGTCATTTTTTTTTATAATTATTTGTTTTCCCGGCGCGTCTTTTTTTCACCCGTCGTAACTTTAGTGTCCCGTCGCAATCCACAAAGCCGCCCGGCGTCAATTACGTTCGCGCGATGCACGTCGGGAAAATGACGTCACACGCATGCGCAGTACGGCCGGCGCGGGAGCGCGCCTCATTTAAATTGTAAACGCCCCCCGGAGAGGAGGAACGCCTTACGACGGCGGCACTTAACTTACACTGCTTGAAATTTTTACGTAAGTGCTTTGAGGATCAGGCACTTAGGTAAAAACTTTAAGTCAGTGTAACTTAACTGCTGAAAGTTAAGTTACGCCGCCTGGCTGAGGATTTGGCCCTATATGACTATTTGAATACACGTCATCCTAAAACGCCCACAATATACGCACTTCCCAAAATTCATAAAAATCCCATAAACCCACCGGGAAGACCTATTGTCTCCGGTATTGGATCATTAACAGAAAATGCCAGCCGTTATGTGTATTCTATCCTTATGCCACACGTACTGGCACTACCGTCATATACAAGAGATACCCTTGATCTCCTAAAACAAATTGAGGACATGGTCGTGCCTCGGGATGCCCTGCTCGTGACTTTGGATGTGGAGGCTCTCTACTCCAGCATCCCTCACGAGCAGGGCATCTCGACAGCACGTACCTTTCTTAACGAACAAAATCACCACTCCTGGAAACTCAACGATTTTGTCATTGATCTCTTACGATTTATTCTCGCTCGAAATTTTTTTGTTTTCAAAGAGTCCCAC
The DNA here is from genome assembly GCF_905171775.1 of Rana temporaria. Lineage (NCBI taxonomy): Eukaryota > Metazoa > Chordata > Amphibia > Anura > Ranidae > Rana > Rana temporaria. Next base: position 186,884,821 of record NC_053493.1, on the reverse strand, counting down.
TACCTCTAGGTACAGGGCGTGGCTATGGGCACCTGTTGTGCCCCAGCCTACACGAACCTGTACCTGGGGGGGTGGGAACAATTCGTTTTTTCCAATGAAGACCTTTCTATCTATACGAAATTTGTGGCCAACTGGTTAAGATACATCGATGATGTATTCATAATTTGGACAGGATCCCTAACCCTATTGCAAGACTTTATTGAAGCCCTAAACATTAATAGCTATAATCTCAAATTTACATACTCTAGTGCACAAGACAAAGTAGCTTTTTTGGACCTCAAAATTTTGAAAGACTCACAAGGCCGTTTAACATCATCCCTCTACAGAAAAGAGACAGCGGGTAATACCTTATTACATGCTGACAGTGCACATCCAGCCAACCTCATTCGCAGTATACCTTATGCGCAATACCTGCGCTTGCGCAGGAACTGCACTTTAACCACCGATTTTCTGGAACAGGCAAATCTGCTAAAAACACGTCTCCGCGACCGAGGTTATAGTAAAACTTTACTACGCAAGGCCTTTAATAAGGCCCTCCGTAAAACCCGCTCAAGCCTACTATACAAAATTAAAGAGAATCCTCCTGCTCAACCAGTGAGATTTATCACGCAATTTTCTGGTCACCATAATGAATTACGTACTATACTAATGAAAAATTGGGCATTGCTCACTAATGACCCTATCCTTAAAAAATACATAGGTCCAAAACCTGATGTAACTTTTAGGAGGTCCAGATCATTGCGTGATGAACTCACATCGAGCCACTATGTACCAAACCGGAAAAAAGGAACACCTACCAATAGTATTACGCGGTGTGGCCATTGCTCATTCTGCTCATGGATTACTGAGGGCACTAGATTCACCCTATCCAACGGGGAAATGTTTATACCCAATTTCCATGCCGATTGTAACACAGAGGGAGTGATTTACCTGATGACATGTCAATGTCAGGCCTTTTACGTGGGTAAAACCATCAGAAAATTTAGAGCCAGGATCCGTGACCACGTGTACTATTCGGAAAAGGGAAAAATGGTGACTTCAGTGAGTAGACACCTGGATCTATATCACAGCTTCAGCAATAAGGTAGTTTCCTTTATTGCTCTCGCTGTGATTCCAAAAAATGACCGGGGGGTAATTGGGACAAGCTGGTATTGCAAAGAGAAACCTTGTGGATAGAACGCCTCAACGCCCTCTATGCCCCCGGCCTCAATGAGGCACAATCATACAAACCCTTTTTATAAACATTTCAGGTATACTCAGTGTTTAACCTACTTTAAATTCGGTCTTTTTAGTCTTCTATTCCCCAATCTACTCCTTCCTGCCCCTTCTATATAATTTATTTTTGACAATATAAGCACAATCATGCAATATAGATAAGTAATGGACATAATGTTAGGTAAACCCTCATAAATTTATATTATGATGATCATTTTGAAAATATAAGTTCTCATTAGATGATATGCAATACTATCCTCATGTGATTCATAAGCTATTTCTGTCTATGTTTGGACTAGATTATTATATAAAATTTATCCTGTACATGATTGTCGACATGCCAGTAAAAAGATGTGACATTTGGATTACCAACCCTTATTTTTGTCAATATTCTGCTCCCCCCCCCTTCCAACCCCCCCCCACCCCCCCCCCCTTCCCCTTCCCTTGCTATTTCTACGTTATTCTATCTATGTAAGGAATTTTTAATTATGAATGAAAAATATTTTTTGTTATATCTCCACAATTACTAATACTGTAACCAGTACTTAGTATTATATACACACGGGCAATGATCTTTGTCTAACTTTTCTTCCCCCTCTTTCCTCTTCCAGATTACGTCTTCCTCTAACTCCTTTATTTATCTCAGTCCTGATATGGTTCATTCCATCCACGGAGATTTCCCCCCCCCCCTCGATGCAATGGCTGGCCGCGCATTACAGGTCTCTTTTTAGAGATCTGTAATCGCACCACTAGATGGAGTCTTCCATCCTGGTGCGATGCCTCTTATGTGTGACGCTGTAATTCCCTTGCGGCGCACACACATGATGAGGAAATGCGCGGCTGCTGCGGATGACGTCACACGCAATTGCCGTGTGCTACGTCCTCTCCGCTTTGAGCGAGGCTCTATTTAAGTCCCCGCACATGAGACACGATTGCTGCAGTCTCTCGGGAGACTTGTGGAGGAGGTCGCCGCTGTATTACTATAACCAGGTATGCCTTTTTCTATTACTGTGTCCACACCCTAACTCATCTACCTATTCTTGCTATTAATAGTCTTCAATTCTCTTTTTAACATACTAGGCGTATTTCTGCCTGATTATCTGGCTTCTAGCCGGCATCCAGACTTGGTTACTATCCTCACTTCTGCTACCAGGAAGTTTAGCATCCATTGAGGACTGACAGAGGGGATTGCTCATCCTCTCCCTTCTATCTTTCCCTTAGGCTCTACCCTCCTTCATTGAAGGTAGGATGCCTCCACTGTTATCTTTGTACCAATTTGCTGTAGTTATATAGTCGTCAAACATATTATAACACCAGTATATTTCTTTATTACTCTCCAGACTTTTATTATTTTTATTTTGGGTCGTTTTTTATACTCCTTATAATATGTCCAGCAGCCCGGACATAGTCTACTTTTTTCCTCTATTGTTGCTAGGAAACTCCTATGCTCAATACGCATTGTTCATGGATTAATTCCTATACTAACAAATACTATCTGTAAGTACTCACAGTATTTTCTTTATTTCATTATTTTTGTTTTTCTCCTCTCATAAATTATTCTACTATATATCCTTGTTCCCATTGTATCATTGAGGAAATGCTCTGGGCCTGGTCTTCACCTATCAGGACTCTATCTTCCCACCTTCCCTTCCCCCTTTTTTGTTACTTTCATTCATCCCTTCTTCTTTTTTTCACAATTCTTTCTTCACTTTCTATCCCCTCTTTGTCCCCTTTTCTCCCCTTCCTTCTCTTCCCCGTTCCCCTTCCCTTCCTTCTTTCCCCCCCCCCCCCTCTTTTCCCGTTTTTTCTCCTCCCTCCCCCCCCCCTCCCCCCTCCCTTCTTAATCTCTTTCCTCATTTCCCCCTGTTGCTTCTTCTTCTCCTTCATCCCTCCCCCCTCTTTTTTCCCCCCTCTTTACCCTTTTTGTTTGCCCGTATGTATATATTTCCTTTTATTTCTTTAATGTTATTATTCAAACTGATGCATCTTTTTGTTTTATTTGTCTTTGTGTTATTGTTTAATGTTGTTCTACAGTCGAAACCACACTGCTGACTCCGTGAGGAAGCGCTATCAAATCGCGAAACCGGTCGAGTCTACTAACGCAGCAAGCCACATCACTGCAGACATACCTCTGCCTGCATTTCCATAACTTGACAGGATTACCAATTATATTTATGCACTTTATTTCATAGTTTTGAAAGTGTTCAATTTCATTGTGGATACATTGATATTTTGTATATGATTCCTGTTAATGTTTATGGATAGGCTTGCCCAGTTAGCCTTTTAGATAGTTTTTTGCTGGAAACGGCAATTACTCTTTGTTCTATATATATTATGATATTTTATATCTAAATAAACAAAAAACTTTTTAGAGAAAATCTCTCTTTGTATGAATATATTCTGACCAACCAAATTGTGCCTAAAAAGTCCAAAAACTAGCCCTCAGTTATCTCCTTTATCATTTATACTAGGACGTGGCACCCTCTTATCTTGTAATATCCACATGCACACTACATGTGAGGATATTCTTACTCCCCTTCTTTCAAAGAAGAAAGGGCATTGAAGGGCTCCTCCACAGGTGAGGGGTCCAGTGATGAGGAGTCCAATGAATGAATATATATATATATATATAGTTATGTTTTTACTAGATTGGGCTGTCTCTTTGCTGGATTGAAGCTGGAGAGGAAACACAATGGCGCCACTCTAAGGTGTACGTTTAATAAACCGTGATAGGCCGAGATCATGATGATCACGGCTGATCACTGCTTATCACAGAGCATTGCCGGTTTAATAAACTGTGATAAGGAGCAGAGAACACATTCTCCACTTCACATCACAGCACATGGATGTTTTGTCACAAACGGCCAGTTTAATAAACCGTGATATGAAGATTTCCCAGCTCTTCCACTGAAATATCTCCCTTCCAGATTCACCAGCTCAGAGGTGGAGAATCTGGGAGAGAAGCTGGTGTGATAAGAGGAAGAAGGCTTATTTCTTCCTAATTTCAACACCAGTGGGTTAAAAATGAATATTAACAACAATATACACGTGTGTGTGTGTATGTATATATATATATATATATATATATATATATATATATATATACATACAGTATCTATATAACACGTGTGTGTGTGTATATATATACATATATATACATATATATATACACACACACACATATATACCGTATTTATCGGCGTATACCGCGCACTTTTTTACCATGAAAATCAGGGCAAAATTGTGGGTGCGCGATATACGCCGATACTTGCTTCCCGCACTGTGTTTGAACGCCGCCGCGGACATATACCGAGCGCAGTACACTCGGGTACAGTCGGCCAGGCTCGGCTCCCTTCTAGGTTATGCGAGAGGAGCCGAGCGTGCTCGAGTGTACTGCGCTCGGTATATGTCGGCGGCGGCGGCGTTCAAACACAGCGCGGGAAGCAGGGATCAGCTCAGAGACAGCGCAGGAGCAGCGGGGAGGACACCACGAAGGCCGCAGACGGACGCCGGAGGGAACAAGGCCGCCGATGGACGCCAGGCAAGACACCAAAACTGTAAGTAATAAAAAATAAATAAAATTCAGGAATTTCACGTCCAGAGTAGGGGTGCGCGCTATACGCGGGTGCGCACAATAGGCTGATAAATACGGTATATATGTATGTATATATGTGTATATGTATATGTGTGTATATATATATATATATATATATACATACATACAGTATTTATATATATATATATATATATATATATATATATATATATATATATATATATATATATATATATATATATATATATATGTAATTTTATATATATATAATATGTTATCACATGTATGAAAACATTAATTACATGTTCTTTTAAACTTTAGTTTCACTTTTTGAATTCGGCTGCACTATAATCTCACAATATCTCACGAGATTACAGGCAGTCCACCCACTTTTGCACAGATCTCGGCTGTTTTCAGAGAAAAAACTTCACCTCTGTTCACCATCTGAGAACTGAAGTTCTCAGTTTATTAAACCGGCTGCAGAGGAGATAATTCTCCTCATGAGAACTGCTGTGAACTGCTGTGAACTGAACGGAGAAAAAACTTCACAGTTTATTAAACGGACACCTAAGTGTGATATGTAGTGTTACATTTATTGGATAAAAACAGCAGCAAGCTTACTTGTGGAGCGGATGGCGGCGGTGGATGCCGTTGCTTCCTATGTCTCTGTCACACTGGGAGCCGGGGCTGTGACGGCAGAGTCAGGTGGATGACAATGCTTCCGGGTGATGTGCCGCTCCGCATAGTTATTCAAAAAAGATAGTTTATAAAACTATGTCCACACTGTTGTCATTTTGCTTGTGGGCATTGTGAAGCCCACAAGCACTTACTTCCTGGAAGTCTTGGATGGGGAGTTATAATGGGGAAGCGCACTGCATTAGCGTGCTGAGGAGCCCGAGGGAGATGATGTCAGAATCCTAGGTGATTCCGAAGGCAGATTTCGTGGGACCGCATAGCAACAAGCATTTCCAGGTGAGTAAAAAATATATATATATGTTTTTCCTTTTTTAGGTCTAATGAGCACAATAATGAAAAAAAAAATTGGGATGGAAACTCCACTTTAAGTTTTAATCAGCTGCCATGAGCTCATTTGTTTCCATTTGTTTTTAGTTGTACTTCCACTGCTGCTGGTGCTAGCGCCTACTCTCTCCTATGTGTCTTTGCTGGATTGGGCTGTCACTTTGCTGAAAATATGGGGAAGTCTCTTTGCTGAAAATATGGGGATGTCTCTTTGCTGGATTGGGATGTCTCTTTTCTGGATATATAGAGCTGTCTATTTGCTGGATTTGAATGTCTTTGTTGAATATATGGGGCTGTCTATTTTCTGGACTGGGCTGTCTCTTTGAAAAGGTAGGGCAGTATGGTCCTGCTTAAAAGAATCTACCGTTTTGTGGTGGCAGGCTTCATATTTTTTGGCCAAAAAAAGGGACACTCATGCCGCGTACACACGATCGGTTCGTCTGATAAAAAAGGTCTGATGGACCGTTTTCATCAGACGAACCGATCGTGTGTGGGCCCCATCGGTTTTTTATCCATCGGTGAAAAAACTAGGAACTTGTTTTAAAATTATCTGATGGTTAAAAAACTGATAGAAAAAAATGATCGTCTGTGGGCACGCCCATCGGTTAAAAATCCATGCATGCTCAGAATCAAGTTGACGCATGCTTGAAAGCATTGAACTTCATTTTTCTCAGCACGTCGTTGTGTTTTACGTCACCGCGTTCTGCCACGATCGTTTAACTGATGGTGTGTAGGCACGACTGATGAAAGTCAGCTTCATCGGATATCTGATGAAAAAATCCATCAGACTGTTTTCATCCGATGAACCTATCGTGTGTACAGGGCATAAAGGTTCAGTTTTGTTTTTTTTAAATAACAAACATGTCATACTTACCTCCACTGTGCAGTTAGTTTTGCACAGAGTGGCCCCAAATGTCCTCTTCTGGGGTCACACAGCGGCTGTCTCGGCTTCTCCCCGCAAGAGCTAACCCTCTGGGAAGCTCTCTGCAGAGGGGTTGCCTTGCAGGCGCGCTCCTGTGTTATACACTCAGCATGCATAGCCGCCAAGTGTATGACTTGGCGCCTCCCCCCAGCGGGCGCGATACTGGATTTGATTGACAGCAGCGGGAGCCAATGGCTGTGCTGCTATCAATCTATCCAATGAGGAGCCGATCAGCCTTGGAGAGAACGACGCGGGATCGCGCCCACGGAGATTCGGAGCTTAGGTAAGGTGAAAAAACACAAAGCTTTAGAACCCCTTTAATATATAACGGGGTACTAACATTTATTTTGATGGACTTTTTTCAACCTAACTATGTAACTATGTTAAACACTGAAAGCACCGATGACTTGGAAGAGACTTTTCATTTTCATATGTTAAATTGTAAGAGTGTCAAAATAAAAGTGGGTGCACTAAAGGACTCAGTGGGATGTCCAGTGAGTGGGCCCAGGAGAATTTTAGTGCTCAGGCCTGGGGGAGGCCCAGTAATAAAGCTGTGTAAGGCGCCCCAAAATTTCTGATGGCTGCCCTGCCCTGAGGTATTCCTAAACCTCCATAATATGGGCTGTGTACACCTTAGGACACATCCTGCTGATCCTCCACAAAACCCAGACACTGGGTTGGAGATTCCGTCCCACCCAAGACATTATGGAATCTCCAAACTACAGAGCCCTATCCAGAAATACTAAAAACTGGAGAAAGCTGCAAAAGCAGTTTTCTCCACTCAACATCTATGATTTGCAGTCCTGCATTGAACCAATGTGCACATTCTGTGTCCTTTAAATGGCCAATTTCACAGTGACAGCATCTTGTATTGTCACTATATACACTGCTCAAAAAAATTAAAGGAACACTTTGAAAACATATCAGATCTCAACGGGCATTTGATGGAAATGAAAATGATCTGCCTACAGAGGGCTGAATTCAAAGACACCCCAAAAATCAAAGTGGAAAAATTATGCAACAAGCTAGTCCATTTTGCTGAAATTTCATTGCAACAACTCAAAATGTTCCTCAGTAGTTTCTATGGCCCCCAATTGCTTGTATGCTTGTATACAACATCAGGGCATGCTCCTAATGAAACGACAGATGGTGTCCTGGGGTATTTCCTCCAGATCTGGACCAGAGCATCACTGAGCTCCTGAACAGACTGAGGTGCAACCTGGCGGCACCAGATGGACCGAAACATAATGTCCCAGAGGTGTTCTTTTGGATTTAGGTCAGGTGAGCGTAGGGGGCCATTCAATGGTATCAATTTCTTCATCCTCAAGGAACTGGCTGCATGCTCTCGCCACATGAGGCCGGGCATTGTTGTGCACCAGGAGGAACCCAGGACCCACTGCACCAGCGTAGGGTCTGACAATGGGTCCAAGGATTTTATCCCGATACCTAATGGCAGTCAGGGTGCCATTGTGTAGCCTGTAGAGGTCTGTGCATCCCTCCATGAATATGCCTCCCAGACCATCACTGACCCACCACCAAACCGGTCATGCTGAACGATGTTACAGGCAGCATAAAGTTCCCCATGGCTTCTTCAGACCCTTTCAAGTCTGTCACATATGCTCAGGGTGAACCTGCTCTCATCTGTGAAAAGCATGGGGCACCAGTGGCAGACCTGCCAATTCTGGTGTTCAATGGAAAATGCCAATTGAGCTCCACAGTGTCCGGCAGTGAGCACAGAGCACACTAGAGGACGTCGGGCCCTCAGGCCACCCCCATGAAGTCTGTTTCTGATTGTTTGGTTAGAGACATTCACACCAGTGGCCTGCTGGAGGTCATGCTGTAGGGCTCTTGCAGTGCTCATCCTGTTCCTCCTTGCACAAAGGAGCAGATACCGGTCCTGCTGATGGGTTAAAGACCTTCTACGGCTCTGTCCAACTCTCTTAGAGTAACTGCCTGTCTCCTGGAATCTCCTCCATGCTCTTGAGACTGTGCTAGGAGACACGGCAAACCTTCTGACAATGACACGTATTGATAGTTACATAGTTAGTCAGGTTGAAAAAAGACACAAGTCCATCCAGTTCAACCATAGAAAAATAAATAAATAAAATAAATAATATCAGACAATCCAATATACCCAATTCCATACCCACAGTTGATCCAGAGGAAGGCAAAAAAAAAACAGCGTGATCCAATTTGCTACAGCAGGGGAAAATATTCCTTCCTGAACCCCCAAGAGGCAATCGGATTTTCCCTGGATCAACTCTACCTATAAATGTTAGTACCCAGTTATATTATGTACATTTAGGAAAGAATCCAGACATTTCTTAAAGCAGTCTACTGAGCTGGCCAGAACAACCTCTGGAGGGAGTCTGTTCCACATTTTCACAGCTCTTACTGTGAAGAAACCTTTCCTCTAGATGAAATCTTTTTTCCTCTAGATGTAAACAGTGCCCCCTTGTCTTTTGTGTGGACCGTAAAGTGAATAACTCAACACCAAGTTCACTATATGGACCCCTTATATATTTGTACATGTTGATCATACCCCCCCCCCCCCCTTATTCTCCTCTTCTCAAGAGAGAATAAATTCAGCTCCTCTATTGATGTGCCATCCTGGAGGAGTTGGACTGCCCGTGCAACCTTTATAAGGTCCAAGTATCGCCTCGCGCTACCAGTAGTGACACTGACCCTAGCCAAATGCAAAACTAGTGAAAAACAGTCAGAAAAGATGAGTAGGGAAACAATTTCAGACACCTCCACCTGAAAAAACATTCCTGTTTTGGAAGTCGTCTCATTGTTGCCCATCTAGTGCACCTGTTGTTAATTTCAATTAACAGCAAAGCAGCTGAAACTAATTAACAACCCCCTCTGTATACACCCCTCCCCCTCTGCTACTTAACTGACCAGATCAACATCCCAGGAGTTCAAAAGTGTTCCTTTAATTTTTTTGAGCAGTGTATATACTGTATATATATATATATATTGTAAAGTTCGGGGAACCAGCTTGATCACAGGACACAGTCTTTTAAATCAAAACTGAGGTTTATTAAACTTAACCACTTCCCGACGGCCGTATGACTATATATGGCCGCAGGGTGGCTCTACTTCTCTGGGACGCCGTCTTTTTACGGCCGCCCCTTACCTCGTTTCCCGCATGCACTCCCGAGCGCGCAGCGGGAAACTTCTGTGCTGGCCGTGTCCCTTGGACACAGCAAATCACAGATCGCCATAAACGGCCAATCGGAGTGGCCGTTTGGTAGGCGATCTGTGCGGCCAATGAGAGATAATCTCATGTAAACATATGAGATAATTTCTCATTGCCGGCTCTCACATTGACAGCGTCCTGTCAGGGAGAGAGGAGACCGATCTGTGTCTCTTGTACATAGGGACACAGATCGGTCACCTCCCCCAGTCACCCTCCTTCCCCCACAGTTAGAACACTATATAGGGTAAACATTTAACCCCTTCCTCACCCCCTAGTGTTAACCCATTCAATGCCAGTCACATTTATACAGTAATTAGTGCATACAGTAGGTATAGCACTGATTGCAGTATAAATGTGAATGATGCCAAAAATGTGTCAAAAGTGTCCGATGTGTCCGCCATAATGTCGCAGTTCCAATAAAAATCGAAGATCGCCGCCATTACTAGTAGAAAAATAAATAATAAAAAATAATAATTCTGTCCCCTATTATATAACTTTTGCGCAAACCAGTCGCTTATTGCGATTTTTTTTTTTAACCAAAAATATGTAGAAGAATACGTATCGGCCTAGACTGAATTATAATTTTTTTTTTTATTTGGATATTTATTATAGCAACAAGTAAAAAATATTGTATTTTTTTCAAAATTGTCGTTCTTTTTTGTTTATAGCGCAAAAAATAAAAAACGCAGAGGTGATCAAATACCACCAAAAGAAAGCTCTACTTGTGGGGAAAAAAGGACGTAAATTTTGTTTGGGAGCCTCGTCGCACGACCGCGCAATTGTCAGTTAAAGCAAAGCAGTGCGGAAGCTGAAATTTCACCTGGGCAGGAGGGGGGTATATGCCCAGTAAGCAAGTGGTTAAATGGCTTCACAGCAGCAAAAACAAAATAAATAATCAGTCTCACGCAGTTAAACAGACCTTGCAGGTAAGTTTCCCAGTAGCAGGCTTCCAGGCAGGACACTGTCAAGTGATTTCACAGCTTTTCATAGCTTTCAGAGCTTTTCCTTGTCCACCATTACCATGCATAGTCTCTACTACACTCCTCCACTCTCACCTACAACTTCCTGTCTTGATTTAAGCCACATCCTTGGACAGGTGTGTTAACCCTTTCTGTTCCCTTAAAGGGACCACAGTACAAACAGAGGGGAAATATACCGTCCTTCCAGGACCCAGCCACGGCGTCCTGTACATATCCCCCCCCCCCCGTGCCCCAACGCCAAGGAGGTGGAGGCAACAGTGGAGCTCAAACAATGGACTCGGGAGAGGGCATCTGCGTTTTGATGCAGTCTCCCGGGCCTATGCTCCACTATAAACTTAAATTCCTGGAGCACCAGGAACCAACGGGTAATCCTGGCATTAGTCCCTTTACCCTGCCTCATCCATGTTAAAGAGGCATGATCAGAAATCAGCCTAAACTTCCTCCTCAAGAGGTAATATCTGAGGGACTCCAGAGCCCACTTAATGGCCAGACACTCTCTTTCAATTATAGCGTAGTTTTTCTCTGCTGGTGTCAACTTCCTACTGAGGAAGACTACTGGGTGCTCCTCACCATGAACAACCTGTGACAACACAGCTCCCAATCCCACATCGGAAGCATCAGTTTGAACAATGAACTCTTTTGAAAAATTGGGTGCTATTAAGACAGGGTGTTGGCATAGTGCTGACTTGAGCTCCAAAAAAGCCTTTTCAGCGTCTGCATTCCACTCCACCATGACTGATTTCCAACCCTTGGTCAGATCGGTCAATGGAGCCGCCAATATGGCAAAGTTGGGTACGAATCTCCTGTAGTATCCCACCATGCCCAGGAATGCGCATACCTGCTTTTTGTGAGGGGGCGGGGCCAATTATTTATAGCCTCTACCTTGCTGACCTGAGGTTTCACCACCCCTCTACCCACCATATAGCCCAGGTATTTCACCTCCTCCATTCCCAAAGCACATTTTTCAGTTTTTATTGTAAACCCTCCTTCCAAAGAGAGTCCAGTACTGCCTGGACTTTGGGCAAGTGTGATTCCCAGTCTCTGCTAAAAACGACTATGTCGTCCAAATACACTGAGGCATACTCCCGATGAGGTAAAATCCTATCCATTGCTCGCTGGAATGTGGCTGGAGCAGTTTGCAGTCCAAAAGGCATTCGTTTGTACTGAAAACTCCCCTCTGGGGTAGAAAAAGCTGTTTTCTCTCTAGCAGCCTTAGTTAACGGGATTTGCCAATACCCCTTGGTAAGGTCTAATGTTGTGATATACCTGGCTGGACCTAGTCTCTCAATAAGTTTATCTACCCGGGGCATGGGGTAGGCATCAAACTGTGAAACCTCATTAAGTTTCCGGAAATCATTGCAGAATCGCAGAGTGCCGTTAGGCTTTGGTACCAACACAATCGGGCTCGACCACTCACTCTGCGATTCTTCAATGATCTCCAGGTCTAGCATCTTTTTCACTTCCTCTAAAACGACCTTTCTTCGAGCCTCTGGGATGCGGTAGGGCCGGACAAAAACTTTGACTCCAGGTTCTGTGATAATATCATGCTCTATGACACTAGTTAGACCTGGCAGGTCTGAAAACGTTTCTTTATTTATCTGCAAGAACTCCTTTGCCTGCTGACTTTGGATTTTTGATAGGGTACTTGGTACTTGGACACTCTCCACCCCAACTTGAGGCTCAAGTCTTGCACTAGCCAGGGAGGTCACCGGTTCCCTGTCTGTCCAGGGCTTTAACAAGTTGATATGATATATCTGATACGGTTTCCTCTTGCCTGGCTGGTGGACTTTATAATTTACCTCTCCCACTTTTTCCACAACTTCAAAGGGACCTTGCCATCTGGCCAAGAATTTACTTTCCACAGTGGGAATTAGCACCGCTACTCGATCCCCCACTTGGAAATGCCTTATTTTAGCAGCCCCGTTATAGACCCATCGTTGAGCCTCCTGGGCCTTTTGCAAATGCTCTTTGACTAGTGGCATCACGGTTTGGATCCTTTCCTGCATTTGGGAGACATATTCCAGAACACTCTTTTGCTGAACAGGTTCACTTTCCCATTCCTCTTTAATAAAGTCAAGTAGTCCGCGAGGTCTTCGCCCATATACCAACTCAAAGGGCGAAAACCCAGTGGAGGCCTGGGGCACTTCCCAGATAGCAAACAGGAGAGCTGGTAACAGGCAGTCCCAATCTTTCCCATCCCTTTGTACCACTTTCTTGAGCATAGACTTAAGGGTCTTATTAAAGCGTTCCACCAACCCGTCCGTTTGGGGATGGTAGACCGATGTGCGCAGCTGTTTAATCCGGAACAGCTTACACACATCGGCCATAACCCTCGACATAAACGGGGTACCCTGGTCTGTGAGTATTTCCTTGGGGAAACCAGTCTGTGTAAACAACTGGAATAATTCCCGGGCAATGGCCTTTGAGGAGGTATTCCACAGGGGTAGCGCCTCAGGATATCGGGTGGCATAGTCAAGAATCACCAATATGTAGGAGTGACCTCGAGCTGACTTTACCAAGGGACCCACTATATCCATGGCTATCCTCTCGAACGGGACCTCAATTATGGGCAGAGGGACCAAAGGGCTCTGAAAGTGAGTCACCGGAGTGGTCAACTGACAGGTCGGACAAGAGGTACAGTATCTCTTTACCTCTGCTTTCAGACCTGGCCAGTAAAACTGGTCGGTGATCCGTGCCTCCGTCTTCTCAACTCCCAGGTGTCTCCCTAACACATCGTCATGGGCCAGGTCCAGAACCTTACGTCTATATTGTTGGGGTACCAACAGCTGTTCTACCACATTTTCTCTCTCCTTGGTAACCCGATATGGTAATTTATTAAATATTGCAAAGTGTGGCCACCGCTCATTCGCACCTGGCTCTTGGGGAACCCCGTTTACTACTGCAACCTGTTCCCATGCACGGGCCAAAGTAGGGTCCTGCATCTGAGCAGTACCAAATGCCCCCTGGGGAACACCCAAATCTGGCAAGGCGGGGGTAGAGGTTACTTCCTCATCCTCTTCCCCCAGCATTACCTGAAGTGGGGAAGGTTCCCCCCCCTCAGTGTTTTGGTAAGTCTGTGGACCACATATCTTGACATTCTCAGTATCAACACTACTTTCATCACCGTTAACCAAGTCATTAGCATTTTCATCATCTGGGTCCACACTAACATTTGGCAGTTCAGGGTTATTCCTCTCAGCAGCAGGAACAGGGGGAATAGTTTCTCCCCAGTCTCTGAACCGTTCTCCTTGTTCCCACAGTTTTGTAAACAACGGACAGTCTCGTCCTATTATAACATCATGTATCAAGTTCTTTACCACCCCCAGCTCTTGAGTACCAGTGCCACATGCTGAGGAGATAGACACCGTGATGAGGGGGTACTCTCGTGAATGCACACCACCCGTAAAGTTTTTCTTACCGGACCGATCTTCCCAATCACTCTAGGATGAACAAGGGTTACCATGCTTCCAGAGTCCAACAAAGCCCGGGCAGGGAGGTGGTTCACTTGGACTTCACACTCAAACTTTTCCTTACCCAGGTCGAGATGTGTGGTGCATACTTTATGGGCATAAAAGACCCCCTCCAAAGAACCCCGCATTCCATGGGCTCCTCTTGCAGTGGGCAGTGTGCCCGGGTATGACCCCAGGAATGACACCGCCAACACTGTACATCCCCTCCTCTCCGAACAGGAACAGAACCCTGAGGAGGTACCAGGAGTGACTCCTGGCCTTCTGGGGTGTTTGTTCCAGGGCTCCTTGGAACATCCTTTCGAAGGGAAGCAGTTGCTCGAACAGGCCGCGGCAGACTGGGCCCTATGCGCTTCTTAGGTCCGAGCAGGTCCTCCACCACTGTGTATCGTTCCACCATCTCAACAAGGAGGTTTGCTGTTTTGGGGTCTCCATGGCTGACCCACCGTTGAAGGTCATCTGGCAGGGACCTCAGGTATCGGTCCAGCACGACCCGCTCCACAATTTGGGGGCCAGACAACACCTCCGACTGCAGCCATTTTTTTACTAGTTGCACCAGGTCATGCATTTGAGACCAGGGTGGCCGATCTGGACGATATTTCCATTGGTGTACTCGTTGGGCCCGAACGGCTGTGGTCACCCCCAGATGAGCCAGAATTTCTGCCTTTAGCTTTTGATAGTCTTTAGCATCATCTGGTGGCAGGTCGAAGTAGGCCTTTTGAGGATGTCCGGTGAGAAAAGGAGCAATGAGGCTGGCCCACTGGTCCTGAGACCACCCTTCTCTCTCCGCTGTCCTCTCAAACGTAGCAAGAAATGCCTCTACATCATCGCTCAGGGACAATTTCTGTAGAAAATGGCTTGCCCTCACAGTCACCTGGTTGCCAGGGGCAACAGCCGCTTGCTCCTGAACCTGAGACAGCTGCTGCACCGCTTCCTTTAAGGCAGTCACCTGAGCCTGCATAACCCCTTGCTGGGCTGCTTGCTGGGCTGCTAACTGGGCCACCAACATGCAAGTATTTTCTTGCTGCAGAGCCAGCGCCTCTTTGTGGTGCTGATTAGCTTCCTCATGGCGAGTCTACGCTTGCATGTTAGCCAAGGTCAGCTGTTTAATTAGCTCCTCCATTGCTTCAGCTTTCAATGTTTGTGCAGCTTTAACCCAGGACATAAATCCAATGTACTGTCCCTTTAAATGTCAGTTCAACATAAAGTCCAATGCAAAAAGAAAAAAAAACTTTTTTTTTTCTCTTCTTATGCCTGTTATTCTGTCCTGCCCGCATTCGAGCACCAGTGTAAAGTTTGGGGAACCAGCTTGATCGCAGGACACAGGCTTTTAAATCAAAACTAAGGTTTATTAAACTTATATGGCTTCACAGCAGCAAAAACAAAATAAATAATCAGTCTCACTGACTTGTAGAGCTCAGAACTGCTATCGCAGTTAAACAGTCCTTGCAGGTAAGTTTCCCAGTAGCAGGCTTCCAGGCAGGACACTGCCAAGTGCTTTCACAGCTTTTCATAGCTTTCAGGCCTCGTACACACGGACGGACTGTCCGCTGAAAACGGTCTGCTGGACATGTCCGCTCTGAGATTTCTGTCTGATGGTTGTACACACCATCAAACAGAAATCCGCGCGAAAACGATATGCAGTGACGTGGCCGCGACGATGACGCGCCGACGTGCGCGGCCCTGGAAGTTCAATGCTTCCACGCATGCGTCGAATCACTTCGACGCATGCGAGGGCTTTCGGCCGATCGGACATGTCCGGTGAGTCTGTACAGACGACCGAACATGTCCGACGGACAGGCTTCCAGCGGACATGTTTCTTAGCATGCTAAGAAACATTTGTCCGCTGGAAACCTGTCCGATTCGCCGGAAAATTGTCCGGTCGGACGTACAGACGACCGAACATGTCCGCTGAAACTGGTCAGCGGACCAGTTTCAGCGGACATGTTCGGTCGTGTGTACGGGGCCTAAGAGATTTTCCTTGTCCACCATTACCATGCATAGCCTCTACTACACTCCTCCACTCTCACCTACAACTTCCTGTCTTGATTTAAGCCACATCCTTGGACAGGTGTGTTAACCCTTTCTGTTCCCTTAAAGGGACCACAGTCCAAACAGAGGGGAAATATAACATCCTTCCAGGACCCAGCCACGGCGTCCTGTACGATATATATATATATATATATATATATATACACAGGCCCGTCGCTACAGGACAGGCAAAGCAAACAATTGCTTGGGGCCC
Source organism: Rana temporaria (assembly GCF_905171775.1). Lineage (NCBI taxonomy): Eukaryota > Metazoa > Chordata > Amphibia > Anura > Ranidae > Rana > Rana temporaria. Next base: position 186,868,214 of record NC_053493.1, on the reverse strand, counting down.
CAAGTTGGCCTGGGGCCCCCAACTTCCCCTTTCCACGGCTGTAGCGTGGCCGAGCTCCTCTTCTTTCCTTCTGTCAGTTGCCCCCCCCAAAACAATTGCACTAACAATCGTGTCACACTCGCTTGCTGCCGCTGCCCGAGTGTCTCTCTCACATCAGCCGATCAGCGGCGCAGAGAGAGAGACTTGTCACTAGTTACAGAGGACGCCTGGGCCGCTTGGCGGCTAGCAACGAGTGACGTCACAGAGTCACTTCGGTCCTGAGTCTCAGAGCCGAGTCCGACGTGATTTCTTGCACCGGGGCCTAGAAGTTTCTAGTTCCGCCTCTGGACAGAAGCCTCAAATGGGGGGAACAGTTGCAGTCAGTTGCACTCCAGCAGCGTCCACAGTCAGTGGCGGCAGAGTGCCAGCATTCTTCCTTCTCTGCCCCTGACTGTGTTGGCCCCACCCACCGGCACCTCCTCCCTTTATCTCGTCCACACTGACTGACTGCAGGCCTCCGCCCCTGAGTGTTTGCTGGCTCCACCCACCTCCTCCATCTTCTCCACCTTGTGCAGTCTGCAGAGCAGCGCCATGAATACAGGAAGAAAAGGACTTATTGAGAAGATTCATCCATCTGATCCATCCATCTCCACTCCATTGCTCCTGCATGTGAGCCCCTCCCCTCACCAGAGCACCAAAATAATTGTCTAAAAGTGAGTAAAAGAATGACTGAATGTCATGTGTCAAATCGCAAAATACATGTAATGCCCTTTTAGTCTTGACTTTTACCCCCCTTATGACCAGGACATTTTTTGCGATACTGCGCTGCGTTACTTTAACTGTCTGACAATAGTGCGGTTGTGCGATGTTGTACCCAAATAAAGTAAGAACATAGGGAGGGGGGAAGGAGTAAGAAGAACACAGGGGTGTGGGTGAACTTAAACTGTATGGCTATGCTGTGGTTCCTGTAGGCTTTGCGTGCGTGCGTGCGGGGGGGGGGGGTTGGGTTGGGAGGGGCCTCCATGTCCATTTTGCTTGGGGCCCCCAAATTCCTTCAAACGGCCCTGTGTGTATATATATATATATATATATATATATATATATATACACACACATACAGTTTGTTTTTCCTTCACAGAATCATCCTAGGGAAAATATAGACCTATAGACAATAGGTCGATATTTTCCCCAGAATGCGTTTTATGCCCACTGAAAGGGTAAGGGGTATACCTGAGGAATTAGGTAAAAACAAGTACAGTCTTGGTACTTCTGCAAATGCTCAATACGGGAGGCAAATGTCTTCAGAAGCTTCTCTAAAACCTTTACAAACTTTAGGAAAGAACATATTGCTCTGTGGAAATACATGGTTTGCCAGCAGATTTTTCAAGTAAGAATTATTTTTGTTTAATTTGTACGTTAAGTTTTTATTGCTGTGGACAAGCTGCCTAACCTATGTACTGTTGAAAATGCTCATTTTGTTTTTATTGATGCTGGAAGCAAAGCAATTCTGGTTGTGGCAAGTTTGAAACCAGAACTGTTAAGGACTTTTGCTACCTTTACATAAAACCGCACTTAGACTGTCTACCCCAAGAAAGAATGAAAGCCAGATGTTTGTCATTATATGGAGGCCTGTAATTAAAAAGATTTTCAATGGAAGATAGCATGAGGTCAGGCACATTAATGTTATTATAAGCTCAAGTAAAGCAAGTGCCCTAGTATAAAATAGTTCCTTTTTAGACTTCCACTTACAGTCATGATTTATAAAAAGACAGCGCCAACCTTTATATTGTGTTAAAAACAGGTCTGTGTTCATTAAAATCAATACCTAATAATAGAGCCATGCCAACATTCCATGTTATTTTTAAGCTCACTACAGCAATTCAATAATGAATATTGATTTGTTTCCAATCCCTTGTTAATAGAACTAGCATTGGCATACTCTTTTTTTTTTTTTTTATATATACAGTATATATCTCTGTGAGAAAAAGTAACAATAATAATCAGCATTATTACTTTTTATTTATTTTTTTGTTTATGCTAATAGATGAACATTTTATATCTGGTTTTGTAATTGTACAATTGTTTACACCACTACTGTTTGACATGTATAAAGTGCATCAGTTCTAATATAACAAATATACATGTATGTAGACGGATAATATAACATACTATGGTTTCCATATGTCAGTTTCACCTTAATTAACATTTTAAAGAGCAGTGCACATCTTAAAGAAAACATGCTGTAAATGTTGTATTGCTATATACATACCACCTGGCATCCAGAAAATGTTGAGCCAATAGTGCTCTCTACTGGTAAATAACAATAATACACATAGAAAATCTGAGAATATACATATACGCTATAGTTTATTTTTAATAAATAAGTAGTTATGATGTGTTTCTTTCTGAATGCAAACAGAAGGTGCCCAGTAGAAATATGGGGTCCTGCACTAAAAGCAGAGATAATATATAACTGTTTTTACCTGTTGGTGCTGTCCACCCTCCTTTACTGTATACATATTCTATTTGAGTCTATTTACATATGATCACATAGAGTAATCACGGCTCTGCCCGTGTCTGCTGTACACAAACCGAATGAGCACAGATGTTGAAAAACTCATATTCGGAGTGGACACCGCTCTATTTGAAAAAGCCCTTACTCCCTCTACCAAGCCAACTGCCGTACAATGCTCAAAAAACATAAGGGTATGCTTGAATAAACCTGAAGCAAATACCGGCTATCATGGCTGGTTAAGATAGCTGCAATCAAAATATCATTCTGACCCCAAATTTAACAAGTCAAGTCAAGAGCTACCTCATGTGGATTGTATCTTTCCACATGTACTAAAATGTATCTTGAATAATGAGGGGGAGGGGGTGGTGATGGTTAGTCAAAAGGAGTGAGGGCTACCCACATCCCAAATTACATATGCACAAGGAGAGTATTCCTCTAAGTGGGACTTTGAAAGGTAAACCTCCTCTAGAAGTCAAGGCATAAGGTATGAATATAAGGTATTAATTATGATAACAATAGATAAAACAATCTAAAGTACAAAGAAAAAGGGGGGGTACAGGATGCATTTAAAACGATGGGTACAGACATGCAACACAACAGGGAAGATCTGACGCATTTCAAGTTATTTCTCTTCTTCAGGGGTGATTGAACCCAAGATGGAAAATATGTCTATAATTGAAAAAACAATTGTAAGCATATCTTTATATTTACACTGACCATATGATTTTGCTTGAACCATCAATCATTACTGCATCCGCTTTAAAAACACGAGGGACCTAGTGCTGCTGTCTTGAAATGTTCAGTCCAGGACCCAGGAGCCAGGCACATTCAGAGGTGACACTTTGACCCACAGAAGATTACCCACAGAGGGTGTCGGGACCCAAACCGTATGACCAGTAAACCCAAAAGCGAGGAGTAGTCACTATAATGTACAAGATACATAAATATGTACGGGGCTGTGCATAGGGCCAGAAGTGCAGGGGAAAAATAATTAACCCCCTTTCCCATAAAACCTTTTAGGCCAAAAGGAGAGTAAATGGTAATATAAGCGTTTAACATACCTGACTGGAGAATTATGCCAGGTGTGGAGCTGTGCCGAGGTTATACACATAACCCAAAAAACAGGATTGGCCCAAACAGGTAGGAAGGAAAACGGGAGAGGGGAGGGGGTGCACACACACAGTGGCGTTGATAGTGGGGTGCAGGGGTGCGGGCCGCACCAGGGTGACACCCGACAGAGGGGTGACACCTGTGGACAGTACAGCGCTAACACCACATAGTCGCATATCCTTACACTGGCCTGCTCTCACCATGGACTGAACCCAAGCTGCCTCCCCCTGTTTACATCTACACAGGAGGGAGTCCGAGGAGGGACACACCGCTGTGTATGTGTCATGCTGTCTGAGGTCTGTACACTGTATTGTAATGTTGATGGACATGTGCAGGGGGCACGCTATGGGAGAAGGGTATGCTATCACAGGTACTGAGGGGGGGTCTGCACTGGGAAAGGGGGTCTGCACTGGGGAAGGGCGGTGTCTGCACTGAAGGGGGTCTGCACTGGGGAAGGGGGGTGTCTGCATTGAGGGGGATCTGCACTGGAAAAGGGCAGTGTCTGCACTGGGAAAGGGCAGTGTCTGCACTGAGGGGGGTCTGCACTGGGGAAGGCGGGTGTCTGCACTGAGGGGGGTTTGCACTGGGGAAGGGGGTGTCTGCACTGAGGGGGGTCTGCACTGGGGAAGGGGGTGTCTGCACTGAGGGGGTCTGCACTGAGGGTGGTCTGCACTGGGGAAGGGGGTGTCTGCACTGAGGGGGGTCTGCACTGACAGGGGTCTGCACTGGGGAAGGGGGTGTCTGCACTAAGGGGGGTCTGCACTGGGGAAGGGAGGTGTCTGCACTGAGGGGGGTCTGTACTGGGGAACGGGGTGTCTGCACTGAGGGGGGTCTGCACTGGGGAAGGGGGGTGTCTACATTGAGGAGGAGGGGTCTATACTGATGGAGGGGGTCTATACTGATGAAGGGGGTCTATACTTAGTGGGGGGTCTTTACTGAAAGAGGGGGTCTGTACTGATGGGGGACTACAGTTGCTGAAGGGGGGTGACACCAATTTTTTTCGCACCACGTGACACCAACCCTAGTGACGCCACTGCACACGCACAGCAGTGTGGGACCCGGTTTCCTGCCCTAAAGAGAGAACATGAGAGAATCTTAACTCACTATACCAGATACGGTTGTGAGAAAAACCAATAGTAGCGGACATTGATAGTAGCAAACCATTGTGTGTGTTAGTGGGTCCTACCTTTGTTTCCCAGTGGTTTCAGGTGCGATACAGGAAGACAGAAGCTCAGTATGGACAGGCTGGCAAAAATGATCTGGCCATGTGAAATATGTTGGGGGTGGGACGGGAAAGCCAATCATGTGGGAGGTAAAGGGAGTGGCTGAGGGGTCCGTATATGCCCCTGGGTCGCCTCCGCCTGTGCATCGCTTGCACGGAGATGGCGTTGGGAGGACGCCGGCCGCGATGACATCAGACGTTCGGTGGGGTGTTGCCAGCCGTGAAGTAGCAGTGACAATGACCCACGCTAGCGGGCCGCGGCACATAACTGGAACCACAACAGCCTGTAAAATCTGGATGTGTGATTCCACTGAATGGGGCGCCGCTTGCACCAAAAAGACGGCACAATACAGCCCCCGCGCGCCGAGTGGGGAACATAATAGGAGGGTACCTGGAGAAGCCCAAATGCCGGATCATGGACCTGAACGCAGACACCCCCAACATATTTCACATGGACAGACAGTTTTTGCCAGCCTGTCCATACTGAGCTGCTGTATTCCTGTATCACACCTGGGACCACCGGAATCCCACACACACAATGGTTTGCTACATGTTGAACCCATGTGCGCTACTACAAACGTATCCGGCATGGTGAGTTAAGATTCTCTCATGTTTCCTCTTTAGGGCAAGACACCAGGTCCCACACTGCTGTGTGTGTGCACTCCCTCCCCTCTCCCTTTTTCCTTCCTCCCTATTGGGCCACTCCTGGTTTTTGGGTTATGTGTATAACCTCGGCACAGCTCCACACCTGGCATCATTCTCCAGTCAGGTATGTTAAACTCTTATATTACCATTTACTCTCCTTTTGGCATAAGAAATAGTGTTTTATGGGAAACGGGTTTTATTATTTTTCCCCTGCACTTCTGGCCCTATGCACAGCCCTGTACATATTTATGTATCCTGTTCATTATAGCGACTACTCCTCGTTTTTGAGTTACTGGTCATACGGTTTGGGTTTTGACGCCCTCTGTGGGTAATCTTCTTTGGGTCAAAAGGTCACCTCTGGATGTGCCTTGCTCCTGGGTCCCAGACTGAACGTATCAAGACAGCAGCACTAGGTTCCTTATGTTTGTAAAGCGGATGCAGTAATTATTGATAGTTCAAGCAATACCATATGGTCAGTGTAAATATAAAGATGATGTGAATACGCATGTTTTTGATTTTTCATTATACCATATGCATACAATTGTTTTTTTCCATTATAGACATATTTTCCATCTTGGGTTCAATCACATACCCCTGAAGAAGAGAAATATCTGTTAAACTCAAAATGCTTTGGGTCTTCCCTGTTGTGTTTGATTCATACAACAGAGTAATGATTGTACTTCAATGTATTGCATTGTTTTCAATGTATCCTGTACCCCCCTTTTTCTTTGTACTTTAGATTTTTTTATCTATTGTTATAATAAATACCTTACAGGGAGTGCAGAATTATTAGGCAAATGAGTATTTTGACCACATCATCCTCTTTATGCATGTTGTCTTACTCCAAGCTGTATAGGCTTGAAAGCCTACTACCAATTAAGCATATTAGGTGATGTGCATCTCTGTAATGAGAAGGGGTGTGGTCTAATGACATCAACACCCTATATCAGGTGTGCATAATTATTAGGCAACTTTCTTTCCTTTGGCAAAATGGGTCAAAAGAAGGACTTGATAGGCTCAGAAAAGTCAAAAATAGTGAGATATCTTGCAGAGGGATGCAGCACTCTTAAAATTGCAAAGCTTCTGAAGCGTGATCATCGAACAATCAAGCGTTTCATTCAAAATAGTCAACAGGGTCGCAAGAAGCGTGTGGAAAAACCAAGGCGCAAAATAACTGCCCATGAACTGAGAAAAGTCAAGCGTGCAGCTGCCAAGATGCCACTTGCCACCAGTTTGGCCATATTTCAGAGCTGCAACATCACTGGAGTGCCCAAAAGCACAAGGTGTGCAATACTCAGAGACATGGCCAAGGTAAGAAAGGCTGAAAAACGACGACCACTGAACAAGACACACAAGCTGAAACGTCAAGACTGGGCCAAGAAATATCTCAAGACTGATTTTTCTATGGTTTTATGGACTGATGAAATGAGAGTGAGTCTTGATGGGCCAGATGGATGGGCCCGTGGCTGGATTGGTAAAGGGCAGAGAGCTCCAGTCCGACTCAGACGCCAGCAAGGTGGAGGTGGAGTACTGGTTTGGGCTGGTATCATCAAAGATGAGCTTGTGGGGCCTTTTCGGGTTGAGGATGGAGTCAAGCTCAACTCCCAGTCCTACTGCCAGATTATGGAAGACACCTTCTTCAAGCAGTGGTACAGGAAGAAGTCTGCATCCTTCAAGAAAAACATGATTTTCATGCAGGACAATGCTCCATCACACGCGTCCAAGTACTCCACAGCGTGGCTGGCAAGAAAGGGTATAAAAGAAGAAAAACTAATGACATGGCCTCCTTGTTCACCTGATCTGAACCCCATTGAGAACCTGTGGTCCATCATCAAATGTGAGATTTACAAGGAGGGAAAACAGTACACCTCTCTGAACAGTGTCTGGGAGGCTGTGGTTGCTGCTGCACGCAATGTTGATGGTGAACAGATCAAAACACTGACAGAATCCATGGATGGCAGGCTTTTGAGTGTCCTTGCAAAGAAAGGTGGCTATATTGGTCACTGATTTGTTTTCGTTTTGTTTTTGAATGTCAGAAATGTATATTTGTGAATGTTGAGATGTTATATTGGTTTCACTGGTAAAAATAAATAATTGAAATGGGTATATATTTTTTTTTTGTTAAGTTGCCTAATAATTATGCACAGTAATAGTCACCTGCACACACAGATATCCCCCTAAAATAGCTAAAACTAAAAACAAACTAAAAACTACTTCCAAAAATATTCAGCTTTGATATTAATGAGTTTTTTGGGTTCATTGAGAACATGGTTGTTGTTCAATAATAAAATTAATCCTCAAAAATACAACTTGCCTAATAATTCTGCACTCCCTGTATATTCATACCTTACGCCTTGACTTCTAGAGGAGGTTTACTCATAAAATGTATCTTAAAATTTATCTTGGGATTCAGTAATTACAGACTATTAGCCAGATTGAGATACAAGAGTGTATCTGTCAGCGGGCGTAATTTATCTCATATACGTTACGCCGCCGTAAATTAGGGCGCAAGTTCGGTATTCAGAAAGAACTTGCGCCCTAAGTTACGGCGGCGTAGCGTATGTGGTCCGGCGTAAGCCCGCCTAATTCAAATGTGGATGATATGGGCGTGTTTTATTTAAATTTAATGTGACCCCGCGTATTTGACGTTTTTTATGAACGGCACATGCGTCGTTCGTGAAAGAATCCCAGTGCGCATGCGTCGGATATTAGAATGCCTAAGGTACGTCGAACACTGCCTACGATGTGAACGTAACTTACTCACAGCCCTATTCGCGTACGACTTACGCAAACAACGTAAAAAGATAGGCCTGTTCCGACGTCCATACCTTGCATGGGCTGCGCCACCTAGGGAGCAGCTTTATCTTTACGCCGGCGTATCTCTAATGTAAACGGCGTAACTAAATGCGACAGGCGCGCGTACGTTCGTGAATCGGCGTATCTTGCTCATTTGCATATTCGACACTGCAAACAACGGAAGCGCCACTTAGCGGCCAGCGTAAATATACACCCTAAGATACGACGGCGTAGGAGACTTACGCCGCTCGTATCTTAGCCTAATTTAAGCGTATCTGGTTTCCAGAATATGCTTACATTTACGACGGCGTAGATTCAGAGTTACGACGGCGTATCTAGTCTACTGATACGCCGCCGTAACTCTCTGTGAATCTAGCTATATGTCAGTCTAAACAGAATTACTTATTTACACTACAAGAGTACATGTACCCAGTGCCGATCCTGACCTCCCCGGGGCCCGAAGCAAAATGACATGGCACATTAAAAATGAGAAGCGGGGGGGCGCTGACGACAGTGACATGTCACATTAAAGAAAGTTGAGAAGCGGGGGGAGGGGGTGTTCTGCTGTCTTACATTAAACTGAGAAGCAGGGGGTGCTGACTTCTTACCTCTTCTCCCATGCAGCCAGCGAGTTAAGAAGCGGGGTGAGGGGGTGAAAATGACTTCTCACCAGGCGGGGCCTCTAGTAATTTGGGGGTCCCTTCGCAGATTTTTTTTTGAGTGTGTCAAGTTACCACAACAACATAATTATTTATTATAATTTACCCACACAGAGGTTGTTGTCCCTTGTTAATTTTAAAATGTTTGTTTCAGTATTCTAAAAAAAAACACATGGTCACATTTTGGGAGCAAACCAAAAAGCCATTTATTCTGGTATAATTAAATAACTTAAAATTAAACACTGATGGCAAACTAAAAACAAACAAAATAAAAACAAAGAAGCCAAGGAAGGCAGCACTGGAGAGCGTTCTTGCATTTGTAAAGACAAGGGTCCCCAAAGCCAACAATCAAGGCTGTGAGGAAAAACAAAAAACCATTAGGGGCACCATCTCAACGTTTGGACTTGGACTTGGTAGTAGTCTTCCCTGCAGTCTTCCCTGCAGACCGAGTCCTCGCAGGCTGGGTTCCTGGAGGCAAGGTTGTGCCAGGAGCCAGAGCAGGCTCAGGAAGAGGAGGAGCAGGAGAAGGAGCAGGAGAAGGAGCAGGAGCAGGAGGAGCAGCAAGTACAGGAGGAGCAATCCGCACAATGTCGTCATCGAGCTGCCCCAGTGTGGCCATGTTTATGGCCTTAAAGATGAGGGTTTCACAGCGCACACACTGGCCCCGCTCCAGATTATGGAGCTTGGCTGCGATGAGAGCTGCAAAACCCTCTTCTTCTCTGGGTGGCTTTCAGGTGGCCGCAGTTGCTTCGCGAAGCAGGGCCTCCTGGCCCTTTTCGCGGGAGTGCGGAGAGGAGGGATCCAGGAGATCGTATCAAGCTGGCGTGCCTCCTGTCTCCCACTGGGCCCTGCCACCTCCTGGCTCCCAGTGGGCTCTGCCACCTCCTGCCTTGCAGTTGGGCCTGCCTCCTGGCTCCCTGTGGGCCCTGCCTCCCTCTGGCTCCCTGTGGGGCCTGCCTCTCCCTGGCTCCCTGTGGGGCCTGCCTCCTCCTGGCTTTGCTCTGTCTGTGTATAAAAAAAGGGACAGTTTATTTGTTGTCTTCATAAATCACACACATTTTTAAAATCATGACAGATGCAAATGGAATGCTAATATATATTACACACAGGGCCGCCATCCAGAATTATGGGGCCCCTTACACAGCTTCAGACATGGGCCCCCTGGAGCAGGGGGGGTTGCTGCCGCCTGAAATAGAGAAGCGGGGGGCCTTTACCCAAAATAGAAAATTAGTAAAAAAAAGATATTTATCTAAAAATTGATTATTACCAAAAAGGGGGGTTGTCATCCGGGGCCCCTTCCAGGTGTATTGCCTGTACCCCCCTGATGGCGTACCAGAAAATTACACACAATCATTCTGACCCCAGCATTTTTAAATCTTGTCCCCATCATGTTTTGCCACTACTGTCTATTGATATGTTCAACACTTTTTGTTCAATCCTTTTATATTTGGAACACTAGTAACATCAATTTGTCATTATTATTATTATACTTTAAGTCCCCAAAATTGTTTGCAAAATGCAATACCTGGCTCCATGGGTCACAATCAGGGTCCTCCAGGAACTCTTGCTCTTCCTCCGAGGTTGCCTGCTCTTGCCTGCAGGGAAGACTGGAGGATTGACTGCAGAGAAGACGGGACCGATCTCTTGGGGGAAGGGTAGACAGGGATGGCCTGGACTCAATGTGGTCGTCCAAGAACTGCAGCTGACCATAGTACCACAGGTTTGGCTTGTAGATGCTGTCAGCTGCAGCCCCAGATCTCATTGAGACCAGGACTTGTACCCGTTGGGTCCTGTAGGTGCCCCTAATGGAATTTATTTTTTGTTTCACAGTCTCGATTGTGGCGTTGGGGACCCTTGTCTTTACAAATACAAGCAGGGTCTCCCGTGCTTTAGTCCTGGCATCTTTGTTTTTATTTTGTTTGTTTTTAGTTTGCCACAGTATAGGAAGATCCTTCCATCTTTGTATGAATTCTGTGAAGAAATCTGCTTCTTTGAAGGCCTCCATTATTTCTGCAAGTCCAAAGAAAATGAAAAAACCTAATGTCAGCCAAGCCACTACTACTAATAAGCTTTATCACCATATCTAGCCCACAAACTCATCCAGTGATCACTAATAACATCAAAAATATAGTTACGTACCGTCGTATGACACGATCGTTACTTCCGCCTTCTTCCACAGACTGTGAACGCCTCTTTCAATCACGGGGTATCCCTTTATACACTGCGCGCGCGAGTGACGCTCCGCACGTTACCCCACCCCTGACGTTCGGTCTAGTCATTTTCCCGCCCCTATTTTCTCGTTTAATGAGGAACAACTATGGAGGACATGCAGACTATGGCAAACTCGAGCCAGGAGCCAGGCCAGGCCCAAGCAGACAAAAGAACGAGGAGAAGGAGGTACAAGGCCTCTAATATGTCCTTTCAAGAGATGGTGAAGATGGTGACCATCTTAAGGAGGGAGGACTATGATGCCAAACTAGGCTCTCACAGGTATCCCAATAAAGTGAAGGCCGAAATAATGCAGAAAGTGGTGAGGAGTCTCCACCAGAAATTTGGGGACCAAAGAGCAACTCAGGAAAAGGTGGTCTGACCTGAAATTAAGAGAGCCGGAGCAACTGGAGAGGATAAAAAGAGTCATTAGAAGAAGTAAGTAATTTTCCTGTGTAATCATGTTTTTGGTTTGTTCTTTGCGGCATTTGCTTTTTCTTTCAGGTTGTACTGTATGTATTTTATGTTTGTGGGCACAATAATTGGTCGTCGGAGTCGTCGTTCATTCGATGACTTAAATAATAAAAGACAATCTTTTTGAGAAATGTCATAATGCCTAGTTCGCATGGCCAAATGGGAGTTTAGACACTGTATCAGACAAAAAGATTGTCTTTCTATTATTCCTGATCGAATGAACGACGACTCCTATGACCAATTATTGTGCCCACAAACATGAAAGTTGCGACATGTTTTTTTTTTATGTGAGATCAATTGTGGAATTAATGTAGATGTGTTCCTAACTAGATTTATATAATCAAAAATAAGTCAATATACAGTAAAAGGAGAGTCTGCTCAGCAGTTGGTTAACACATGTGGACTCAGTAGCACAATTGTTGACCACAAGAACAACCTATTTAGGGTGTCACACAGAGGTGAGGTGATCCAGTGGATACTTGGTTAGCTTACAAGTAGAAAACTAGACCAAAGATCAAAAGAATTTAAAGAGCTTTGGGAATGCCTACAATCCTGTGTTCTGCTTAGAAGGGTTGTGAAAACCAACAATAGTCCCACAATTTGTAAAAAGAATGATTTATATTTCTCTTTCAGGCCTCTAATCTTTTTAAATCATGTTTCCCTTTTCTTCAATCTCGTAGGGCGCAATCAAGCATCAAGGCAGGAGCAGCAAAACACACAAGCCACACCCCCACGGGATGTTGAGGAAGGGGAACCTGCCACCACATCCGGTAAAGTATCATATACCACAGCTTCAGGTAATATAGATGTCCTACATAATTTTAATACATGGTTTGGTCCCACATTTCAGGAGCTATTCGTGCTGGTGACGGATTTGACATGTACAGTGCCCAGCTGTTGATTGGAGAGGTGATGTCCTGCAGGGCCGACATTGAAGACATACATCTTGCTTCAAGGGAGATTCGAGCTAAAACCAAAAGGGTGGAACAAAAGCTCAAAAATTTGATGGATGTTCTGGGGAGGGTTTGAAATATGTTTTTAGAAGGTTTTATTTTTGTTTGTTTGCATGTTTTTTACTTAAACATTTATGTCTAGGGAAAAAAAAACAGATTTTATATGTAAATGACCAAAAAAAAATATATATATATATATATATATATATATATATATATATATATATATATATATATATATATATATATATAAACCAGATTTTATATGTAAATGACCAAAAAAAATGTAGAAAATATATAAAAACCTGGGGGTAGATTCAGAGACAAGATACGACGGCGTATCTCCAGATACGCCGTCGTATCTCTGAGTCCGGCCGGTCGTATCTATGTGCCTGATTCATAGAATCAGTTACGCATAGATTTCCCTAAGATCCGACCGGCGTAAGTGTTTTACACTGTCGTATCTTAGGCTACATATTTACGCTGGCCGCTAGGTGGCGCTTCCGTATAGTTAAGCGAGGAATATGCAAATGAACTAGATACGCCGATTCAGAAACGTACGTCCGGCCGGCGCATTTTTTTACGTCGTTTACGTTAGTCTTTTTTCGGCGTATAGTTACCCCTGCTATATGAGGCGTATCTTATGTTAAGTATGGCCGCCGTTTTACGTTGTTTGCGTAAGTCGTTCGCGAATATGGCTGGACGTAATTTACGTTCACGTCGAAAGCAATGATGATTTGCAGCGGAATTTCGAGCATGCGCACTGGGATTTTTTCACGAACGGCGCAAGCGCCGTTCGTAAAAAACGTCAATTGCTCGGGGTCACAGTTAATATACATAAAACACGCCCACATCATCCACATTTGAATTAGGCGGGCGTACGCTGACACAGATACGTTATGCCGCCGTTACTAAGGGCGCAAGTTGTTTCTGAATACAGAACTTGCGCCCTAAATTACGGCGGCGTAATGTATCTGAGATACGTTACGCCGGGCGGACAGATAGACCATTCTATCTGAATCTACCCCCTGATTTTATATGTAAATGACCAAAAAAATATATATAAAAACCTGATTTTATATGTAAAGGATCAAAAAATAAATATATAAAAACCTGATTGTATATATGTTAAAAAATAAACATATTTGGATACTCAAAACTGTGTGGCTTGTTATTATATCAATGCTGCCTAATAAAAGAACTCATCTCGATTTGTGGTGGTAACATTGACAATGATGGGTATTTAGTTCATCAAAAAAACATGGCACTATGATAACCTAGGAGAAAGCTACAATAAACACAAATTAGAAATTACTAAAACCAAAAAAATAATAGACTGTTTCTTGCAGAAAAGAAAAGATTTTATTCAGCCAAGATCTGGCATTGGAATGGCCCCCCTCCCCATAAAATAATCAACATATGTTTGCCGCACAGCACGGGCGCTTTGGGGGGCCAAGCTTGTATGGCTAGCCTCACTGGCCGCCACCGGAGCTACATTAATGGCATCATCAGGCACCACTGTTAAATAGGTAGAAGAATGTCTTTTGAGAAAGTTATGCAAAATACAGCAACATACGATTATATGGTTCCACTTGTATTCTGCCATATTTATGGCGGTCATAAATAAACGGAATTGGCTGGCCATGATGCCAAAGGCGTTCTCAACCACCCGTCTGGCTCTGGCCAGCCTATAATTAAAAACCCTCCTCTCAGGGGTGAGGGTGCGTTGGAGAAATGGCCTCATGAGGTGGGGACCCAAGGCAAACGCCTCATCTGCAACAAATACGAAGGGCAGCCCCTCTTCGTTCTCCTCCGCAGGTGGCAATCCAAGGTCCTCCGACTGAAGCTATTCTGACTCCGATTGTTGTGATAGCGATATACCCCTTGCTGAGACCTCTATGCCTGGCCTGTATAAGCAGATATACTCACTGCGGACAATCCTTGTCAGACAGCTGAACTCGTCAATACCGATTCATTCAAAAAAGGTGTTTATTCTTTAAACTTCAGGGGTTACAGCAGATAACAGGAACAGCAGATGAATGGTGATAGTATTGTGCGGTCAAAAGATGATGCCTTTCCTACGTACTGAGCAGAGTACATAAGTGACCTTCTACATGTGGCTTGCTGGCTGAAGAGATGACACAGGAAGTACTCCACACAGGAAGCAGGGAGGGGCATACATACAGTGAAAATATGTGGTAACTCAAAGAATCACATAAACATGTGCATTGCAACAAAGGCCACTAGATGGCAGCATAGGATAACACATAGATTTAGCTATGAGAAAATAGTAGGCAAACCACACTATATAAACTCTAATCTATATAACAATGCTAATATTAACTGAGGCTATGCATCTCATATTCTATGCCCCTATTGGGGCAGCACACTCCCCGTCTGGCATGATAATGCCACTATTTACATAATACAACGGTAGTTATGCAAATAAACAACAGCGCAATTTGCTTGATGTCTTGAAAACCTGAAAGACATAATGGAGAACATGCATATAATGCAACAACATCTATAATATAAGGCTTCAAGTTGTGACAACTAAAGTTACAGATACTTCCTTCTCGAAGTCGCAGGTAGGATCCAACAGCATACCCAAGTAAGTTCAGTCTCCAAACGGCAAGAGCAAAATGAGTTCTGTGATAGGTCTAATGAAAGTCTTTACAGTCCCTTGTCTTGAAACTTTCACCTCCACCTTACGTACCTTACCGTCATCACTAGGAACGCTCTTTACAATAAGACCCATAGGCCACTCGACTCTTTCAGCTTGCTGATCCTTAAGCAGAACGAGATCTCCAACTTGGATGTTAAGGTTCGGGCGCTGCCATTTCCTGCGTCCTTGCAGAGTAGAAAGATACTCCATCTTCCAACGATTCCAGAAGCAGTTGGCAAGGTGTTGTACTCGCTTCCACTGATCGTAGCACAGATTTCCTGATTTAAAGTCTCCAGGTGGCACGGGAACAGTCCCAAGCTTCTGGGTAAGAAGAGTGGCTGGAGTAAGGATAGTTGGGGTCTCTGGATCTGTAGACACTGGAACAAGTGGTCTTGAATTGATTATGGCAGATGCTTCTGCCAGGAAGGTGGTTAGAATCTCGTGGGTAAGTCTTGTGGAATTCAAGTCCATGAGCATTGAGTCCAGTATTTTTCACGTGATTCCTATCATTCTCTCCCATGAACCACCCATGTGAGACGAATGAGGAGGATTGAAAATCCATGTGCAGCCTCTTTCAGCTAAAAGGTCTTGTATTGGCCTAGAGTTGAGCTGTAACTCTCGACAAGCTCCAACGAAATTAGTTCCACAGTCGGATCTTAGTGTCTTGACTGGTCCTCTGATGGCAAGGAACCGTCTTAGAGCATTGATGAAACTTGAGGCATCCATAGATTCTATCACTTCAATGTGTACTGCACGTACACTCATGCAGGTGAACAGCACTGCCCATTGCTTACTATTGGCTTGGCCACCTCGTGTTCTGCGGGCTGTTACCATCCATGGTCCGAAGACATCCAGACCAACGTGAGTAAAGGGTGGGTCAGTACTTAACCTGTCAGCTGGTAAATCTGACATTTGCTGTTGCTGATGTTTCCCTCTTAGTTTGCGGCACTGAACGCAGCTGTGCAGTGTAGCTGTAATCTGTCTTTTTGCTCCTATAATCCAAAGGCCTGCAACTCTTATGGCTCCCTCTGTGAAGTGTCTACCTTGGTGTTTCACCCTTTCATGGTAGTGCCGTATGAGCAAAGTGGTGATGTGATGGCGAGCAGGTATAATGAGAGGAAATGAGAAGGGGGGGGAAAAAGGCGGTAACCAAAAGGACCCCGGGGCTTTTGAACGGTGCAAATAGATAATCAGACAAAATTTGATTATAAAATTAGAAAATATAATTTATTACACAAATAATTAATATGCCATAAATACGATAAATTTGAAATACATCTCGATTAAATACGTGATATCAAGACGAAGCATTGTTTAAGTCAGCTCTACATGTTTCACTCCGACGAGTTTCTTCAGGAGCTTTCAGACATACAATGCTAAATATCAAAAGAAAAAACAACAAGACATATAATTAAATGACTGTTGAAAACAATCATTTATATATCAATACATTTTGGTAAATAATGTCAAAAAAGGGAAAAGAAAAATATTGATCATGAATACATCAGTTATTGTAGATAATGCATGCTCAAGGATCTCAACTACATATAAACAGGGGCCAAAAGTAAAAACAATAATATTTACTTACCAAAAAGGTAAAACAGCAAAAGACAGCAGACCATACAGGAAGGAACCAAAATCCTCAGGGAAAACAGAATAGTTCAGGAGAACCACAGCAGGATTTTAAGCCATTAATAGAATTAATCTGAAAAATCAGGAAAGCACATGTGGAAACACATATGCAAACTACTCTCAGTTGTATTATGCAACAGTGGGTAAAGAGAATATACACTCCACTTGGAGTGTATATTCTCTTTACCCACTGTTGCATAATACAACTGAGAGTAGTTTGCATATGTGTTTCCACATGTGCTTTCCTGATTTTTCAGATTAATTCTATTAATGGCTTAAAATCCTGCTGTGGTTCTCCTGAACTATTCTGTTTTCCCTGAGGATTTTGGTTCCTTCCTGTATGGTCTGCTGTCTTTTGCTGTTTTACCTTTTTGGTAAGTAAATATTATTGTTTTTACTTTTGGCCCCTGTTTATATGTAGTTGAGATCCTTGAGCATGCATTATCTACAATAACTGATGTATTCATGATCAATATTTTTCTTTTCCCTTTTTTGACATTATTTACCAAAATGTATTGATATATAAATGATTGTTTTCAACAGTCATTTAATTATATGTCTTGTTGTTTTTTCTTTTGATATTTAGCATTGTATGTCTGAAAGCTCCTGAAGAAACTCGTCGGAGTGAAACATGTAGAGCTGACTTAAACAATGCTTCGTCTTGATATCACGTATTTAATCGAGATGTATTTCAAATTTATCGTATTTATGGCATATTAATTATTTGTGTAATAAATTATATTTTCTAATTTTATAATCAAATTTTGTCTGATTATCTATTTGCACCGTTCAAAAGCCCCGGGGTCCTTTTGGTTACCCCCTTTTTTTCCCCCCCCTTCTCATTTTCTCTTATCATTGGGGTGAGGTGCCTGTGACTACCGATACTTGTCCACAAAACGTATTCTCTCAGGTATAATGAGAGGATTCTGTTCTTGCTCACTGAACTTAGCCTTGTTTAGGCGTCCACCAACCCTTAACGTGCCATCATTGTCAATGAATGGGTTCAGGTTAGCAATTGGACTGTTTTTTGGAATGTCCCCCTTGTCACGGATACGTCTGATTTCTGAGCCAAAGACATCCTGTTGTACACTGCGTATTACGATCAGTTCAGCTTCAGCAATGTCTTTTGCAGAAAGAAGCCTTTGGCACATGTGCCAACCTTGACAGTGAGCATCTGTGAGCTTCGTGTGAAAGCAGTGTGCAATATGAACTAACCTTGCGGTGGTGCATACCAGCCTTGTCCACTTGGAGAAACGTTCAAAGCGTTGACAGCCCAAGGCACGTCTTTGTTCAGTTCTGGTGACAAGGGTTTTAACTTCAGGACGAACCTCTGGATCTTTGTCGGGTTCTAGAAGACTGAAGACGTCAGCCGTAGTTTCTTCTGGATCAGCCAACAAGAATTCAGGACCTGTTAACCAAGAAGAATTTACGAAGGCACTCGCAGACACTGGCCTGGTGCCATGATCTGCAGGATTCATTTCAGATGGAACATAATGCCATTGTTCAGGTTTAGATGATTTTCTTATTCTTTCTACACGGTTGCTGACATAGACATAGAAACGTTTAGTCTGGTTGTATATGTAGCCCAGAACAACCTTGCTGTCTGTGTAGAATTTGATGTCATCTATCTGAATGTCTAGCTCACGCAGTATGAAATCTGCAATCTCTACAGCTAGCACAGTCCCACAAAGTTCAAGCCTAGGAATTGTGTGTTCAGGCTTGGGTGCTAACTTAGCTTTCCCAAACAGAAACCCTACATGGGTTAGATTAGCTGAATCCCTTACCTTGAGGTAGGCAACAGCCGCTATGGCCTCAGTAGATGCATCTGAGAAGATGTGCAGCTCTTTCCTCCGACTGGTAGCAAGGGAAGTCGGAGTGTAGCAGCGTGGTATACGGATTCCATCTAAGGCATGTAACGACTGTTTCCAGGACTCCCACCTTGAAAGTTTGTCTATTGGTAGTGAGGCATCCCAATCTTTGATAGTCTCTGAGAGCTGTCTAAGTATGGATTTACCTTGTATGGTGATGGGAGCCACAAATCCCACTGGATCGTATAGGCTGTTCACCACTGACAGAACTCCACGCCTGGTAAATGGCTTGTCTGCAGAGCTGACTTGAAAGCCAAAGCTGTCTTTTAATAAGTCCCACCGTAGGCCCAGACTTCTCTGCACAGGTGGCATGTCCATCCCCAGATTTAAGTCTTTAAACCCTGTAGCATGATCGCCAGGTTGAAAGGCTTTCATAACAGCAACACTGTTTGAGGCAATCTTGTGTAGTCTGAGGTTAGCCTCAGAAAGCATAACTTGTGTCCTTTGGAGCAGGTCTATGGCTTCTTCCGCTGTAGGTAAAGATTTAAGTCCATCGTCCACATAGAAATCTCTCTCGACGAAATGTCGAGCATCTGCGCCATACTCCTGTTCTCCATCAAGAGCAGTCCTTCGTAAACCGTATGTTGCGACGGCAGGTGAGGGGCTATTTCCGAAAACATGAACCTTCATGCGGTATTCAATCATCTCATTGTTCATGTTGTTGTCACGGTGCCACAGAAACCTTAGGAAGTTCCTATGGTCTTCTCGTACAATAAAGCAATGAAACATTTGTTCAATGTCCGCAGTTATGGCAACTGGCTCTCTTCTGAACCTCATGAGTACACCTACAAGGTTGTTGGTAAGGTTAGGACCAGTGAAAAGAATATCATTCAGGGATACGCCCTGATGCTTGGCACTGGAGTCGAACACTACCCTAATTTGTTTTGGCTTACGTGGATGGTACACTCCGAAGAAGGGTAGGTACCAGCACTCATCGTGTATTTGAAGAGGTGGAGCTGGCTCAGCATGCTCATTGTCAAAGATCCTCTTCATAAAGGTAATGAAATGGTCCTTCATTTCAGGCCTGTTCTTTAATGTACGTTGAAGTGAGTTGAATCTGGATAAAGCCTGTTCCCGATTGTTTGGCAGTTTGACCTTTGCAGCACGAAGAGGCAATGGTGCAACCCAGCTGTTAGACTCATCCTTGAAGAATTCTTTGTCCATTATTTTGATGAACTCTCTGTCTTCAACTGACAAGGCTATTTTGTTGTCGTCACTTGTGGTAAAAAACACTGTGGTACCTAGGTTGTCATCACAAAGGGTAGGAGTGACATCAGGTACTTGGATGATGTCAAGAGGCTTCTCCTTTATTTCATAATGGTGAGGGCACTCTTTGAAGTGGGATGCGCGTCCATTTCCTAACATGTAAGTTTTGAAGGAGTGGATCTCAGATGATGTACACATTCTATCCAAGCATACATCGCCCACTATTACCCAGCCTAGATCAAGTCTTTGTGCATAAGGGGCATACTCAGGTCCATCACACTGCTCACGTACCTTATGTACTCTAAGAATGTCTCTTCCTAGCAAGACTAAGATTTCAGCATTCATGTCCATTGCGGGAATCTCATCAGCAAGGTGCCTTAAGTGAGGATGGTGATATGCAACCTCTGGAGTAGGAATCTCTTCTCTTTCGTCTGGTATCTGGTCACACTCGACTAATGTTGGTAGGAGTATGCCCTCTTTCCCTTCGATATGAGACACCATGAACCCATCGACCCTTCTGCCGAAAGTCTCTACGCGACCAGAACAGGTTCTGAGAGTATACGGTGTGGCATGACCCTCAATGCCAAAGATCTCAAAGAATTTAGGCTTGACCAGGGATCTGTTGCTCTGTTCATCTATTATGGCATACATCCTGGCAGCTTTTTCAGGTTGACCCTCTGGGTATACCTTAACAAGGCATATCTTGGCACAGCACTTGTGATCTAAACCTTCTCCACAGACTTCTGTGCATGAAGAAGAAACATTCTCCTGGGCTAGAGCGTGGCTTTGTTGCTCCCCGCCATGATTTGAGAGAGGGGTGGAGGTAGGTAGCTGCTGTGGGCTGTCTGTAAGTGGAGTAGGATGCATAGCTGTCACATGTCTTTCGCTGCTGCATTCTGTGCACTTGATGACAACTTTACAGTCCTTGGCAAAATGACTATAAGAAGCACAGCACCTGTAGCATACTCCAAGTTTCTGGAGAATCTCCCTGCGCTCTTGTAAAGTCTTTGCTCTCAGCTCTCGGCATTTCTTAAGAGGGTGAGGCTTCTTGTGAATAGGGCACTGACGATTAGGATCTTTATCTTTATCACCCGAATCACTCTGGTATGCATTAGAGGATATGGGTGGTGAGATGTCTGTCCTTTTAACAGATATTGCTCTATGAAAGTCTCTGTGTTTAGCTGCTGTGTTGTCATACCTTGGAGATGGTGATGAAGCAGGCAAGTTGGGTTCACTGAAGCTGAAGCTAGGATCATTTCTCATCCAGGCTTGTTCACTGATGAACCTGCAAAAATATGAGAATGGAGGAAAGGATACGTTATAGTCTCTTTTGTACCTTGAGCCCTGCTGCGCCCATCTCTCCTGCAGGCCGTATGGCAGTTTAGACACCACTGGATTGACACCATGAGCAGTGTCCAGGAAGCTTAGTCCAGGTAGACGTGGGTCTGTCTTTGCCAACTCTAACTCCATGAGGAGGTCACTTAGATCTTGGAGCTTGCGATAGTCTTTGTTCCCTATTTTTGGGAAGTTTTGCAGTCTCTTGAATAGAGCGCTTTCTATGGCTTCTGAGCTACCATAGGCTTGCTCAAGTCTTGCCCATGTGGCAACAAGACCTGCATCTGGGTGGTCAACATGTACTGTCCTCAGTCTTTTAACACGATTTGCAGATTCTGGCCCCAGCCACCTTATGAGCAAATCAAGTTCGTCCTTGCTAGTAAGGTTGAAATTAGCAATAGCAGCCTTGAAGGTTGATCTCCAGGCCCTGTAGCTCTCTGGACAGTCATCAAACCTTGAGAGGCTGGTGATAATGAGCTCACGGCGCGCCATATAGCTGGCTAAGTCATTCAAGTCTGATCTCTCACTCTTTGGTGCCAAAGTAATCTGTGGAACCCCTTGGGTGTGAAAGTTCTCTGGTGAAGAAGGGTGAGGTTTACCAGGATGAAATGATGTTGCATGAGCGCTTAACTTTGGTGTAGTCTTTAAGGCTTCTGCTGGCTGTGGCTGGAGCTGCGGCTTGTAGCTGGAAGTCACCTTGTTGATGGCAGGAGTTGATGTGGTTTGCTGCGTAGATGCTCTTGTGTTGTGGACTTGAGGAGACTCAGGCATTTGGAGCTGGGAGGTCCCCGAGTTGAGAGTCAGAACAGTGTTGTTAGTAGGAGGTACAGGAGATGACTCTGTATCTTTGTAAACATTATGCTTTAGCACATAATCACTGGTGCGATCAATTGGGTCTTCCAGTTCTGCTGGGATAAGACAGTCTGAATTAGTACTTTGACCCATTGCTTGTTCAAGGACTTTCAGCCTTGCTAGCGCACCTGCTTCCTCTTTCTCTATTTGCAGAATCTTTATTTGGGCTTCCATCTCTGCTTGGCGAGTTTTGCTCTGGGCTTCCATCTCTGCTTGGCGAGTTTTGCTCTGGGCTTCAAGAGCTTTGCTTTGGGCTTCCATCTCTGCTTGGCGAGTTTTGCTCTGGGCTTCAAGAGCTTTGCTTTGGGCTTCCATCTCTGCTTCAAGAGCTTTGCTTTGGGCCTTCATCTCTGCTTCAAGAGCTTTGCTTTGGGCCTTCATCTCTGCTTCTTTCTTAGCAAGGGAGCTTTGCGCTTTTTTGGATTCAGCCTCAGCGCGGGCCTCTATTAGCTTGTCGCTTAATGTTGAACTTCTGGAGCGAGAGGATCTAGAAGAACGTGCAGTGTGCTTGGTTGATGTTGATCTGTGAGATCTGGTCTCTTGCAGTTGAGCAATGCGGAGTTCTGCCTTACACTGAGCATTTTGCACTAAGAGATCCCTTTGTTGGTTCAATGCATCAGTCTTGGTCAGTTCTGCTGAAGAGTCCTCTATATTACAGTCTTGCAAGAAGGCAGTGTATTTTGCAGACAGCCGTTGGTAATGTTCATACGCAGCAGATAGGCGAACTATAGAATCTCCTAGTTCAGCCGGTTGATCATTAAAGTGTGGCAAAACTGACATGCAGTGTGAAGTTCTGTCCCAGAAGTCCGATAGCTTGCTGGAGAACTTATCTCTAGTGTATTCATAGTTTTCTCTGAGTTTCTGTATTGGTTTTATTGTACGCTTGGGTCTTACACTCTGTTCAGCAATATCTGCAGAGTCTGCTCCCTGTACGTCTGCGGGTTCAGAGGTATGATGAATCTGCTTTGGTTCAGCCGTAAAAGAGTGTTCAGAGCCTTGTCTAGACATTTCTCACGGTTTTGTAAAAAATGGTACTGTCTCTTTAAGAAGACGAACAGCAGCTTAGACAGGTGGGGTAACACAGTTCAATTAGAGAAACTGCTTTCAACATTCACATGAAGCGCATTAAGCTTGTGCGACCATGTGCTTTTCACAAGATGGCGGCTGGCACTGAGCTTGATTGCAGATTAGGCACACACATATACCCAGCAGGCTGTAAGAATTCTATGCATCTTTTGACTATTCTGACTCCGATTGTTGTGATAGCGATATACCCCTTGCTGAGACCTCTATGCCTGGCCTGTATAAGCAGATATACTCACTGCGGACAATCCTTGTCAGACAGCTGAACTCGTCAATACCGATTCATTCAAAAAAGGTGTTTATTCTTTAAACTTCAGGGGTTACAGCAGATAACAGGAACAGCAGATGAATGGTGATAGTATTGTGCGGTCAAAAGATGATGCCTTTCCTACGTACTGAGCAGAGTACATAAGTGACCTTCTACATGTGGCTTGCTGGCTGAAGAGATGACACAGGAAATACTCCACACAGGAAGCAGGGAGGGGCATACATACAGTGAAAATATGTGGTAACTCAAAGAATCACATAAACATGTGCATTGCAACAAAGGCCACTAGATGGCAGCATAGGATAACACATAGATTTAGCTATGAGAAAATAGTAGGCAAACCACACTATATAAACTCTAATCTATATAACAATGCTAATATTAACTGAGGCTATGCATCTCATATTCTATGCCCCTATTGGGGCAGCACAGAAGCCGTTGGGCGATTTCGGTCTGAGCAAAGACCCTGCCATCCGACATCCGCCCATTTTTCCCAACATCCAGGTATAAAAACTCATAGGACCAGATGCACAAACGAATTACGCCGGTTTATCTATTGATACGCCGCGTAATTTCAAAGTTCCCCCGTTGTATCTTTGTTTTGTATACACAAAACAAGATACGACTGAATGAGGGAGCGATCCGACTGGCGTACGTCTTAGTGCGCCGTCGGATCGTAGGTGCATATTAACGCTGGCCGCTAGGTGGGGTTTCCGTCTAATTCCACGTCGAGTATGCAAATTAGCTAGATACGGCGATGAGACATATCCTATGTTAAGTATGGCCGTCGTTCCCGCGTCAAATTTTGAAAATGTTACATCGTTTGCGTAACTCGTTCGCAAATAGGGCTTTGCGTAGAATGACGTCACCATCGTAAGCATTGGCCTGTTCCAGTTTAATTCCGAGCATGCGCACTGGGATACCCCCACAGACGATGCATGCGCCGTTAAAAAAAATACGTAATTTACGTCGGGTCATGACGTATTAGCATAAAACACGCTCCCATCACATCGATTTGAATTGCGCGCCCTTACGCTGCCTAAGTTACACTACGCCGCCGTAACTTACGGCGGAAATTCTTTCAGGATACCAAAAAAAACTGTAAGTTACGGCGGCGTAGCGTATCATAGATACGCTACACCGGACTGAAGAATGCGCCGCGCTACGCGGATCTGCCCCATAGTTGGCAGACACCACGCCATCAGCACAACGCTGTGGAACCCCTTGTAATTAAAATAATGGGATCCAAAATGGGGTGGTGGCACGATGCTTGCCATCAATGACTCCTCCGCAGTTCGGAAAGTCCCAACGCTGCGAGAAGTCCGCTGCCACAGTCTGCCATTCCTGTGGCGGGGTGGGGAACTGTAGAGAAAAAGAAACAAAAAAAAAATCAAACAAACATTGCTAATAGGCTTGAGCGAACCCGAACTGTAAAGGTACGGACTTCGGGTATGTTTTGGCGCGCTGCACGGCAGCCAATCGCCATTCGTGTTACTACTGTGACTGGGAACTGATCACAGCCATGCCTACTTATGGCATGGCTGTGATTGGCCAGTGCAGCATGTGACCCATCATGTGACCAGCCTCTATATTAGATCGAGGCACACAGCACAGATCGTCACTCTGCTTCAATTAGGATAGGGAGAGGCTGCTGAATCTGCTGCATAGGGACAGTGTTAGGTGTATCCTGCTCCAGAAATCTCTAGAAGCACACTTTATTTCTTTGATATCTGCATCATCTTATGGTATCTGGCTCGTTGTCACTGTGCTTCACTTAGGATAGGGAAATGCTGCTGTTGCTGCTTAGGGACAGTGTTAGGTGTATCCTGCTCCAGAAATCTCAACAAGCACTCTTTATTCCTGTGACATCTGCTGTGCTTCATATAGTTTAGGAATTGTGTTCAGCTATAGGGGCAGTCAGCAATCTATAGGTGACTCAGAATATTTCAACAGCACTGCACCTGCCACCACCTGTTCACCTGTGATATACTGTGTTTTTCTGTCAAGTACATAGTTCAGGGACAGGTTCCAGATATTTTCCTATGGGGGCAGTCAGCATTCTATAGGTGACTCTGAATATTTCAACAGCACTGCACCTGCCACCACCTGTTCACCTGTGATATACTGTGTTTTTCTGTCAAGTACATAGTTCAGGGACAGGTTCCAGATATTTTCCTATAGGGGCAGTCAGCAATCTATAGGTGACTCTGAATATTTCAACAGCACTGCACCTGCCACCACCTGTGATATACTGTGTTTTTCTGTCAAGTACATAGTTCAGGGACAGGTTCCAGATATTTTCCTATAGGGGCAGTCAGCAATCTATAGGTGACTCTGAATATTTCAACAGCACTGCACCTGCCACCACCTGTTCACCTGTGATATACTGTGTTTTTCTGTCAAGTACATAGTTCAGGGACAGGTTCCAGATATTTTCCTATATGGGCAGTCAGCATTCTATAGGTGACTCTGAATATTTCAACAGCACTGCACCTGCCACCACCTCTTCACCTGTGATATACTGTGTTTTTTTTGTCAAGTACATAGTTAAGGGACAGGTTCCAGATATTTTCCTATTGGGGCAGTCAGCTTTCTATAGGTGACTCTGAATATTTCAACAGCACTGCACCTGCCACCACCTGTTCACCTGTGATATACTGTGTTTTTCTGTCAAGTACATAGTTCAGGGACAGGTTCCAGATATTTTCCTATAGGGGCAGTCAGCAATCTATAGGTGACTCTGAATATTTCAACACCACTGCACCTGTCCCCTGTGATATACTGTCTGTGCAGTACATTGTTTAGGGCTGGGTTCCTGTTTCTTGCTATAGGTGGAGAAATATATAGGTGAATCTCTGCCCATTTCACCAGCACTCCACCTGTCCCCTGTGATATACTGTCTGTGCAGTGCATTGTTTAGGGCTGACTTCCTGCTTATTGCTATAGGTAGAGAAATATATAGGTGAATCTCTGCCTATTTCACCAGCTTACACTATTTTTGTATTTAAAATTTCTCAAAATTAGGGCAAGACCCTAAATTTGAGAAATATAGAGGTGAATCTCTGCCCATTTCACCAGCACTCCACCTGTCCCCTGTGATATACTGTCTGTGCAGTACATTGTTTAGTGCTGGATTCCTGCTTATTGCTATAGGTAGAGAAATATATAGGTGAATCTCTGCCTATTTCACCAGCTTACACTATTTTTGTATTTAAAATTTGTCAAAATTAGGGCAAGACCCTAAATTTGAGAAATATATAGGTGAATATGTGCCCATTTCACCAGCACTCCACCAGTACATTGTTTAGGGCTGGGTTCCTGCTTCTTGCTATAGGTAGAGAAATATATAGGTGAATCTCTGCCTATTTCACCATATTACACTATTTTTGTATTTAAAATTTCTCAAAATTAGGGCAAGACCCTCAATTTAAGAAATATGAGGAAAACGTCAAATAAGGGACGTGGCCGCGGTCGTGGTGCTGCTGGTGAAGCTCCTGTTACAGGGAGAGGACGTGGTCGATCTGTGCCAGCTACAAGCACAAGTGAAACACCTTTCTCAGGTGCGAATCAGTCTCGGGCCTCTTTGCCTCTTCATCCACCTCCGTAGTGACAGTGCCACCTGCCACCCCTCAATTAGAGGACCGGCAAGCAACACTACCACCTGGGTCACCAAACATCTCCACAATGTCCCATGGAAGCATTCAGCTCTCCATCTTCCAAACACTGGAGAGTAAGAGGAAGTACCCCTCTACCCACCCGCGATCCCTGGCCCTGAATGCCAGCATTTCAAAATTACTGGCCTTTGAAATGCTGTCATTCCGTCTGGTGGAGACGCAGAGTTTTAAAAGCCTGATGGCATTGGCTGTCCCACAGTACGTCGTGCCCAGCCGCCACTACTTTTCCAGGCGAGCCATCCCTTCCCTGCACAACCAAGTGGGGGACAAAATCAGGTGTGCACTGCGCAACGCCATCTGTGCCAAGGTCCACCTAACTACGGATACGTGGACCAGTAAGCACGTTCAGGGACGTTATATCTCTCTAACAGCGCACTGGGTAAATGTAGTGGCGGCCTGAGGCGGATAGCAGTTTGGCGCATGTCCTTCCACCACCGAGGATTGCAGGGCGCTTCAGTTTGTCTCCTGTTCCTAACTCCTTCTACTCCGCTTCCTCATCCTCTACCGCCTCCTCTTCCAGTCAGCGTAACAAATTCACCACCAACTTCAGCACAGCCATGGGTAAACGCCAGCAGGCAGTTTTAAAACTTTCCTGTTTGGGGGAAAAACCACGCACCGCGCAGGAGTTGTGGAGGGACATGGAACAACAGACCGATGAGTGGTTGGCGTCAGTGAGCCTCAAACCGGGCCTGGTGGTGTGCAATAAAGGGCGAAATCTCGTAGCAGCTCTGGGCTTAGCCGGTTTGACGCACATCCCTTGCCTGGCGCATGTGCTGAATTTGGTGGTGCAGAGTTTCCTGAAAACTTACCCCGATACGCCACAGCTGCTGCAGAAAGTGCGGGCCGTCTGTGCGCACTTTCGGCGTTCTCACCCTGCTGCTGCTCGCCTGCCAGCGCTGCAGCGTAACTTCGGACTTCCCGCTCACCGCCTCATATGTGATGTGCCCACAAGGTGGAACTCCACCTTGCACATGCTGGCCAGACTGTGCGAGCAGCAGCAGGCGATAGTGGAGTTCCAGTTGCAGAACGCACGCGTGAGTCGCTCTGCGGAACAGAACCACTTTACCACCAATAACTGGGCCTCCATGCGAGACCTGTGTGCCTTGTTGCGCTGTTTTGAGTACTCTACCAACATGGCCAGTGCCAATGACGCCGCTATCAGCGTGACTATCCCAGTTCTATGCCTCCTTGAAAAAACGCTACGGGCGATGATGGAAGAGAATGTGGCACAGGAGGAGGAGGAGGAATCGGGATCATTTGCAAGGCTTTCAGGGCAGTCATTCACAAGTGGCTCTGAGGGTGGGTTCGTGCACCAACAAAGGCCAGGTACACAATTGTCCAGCAAGGGCACAGTTCTGGTGGATGACGCGGTGGAGGATGAGGAGGAGGAAGACATGGAGGAGGAGGAGGAACCATGTTCACAGCAGGATGGCATCCAGACCAGCTCATGGCCATTACTGGTGCGTGGCTGGGGGGATACAGAGGACACAGATGATACACCTCCCACAGGGGACAGCTTTTCGTTGCCTCTGGGCAGCCTGGCACACATGAGCAATTACATGCTGTAGTGTCTCCGCAATGACCGGCGTGTTTCGCACATATGACAGGTGCTGATTACTGGGTGGCCACGCTGCTGGATCCCCGTTACAAGGACAATGTACCGTCCTTAATCCCCTCACTGGAGAGTGAACGCAAGATGCGCGAGTACAAGCGCACGCTGGTAGACGCTCTGCTGGTGCAATTCCCACCTGGCAGCGGGGGCACAGTGGAAGCAGAAGGCGAAGGCAGAGGAGGAGGAAGAGGTCGCCAACGCAGCAGGGGCACCGCCAGCACCTCAGAAGGCAGGGTTAGCATGGCCGAAATGTGGAAAAGCTTTGTCAGCACGCCACAACAAACAGCACCACCAGCTGATATGGAACGTTTTAGCAGGAGGCAGCATTTCAGCAACATGGTGGAGCAGTATGTGTGCACACGCCTACATGTACTAATGACGGCTATGCCCCCTTAAACCTCTGGGTCTCCAAATTGGGCACATGGCCTGAGCTTGCCCTTTACGCCTTGGATCCCACAGGACTTGTCTGTACCTTTTGCAGAATAGACACCGGGCCGGCCTTACCCAGCCATTGTTTTTTTTCTGATCTTTCTAGGGTTGCCATCTCATCCCTTTAAAAGCAAAAACATATTAATTACACATGAGAGAGTGGGTAACCGCTCAAAGAGAACCAGGTAATCTGATTCCTGTGGTCCGAGCCAAGGGTGCAGGCAGTGCAATCAAAATGCAGGTTAGGATGAAGGAAAAAAACTGGGACAGCCGCACTCCAAAAAAACTCCTCCTTTAATTAAAAATCACAAAATACATGCCACAGCAAAAAACAGCACAACAAAAGAAAAGCTGACGTTTCGCACTATGCCTTAGTGCTTCTTCATAGCTAAAATATTAATTACACAGGTTCTCTGGCTGATTAAGTTGCTGCTAATTAAACTCACTTGGTGCCTTATCGACAGTAAATTAGCCCCAGAACCTGTGTAATTACTCTGTGTTCTGGTTTAAAGGGATGAGGTAGCAACCCTAGATCTTTCTCACTCTTTTGGGGTTTACCCTAATTTAAAAAATACATATAGTAAAAACCAAAACCTGCTGTGTTGGCTACCTCCTCCTTCTCCTCCTCCACCGCCGCTTCCACCTACACCGCCACATCCACCTCAACCTCCTAATACATATGGACCTCGTCCTCCTAGGTCAAAATGATTTTATTTTTTAATTTTATTTTTTTTATGTTTTATTTTATGTTATTTTGAGTTATTTCCCTATCCACATTTATTATAAGAGTACTTGCCATGCTGTTCCCGACACTTTGCAAAATTATTATTTTTTTATGTTATTTTGAGTTATTTCCCTATCCACATTTATTTTCAGAGTACTTGCCATGCTCTTCCCGACATTTTGCAATTTTTTTTTTTATGCCATTTTGAGTTATTTCCCTATCCACATTTATTTTCAGAGTACCTGCCATGCTCTTCCCGACATTTTGCTGCCATTTGCGGCCCTCCAGCCCTTTCCCTTAGTTTTTTAGAGACATTTTTGTAGTCAAAAGTCCGGGTCCCCATTGACTTCAATGGGGTTCGGGTTCGGGTCAAAGTCTGAACCCGAACATCCAGGTGTCCGCTCAACTCTAATTGCTAACAGAATATCACAAAACATTCTTGGATCCAAAAAAAAGGAGATCATTAATTTCAAGTATTATTTTAAGAGCCATAAATAATAAGGGATCACTAAGCAGATTAATCACCACCTCTGATGGCCCAAAAATATTCAGCTTATGGGGAGGGGGGGCCCGAGATGAGTTGGTGACCTCAAAAACTACACCAAAAAAATGCTAGCTATGTGAATTAAACATTGGTCAAGGACTACAATGGAGGAAAAAAAAGGGGGATATAGGGACACACAAAATGCAGCACTACAATTGAGGCCAAAAGCAAAGGGGGATATAGGGACTAGGCTAGGTGTGTTTGGGCACAAAATAGAATGCTGGAGAGGTTGGCTATTGCAAATATGCATGTAGGCACAAAAAAAAAAAAAAACAACCTTACAGCATGCATGGGGACAAAGGGAACAGAGAAAACCACTGATCTTATTCAACATTAGACATGTGCAGGATGAAAAAATGTGTTTTGTTTCGATTCGTTATTTAATTAAATTTGTTTAGTTAAGTTCGTTGCATTCATTACATTCGTTTTCAGGATTTATTTCGTATTCGAAAAAAATTATACCGCATTCAAAAAAACTCTACCGCATTCAAAATAATTCAAACGCATTTGAAAACAAATCTACCGAATTCGAAAAAATTTAGCAAATTCGAAATAATGCTACCACATTTAAACAAAACTATATATAACCATTTCCTGAAATTTGAAATTTGTATAGAATGATTTTGAATTAGAATAGAACAGATTAGAATAGAATAGAAAATAGAAAAGAATAGAATAGAATAGAAAAACAATAGCACAGAATAGAATAAAATCGAATATATGTTTTTCTAGTTCATTCTTTTCTATTATTTTTTATACTAATCTTTTGTATTCAAATTCATTCTATACGAAATTCGAATTTTGGAAGATGTTATATATAAACATCTTCCAAAATTCGAATTTGGATAGAAAAGATTAGGATAGAATTTAAAATAATAGAAAATCAACAGAACAGAAAAAGAAAAATTATATATATATATATATATATATATATATATATATATATATAAAACATCTTCCGAAATTCAAATTTCGTATACAATGAATTAGAATTCAAATAGAAAAGATTAGAATAAAGTAGAAAAGAATAGACTAGAAAAAACAATAGAACAGAATAGAATAAAATATAATATATATATATATATTATATTTTATTCTGTTCTATTGTTTTTCTAACCCATTCTTTTCTACTCTATTCTAATCTTTTCTATTCAAATTCATTCTATACAAAATTCGAATTTCTGAAAATGGTTATATATATATATATATATAATAGGGTTAGGGTTAGCTTTAATCCTCAGAGCCGGTTCACACTGGGGCGATCCGACTTCCAGCGCGACTTCCAGAGGCGATTCCGACACGACTTGAATGTGAACCACAGGGCGACCTGAGGCGATCTGGGCGATTTATAAATCGCCTCCAGGACAGGGAATGTCAGAAATGGCCAATCAGAGCTACTAAGCTCTTCTGACATCATTCTTCTTCCTGTTTGATTTCTTCTTCCCTGTTCCCTGTTTTCCTGTGTCTAAAATGCTCTCTGTGCATTACAATAGATCAGGGATCTATTGTTGTTGGGGGATATGTTGTTCCTGCCAGGGATCTAGTTTTGTCAAGGATCTATTGTTGTTCTCATGTGAACTTGTGTTCCGATCAGGGATCTATTGTTGTTGGGGGATCTGTTGTTCCTGCCAGGGATCTAGTTTTGTCAAAGATCTATTGTTGTTCTCATGTGAACTTGTGTTCCGATCAGGGATCTATTGTTGTTGGGGGATCTGTTGTTCCTGCCAGGGATCTAGTTTTGTCAAGGATCTATTGTTGTTCTCATGTGAACTAGTGTTCCGATCAGGGATCTATTGTTGTTGGGGGATCTGTTGTTCCTGCCAGGGATCTAGTTTTGTCAAGGATCTATTGTTGTTCTTGTGTGAACTAGTGTTCCGATCAGGGATCTGTTGTTCCTGCCAGGGATCTAGTGTTGTCAAGGATCTATTGTTGTTCTCATGTGAACTTGTGTTTCGATCAGGGATCTATTGTTGTTGGGGGATCTATTGTTCATGCTATTGAGCTAATGTTGTCAATGATCTATTGTTGTTCTCATGTGAACTAGTCTTCCGATCAGGGATCTATTGTTGTTGGGGGATCTGTTGTTCCTGCCAGGGATCTAGTTTTGTCAAGGATCTATTTTTGTTCTCATGTGAACTTGTGTTCCGATCAGGGATCTATTGTTGTTGGGGGATCTTTTGTTCATGCTATTGAGCTAATGTTGTCAATGATCTATTGTTGTTCTCATGTGAACTTGTGTTCCCATCAGGGATCTATTGTTGTTGGGGGATCTGTTGTTCCTGCCAGGGATCTAGTGTTGTCAAGGATCTATTGTTGTTCTCATGTGAACTTGTTTTCCGATCAGGGATCTATTGTTTTTGGGGGACCTAATTGTTCCTGCCAGGGATCTAGTGTTGTCAAGGATCTATTGTTGTTCTCATGTGAACTTGTGTTCCGATCAGGGATCTATTGTTGTTCTTGTCATTTGAAGTAGTGTTCCTCTTAGGGATCTACTTTTTTGGGGAATCTATGGTTCCTGTCTGCATCTACTATTGCCAGCATGGGATATACTGTTCCTGCCAGGGATCTATTGATGCCGGTGTGCTCTATTGTTGCTGTCTTCAAGAGGGAGTTCATGCCGCCATTCTCTGTGCAAACAAGTGGCATGTATGGAACTACAACCAGCATGCCTAGGCAAGGAAAATAGACATATAATAAAAAGGTTAAACTTACTTTTGGCAGTGCGGTCGGTCTCAGACAATATGCCCCAATCCTCAAAGGTCAGGCGAGAAATGTCCAGCCAGGCATTGTCCCTCTTCATTTGGTCCTTGTAAAAGGGGTCCCTCTTGTCGTAGAGGCATGGTCTCTCTTTTACCAGCCTTATAAGGCCTCGTACACACGGCCGAGGAACTCGACGTGCCAAACACATCGAGTTCCTCGGCCAGTTCAGTCCTGGAGCCGCCGAGGACCTCGGCGGGCCGAGTTCTCCCATAGAACAACGAGGAAATAGAGAACATGTTCTCTATCTCCTCACCGAGGTCCTTGTCGGCTTCCTCGGCCGAAATTGTACACACGGCCGGGTTTCTCGGCAGAATTCAGCCAGAAACTCGGTCGGAAGCTGAATTCTGCCGAGGAAACTGGTCGTGTGTACGGGGCCTAAGGGACTCATTATCCACGGCCTCTTTCCTAACTCTGGCAGCAATGGTGCAAACAGAGACAACGTACTAAGAAAGTGAAAGTAATCCGTGCCAAGAAGGTGGGAAGAAGGTGGGGGCTGCCTGGGGACAGGGGAGTACCTGGTGGCTTCTGGGTAAATTCCTCTCTGCTTCTGGCAAAATCGCCTCACTATGAACAGGGATCAGACTTGAAAGCTACTTCCATTGAAATCAATGGGTAGGAATCGCCTACAAGTCGGATTGAAGTAGTACAGGAACTTCTTTTGAAGTCGGATAGCCTTGAGTAGTGTGTATTAACACCACTCCCATTCACTTGCATTGTTTTTCTTGACAGCACGACTTGGGACGACTTGAGGCGATTTCAAGTCGGATCACAAATCGCCCCAGTGTGAACCGGCTCTCACCCTAATATTTACATATATATCCATTAGTGTTTAAATTTGTTTTATTCAATTTTTTTAAAACACAGATATAATTTACATTTCATTTCCAATAAGCGTACAAAAGGAATCACTTTTTAAAATGAATTTGACATTACATGAACATAAATAACAACAATAACAACACTATGGGTCAATCCTACATCCTCCTGATTTTCCAGCTCACTTCTACCTCTGCCCTCTCCTTTCCCTCCCCCCTCCCAAAAAGGGGAGAGAGAAAAAAAAACATATAACCATATATGTAGCATGCACACCACATATAAATGTGGTGTGCATGCTACCGCCTTTGAAAACGACAATCGAAACGGACGTCAGGCGGGTAGCACGCACACTTGCTACTGCATCGTTTCCAGGAAGTCAGCTGAGACGCCTGTGCTAATCAGCTGGAGCGCACAGTGTTCATACCAGCAAGACACAGATTCATATAGCTTCGAAATTGGATGCTAGCCTCTTTTTATTTTATTTTATCTTATTTGTTTTAAGTATTGTGTTAACTGGCTATTTTTTGT
Organism: Rana temporaria; assembly: GCF_905171775.1. Classification (NCBI taxonomy): domain Eukaryota; kingdom Metazoa; phylum Chordata; class Amphibia; order Anura; family Ranidae; genus Rana; species Rana temporaria. The sequence continues at coordinate 186,833,657 of NC_053493.1, read as the reverse complement.
TAAGCCAACTCTGTCTTGCATTTCCGGGGGTATTGCAAATAAAAACTTTTTTATTTTTTACTACACCATGGAAGCCTGTCTCTTTTTGTCTTAACTGAGGAGTGCGGATTACTGGCAGCTGTGGATAACCTGACCTGAACAGCACATCTTAGGAGATTGGAGGGAGAGATAAAGGATACCCAGATTCCAGAGTAATAATTATACTACGCTTTCTACCCCTGCAGGGGTTGTGATATCTGGTGAGTGGAGACCCAGGTGGGGAGCACTAGCATCACGCGTGGAAACACCATTGATCGTTTTTTGAGCACTTATCAGTCACGAATATTGTGATATATTTTGCACCAAGATAATCGTTTGGATGGATCGTATATGCGGCTTTGGACTGTTATATTCCCAATGCTGTTGCTAATTTATGCAATTTTATATGCAATTTTATTTGTTTATTTAATTTAATGTGATTAGAACTCCATGGTTCAATTTCACAGGTTCACCTGTTCTATATTGATACACCTTGTGTTAATACATTTATATTTAATTTTTTATGTATTTTGTGTATTCACATACCAGTGCATAGTTTGTGCAGTCACATTCACCTTTATAGACTAACACGTATAGTTCTCATATATATTATTTGGCTAAATAATAGCCCCTGGGGCATTTTCTAATCCTGCACATATTTACACTGTATTAAACGCACATTTATGCGTTAGATATATATATACTTTTCACTTATTTTTGTGTATGATATCACGGGTATAACTACCAGCTACACTTATTGCATGACCCTAGCTTGGAAGTAGCTCTCTCAGCAGTATATATTGGTACTTCTCATGCAAGTGGTCAGCTCAGATAATACACCCTAGCGATAGGGTAGAGATAAGACAGCGCCACTACCCTTTCTTTTCATTATTTTACTTATTATATGCTCTTCTTAGGGGGAACATAGTATAGGGGGCTGCAGTCTTACAATAACCCACTCCTAAGCGCAGGTTCCCCATTATTTACCCATATAAACATATATATCCATTATTCGAAAATTAGAATTTCGTATAGAATGATTTTGAATTGGAAAAGAAAAGATTAAATAGAATAAAATATAACATATATTATATTTCATTCTATTCTGTTCTATTGTTTTTCTAGTCTATTATTTTCTATTTTTTTCTATCCTAATCTTTTCTATTCAGATTTATTCTATACAAAATTTGAATTTCGTTTTTTATGTATATATTTATAAGATATAGAATAGAAAAACAATAGAACAGAATAGAATAACATTTTATTTGTTTTTCTAATTTATCCTTTTCTATTATTTTCTATACTAATCTTTTGTATTCATATTCAAAATCATTATATGCAAAATTCGAATTTTGGAAGATGTCATATATATATATTACATTTTTTCTAACATTTTCCAAAATTAAAATTTCATATACTGTAGAACGAATTTGGATAGAAAAGATTAGGATAGAATCTAAAATAATAGAAAAACAATAGAACATAACTTAAAAAAACATCTTCCGCAATTCAAATTTCATATACAATGAGTTTGAATAGAGAAGATTAGAATAGAGTACAAAAGAATAGACTAGAAAAACAATAGAACAAAAGCGAATAAAATATTATATTTTATTCTATTCTGTTCAATTGTTTTTCTAGTTTATTAACTTTTCTATTATTTTCTATTCTAATCTTTTCTATTCCAATTCGATTTCATTCTATATGAAATTCGAATTTTGGAAAATGGTTATATGTAAAAAAAATCGAATGTGGTAGTTTTTTCTAATTTAGTAGATTTTTTTCAAATGCGGTAGTTTTTTCTAATTCAGTAGACTTTTTTCAAATGCGGTAGAATTTTTTCTAATGCAGTAGATTTTTTCTAATCAAATTAAATCTTTCAAATTTGATCGACTTTTTAGGAATTCGTTTAAAAAAAATTCAAATTCTAATATGAAACTAATCTTTTATAATCTTTTCCATTCAAATTCGATTTCATTCAATAAGAAATTCGAATTTCATATAAAATTAATTCAAATTCGAATAGAAAAGATTAGAATGGAATAGAAATGAAAAACAAGAGAATAGAATAAAATATAATATATATTATAATTGATTCTATTCTGTTCTATTGTTTTTCTGGTTTATTAACGTTTCTATTATTTTCTATTCTATTCTAATCTTTTCTATTCCAATTTGATTTCATTCTATATGAAATTCAAATGTTGGAAAATGGTTATATGTAATAAAAATTTTGATGTGGTAGTTTTTTCTAATTTAGTAGATTTTTTTAAATGTGGTAGAATTTTTTCGAATGCAGTCGATTTTTTCGAATCTAATAACATTTTTCAAATTTGATCGACTTTTTAGGAATTCGGTCAAAATGTTTTCAAATTCTAATATAAAACTAATCTTTTATAATCTTTTCTATTCAAATTCGATTTCACTCAATAAGAAATTCGAATTTTGTATAAAATGAATTCAAATTCGAATAGAAAAGATTAGAATGGAATAGAAAAGAAAAGAAAAACAAGAGAATAGAATAAAATATAATATATATTATAATTGATTCTATTCTGTTCTATTGTTTTTCTAGTTTATTAACTTTTCTATTATTTTCTATTCTATTCTAATCTTTTCTATTCCAATTCAATATCATTCTATATGAAATTCGAATTTTGGAAAATGGTTATATGTAAAAAAAAAAAAAAACGAATGTGGTAGTTTTTTCTAATTTAGTAGATTTTTTTCGAATGCGGTATTTTTTTCTAATTCGGTAGATTTTTTTCAAATGCGGTATAATTTTTTCGAATGCAGTAGATTTTTTCTAATCTAATTACATTTTTCAAATTTTGATCGACTTTTTAGGAATTCGGTCAAAATTTTTTCAAATTCTAATATGAAACTAATCTTTTAAAATCTTTTCTATTCAAATTCAAATTTTATTCAATAAGAAATCTGAATTTCGTATAAAATGAATTCAAATTCTAATAGAAAAGATTAAAATGGAATAGAAAAGAAAAACAAGAGAATAGAATAAAAAATATAATATATATTATAATTGATTCTATTCTGTTCTATTGTTTTTCTATTCTTTTATATTTTAGTTTCCATACATTTTAATTATTTTCCAATCAATTCTAGAATTCAAATTTATACTATTCGAATTTCAGAAGACTGTCATGTTCTATTTTATTACATTCTATTAACTTCTATTCTATTCTTTTTTATTCTATTGCTTTATTGTTTTATATTCTATTTTATTGTCGTTTTTAGAAAATAAGGGCCTGATTCCCAAAAGAGATACGCAGACTTAACTGCTGTTCAGTCTGTGCCTAACTTTGGAAACGATCCTCAAAAGGCTTTTTCCAAAGTTAGGCAGAAAATCTGACATGTGTAAGACACTTACACGGTCAGATCTTAGGATGCAGTACCGCATCCGCCACTGGGGGCATTTCTCATGGAAATGCAGCTTTGAGTATGCAAATGAGGACTTAAGCAGATCCACAACGCTTTCCAGCACTGTGATTTCTGCGTAAGTTCCGATTTTGCCTGCGCAAAACTAGGGCTGGTTTTACAATGTGGAAAGTTAGTCACACCTTGTAAAGGCCCATTCAAGCGACGGCATTTGGTATGCATTCCCGAGGGAGAACTCCACGGCAATTTTTAAATTCAAAACCGGCATGGGTTCCCCCCCCCAGGAGCATACCAGGCCCTTAGGTCTGGTATGGGTTGTAAGGAGACCCCCCCTACGCCGAAAATTCGACGTAGGGGTCCCCCTACAATCCATACCAGACCCGTATCCAAAGCACGCTACCCGGCCAGTCAGGAAGGGAGTGGGGACGAGCGAGCGCCCCCCCCCCCCTCCTGAGCCGTACCAGGCCGCATGCCCTCAACATGGGGGGGTTGGGTGCTCTGGGGCAGGGGGGCACACTGCAGGCCCCCCCACCCCAGAGCACCCTGTCCCCATGTTGATGAGGACAGGACCTCTTCCCGACAACCCTTGCCGTTGGTTGTCGGGGTCTGCGGGCGGGGGCTTATCGGAATCTGGGAGTCCCCTCAAATAAGGGGGCCCCCAGATACCGGCCCCCCACCCTAAGTGAATGGATATGGGGTACATCGTACCCCTACCCATTCACCTGGAGGCAAAAAGTAAAAGTTAGTAAACACACAACACAAGGGTTTTTAAAATAATTTATTATTCTGCTCCGGAGGCCCCCCCTGTCTTCTTTATTAGCTCTATTACCAGGGGGGGCTTCTTCTTCCACTCTCCGGGGGTCTTCTTCCACTCTCCGGGGGGGGTTTCTTCTTCCGCTCTCCGGGGGGGGGCTTCTCCGCTCTCCGGGGGTCTTCTTCTCTCTTCGCCGCTCTCCGCTGTTGACTCGGCGAACCCCGGTTCTTCTCCAGCTGTCCGGTGCCTTCTTCTTCAGCGCTGGCTGCCTGCTATCTTTGTGTGTTAGCTCAATTACTAACAGGCAGCCGGCGCGGTCTTCTGTGACGTCAGGTTCTTCTTCTCCCCTCTTCCGATGTTGACTCGTCGCCTCTTGTCGCTGTAATGATGGAAGCGCGCCTTGCATCCCATTTATATAGGCATCACCGTCCCATCATGCTCCGGCAGGTACCCACGTGGTGGGTGCCTACCCACGTGCACCCACCACGTGGGTACCTACCGGAGCATGATGGGACGGTGATGCCTATATAAATGGGATGCAAGGCGCGCTTCCATCATTGCAGTGACAAGAGGCGACGAGTCAACATCGGAAGAGGGGAGAAGAAGAACCTGACGTCACAGAAGACCGCGCCGGCTGCCTGTTAGTAATTGAGCTAACACACAAAGATAGCAGGCAGCCAGCGCTGAAGAAGAAGGCACCGGACAGCTGGAGAAGAACCGGGGTTCGCCGAGTCAACAGCGGAGAGCGGCGAAGAGAGAAGAAGACCCCCGGAGAGCGGAGAAGCCCCCCCCCCGGAGAGCGGAAGAAGAAACCCCCCCCGGAGAGTGGAAGAAGACCCCCGGAGAGTGGAAGAAGAAGCCCCCCTGGTAATAGAGCTAATAAAGAAGACAGGGGGGGCCTCCGGAGCAGAATAATAAATTATTTTAAAAACCCTTGTGTTGTGTGTTTACTAACTTTTACTTTTTGCCTCCAGGTGAATGGGTAGGGGTACGATGTACCCCATATCCATTCACTTAGGGTGGGGGGCCGGTATCTGGGGGCCCCCTTATTTGAGGGGACTCCCAGATTCCGATAAGTCCCCGCCCGCAGACCCCGACAACCAACGGCAAGGGTTGTCGGGAAGAGGTCCTGTCCTCATCAACATGGGGACAGGGTGCTCTGGGGTGGGGGGGCCCGCAGTGCGCCCCCCTGCCCCAGAGCACCCAATCCCCCCATGTTGAGGGCATGCGGCCTGGCACGGCTCAGGAGGGGGGGGGCGCTCGCTCGTCCCCACTCCCTTCCTGACCGGCCGGGTAGCGTGCTTTGGATACGGGTCTGGTATGGATTGTAGGGGGACCCCCTACGTCGAATTTTCGGCGTGGGGGGGTCTCCTTACAACCCATACTAGACCTAAGGGCCTGGTATGCTCCTGGGGGGGGGAACCCATGCCGGTTTTTTCTTTGAAAATTGGCATGGAGTTCTCCCTCTCAGGAATGCATGCTGAGCGACGCTGTCATTTTTTTTTATAATTATTTGTTTTCCCGGCGCGTATATTTTTTTTCACCCGTCGCAACTTTAGTGTCCCGTCGCAATCCACAAAGCCGCCCGGCGTCAATTACGTTCGCGCGCTGCACGTCGGGAAAATTACGTCACACGCATGCGCAGTACGGCCGGCGCGGGAGCGCGCCTCATTTAAATTTTAAACGCCCCCCGGAGAGGAGGACCGCCTTGCGACGGCGGCACTTAAGTTACACGGCCTGAAATTTCTAGGTAAGTGCTTTGTGGATCAGGCACTTAGGTAGAGATTTTAAGTCAGTGTAACTTAACTGCTGAAAGTTAAGAAGTTAAGTTAGGCAGCTTTTTTGGGAATCAGGCCCCAGATTTCTATTTTTTTCAAATTCGATTTGAATTTGTTTTCAAATTCGATTCGAATTTGTTTTCGAATTCGATTCGAATTCGATTCGAATTCAGATTTCGTTCGCGTTTTTTCGAATTTGTTTAAATTCATTAATTTTGTAATTTGGAAATTCGGATGCATACGAATTTCCGAATAATGAAAAATTTGTCCGAATTCGTAACGAAACAAAATGCACATGTCTATCCATCAATTCTGGTGGCCTAAGATCACTAGCACCATAAAAGATTATGGGGCAGATCCACGTACATCGGCGCATATATAGGCTGGCGTAGCGCATCTCATTTCCGCTACGCCGGCTCACCTTAGAGAGGCAAGTACAGTATCCTCAGAGTATTTGCGCCCAACGTTGCGTCGGCGCAACGTAAATTCCTAGGCGTAAGCCGGCGTAATTCAAAGTAGGAAGGAAGTGGGCATGTTCCATTGAAATGAGCCGTGACCAGGGCTTAAGTCCTGCGGGAACGCGTGGGAACGGAGTCCCTGCACTTTTTTCACAGCAGGAACGCAGTTCCCTTTGCAGGACTAGAGCAGCGGAGCCACCAGAGCCAATCCTTCACTAAGCGGCGATGCCCAGCTCGAGTCACTGTCAGGGGCAGGCGAACCTTAGCAATCCTTTATATTACTGGCTGCTTCCTGTATATGGATTCATCAGGTAGTGTGCGGGTGGGTATTCTGTCACTTCCTCGATGCCCCAATGTCTCCTGGGAGCTTTTGTCATTGTTCCCAGGAGACATTGCGGAGGTCTGCCGCAAGTTATCGCGGGATTTAGAAAGAACTTTCTTAAAGTTATTTCTAAATCCCGAGATAACTCGCGGCAGACCTCCGCAATGTCTCCAGGGAACAATGACAAAAGCTCCCAGGAGACATTGAGGCATCGAGTAAATGACGGAATACCCAAAAACTACCTGATGAATCCATATACAGGAAGCGGGCAGTAACATAAAGGATTACTAAGGTACAGTGGATCGGAAAAAAAACATGCGGTTTAGTAATTATGCATATGAGCGTATCATTTTTTTTTTTGGTGGGGGAGTGGATCTTGGGTGGGAGTTCCCACACTTTTTTCCCCATGACTTGACCCCTGGCCGTGACCCCATGCAAATGAAGGGCCGAACGAACGGCGCATGCCCCGTGACGCTGACTATGTTCCGCGCCTCTCTGCGCATGCTCAGAACTAGGCCCTGCGTAATCGGTGAGATACGCCCAGGGCATAAATACGCCCAGACATGCGCCTGTCCAGTGCAAAAGTACATCCGCTTGTTTCCCCCCCTGAAGCAAGGTACTTTTGCTGGTTTCTTTGCTGCTGTTTGTTTTTGAGCCACGTCTGCTTCAGCAGCTGAGAAGAGGAGGAAGTTGAATTATTCCCCACAGGAGAAGGCGGTCATTATCAGGGCCATGGCCCAGTATGATATTTTTCTCCATGGGGCAGAGAGTGCCAACACCACCCAGGCCAGGAGGAAATGAGATCCTGGCGCAGATAGCCACAGATGTGAATGCTTTGGGAAGTGAGGTCAGGACCCCAAATGACATTCTTAAAAAAAATCAATGATTTGCGTCGCCTGGTAAAAGGTAAGCTGGCCAAGATGAGCGCTCATGCCAGGGGCACTGGAGGGGGACCAGCAACTACCCTGACGTTGACTCCTGAGGAGCAGGTGGTTGCCCAGTGCCTCCACAGGCATCAAGTGGAGGGAGTTGAGGGCTTTGACTCCGTTGAGGATGCCTTGAGGACAGGTAAGTGTGTTTTATCTCCTGTCTGGTGTGTAGCATGTGTGGGGTGGAAGGGAACATGTGAAAATTGTGTGGATCCTCTAACATGTGAATGTTTTGTGTCATCCACAGATGTGCAGGAGGGTGCTGGGCCATCTGATGCTGGTGGCCAGTCCACACCATCCCCCGGACATCAGTCTGAGGCAGACCCCCTGGCAAGCCAGGAGTCTTCAGTGGAAGGGAGTGGCCACACCTCTCCTCAGGAGGTGGTTGAGGAGGAGGAGGTGACCAGTGGGAATGAGGTCAGGCTCCATTTGGAGGAGTCTTCCCCTTTGGCTGGGACCAGTCAGCCCACCATCAGGGGTAGCCCCTCCCGCTCCTCCCCCAACAGGGCTCCCCCTCAAGGGTCTCCCCTTCTCCACAGCCCCAAGCCTCTTCTGGGCACAGGAAGTTGTCTAGGAAGACTAGGGGGTGTCTGAGGTTCTTCCAGAACACCTCAAGAGGGACCAGGCCCGTCAGACCCGCCATCTGGGTGTGGTTGCCATGAAGATGGACCACATGGCACACAGCATGGCCACCCTGATGGAAGCTGTGCAGGATGTGGGCTCCAATTCGGCAGCTGTGGTCACCTGCATGGCTGAACTGCAGGCCACCACAACAGGCCTTGGTGATGAGGTCCACGCCCTGACAGAGGCTGTCAGGGACAACACAGCAGCCATCCGGGTGGAGGGGAGGCAGTCCAGGTTGCTGCAGGCGGACACAAATGCGGTCCTCACCCGCATCGCCCTGGCGTGGAGAGACCAGGGAATGCTCCTCCTCCTGATTTTCACCCCCCCATGAGTCTCCCATGAGGAGCCGGGGCCATGGCCGAGGCAGGCGTGGGGCACGTCAGCGCCGTTGATTTTTTGTTTTTTTGTATACTCAGGTTATGAGTTTTTTATGTTTATTTTTTTGATCTACTCAGGTTATGATTTTTTTATGTTTTATAGCCCAAGCACACGGTCAGTAGTACAGACTACAGTGTGACTGGTGTTTGAATGTGGGGGTGACATTCCTGCCGGAAAAGGGGTGTCACCCTCGGTCGTCGGGGAGAAGTGATCCCCAGGACCAGGGAGAAGTGATCTTCAGGTCCGTGTGAATGTGGTATGAATGGACAGCAACATAATTGGAGCCTTGACGGGGCGTTGCTGCTCCCAAGTCCTGCATTGTGGACTTGGGCTAATCCAATGTGATGAGGATGTGGGGTGTGTGTGTTAGGGACCACAGTGGTGTGCATGCGTGCATTCTCCTTGTGCCATGAAGAATGTGTGGGTTTAACGTGCAAAGATGCCTACTGTGAGGCATCTCCTGACTGCTCTTCCCTCAGCAGACGGGGTAGCCTCGGTTAGGGGAGTAATGTCTGGTTCGGGGGTCAGGTCATCACGTATGTCAATCTCCAGGCCCTTTCTCATAGCGAAGTTGTGCAGCATGCAACATGCACCGATTATCTGGCACACAAAGTTTGGGGAATACAACAGGGCCCCCCCCCGTACGTGTCCAGTCATCGGAAACAGGACTTCAGGAGGCCAAATGTGCGTTCCACCACTGCACGGTTACGTGTGTGTGCATCATTGTATCTTCTCTCTCCTGGGGTTTCAGGATTCTGGAATGGAGTCATGAGATGGGGCCCAAGTGCATATGCCGCGTCACCTGGAAGGGAAAAGACAGGAGGATGTTAATCGTGCATGTGCCCCTCAGACATGCCTGACACCCATGTGACTCACCAACCAGCCAGCTGTCCCCATACACGTTCTGTTCAAATTCTGTTGGGATGGTGCTTTGACGGTATATGTAGCTGTCGTGGCTTGACCCTGGGTGTTTGGCAGGGACGTGCCATATGAGGCATTGGGCATCAGCTATCACCTGTACGTTGATGGAATGCCAGTGCTTCCAATTGCGGTATATGTGCTCTATGTCACGGGGGGGGGGCGTAGTGCCACATGTGTGCAATCAATGGCCCCCACGGTGCGTGGGAATACTGCAATTCTGTAGAAATCACGCATTGCCTTCACCCGCAGATGCTCCTGGGTGGGTCTGACAATGTGGTGGGACATGCGTCTGAGGATTGCGGAGACAACCTGGTGCACACATCACGGTTGGTATATCCGCTCCCGTGCCCTCCTACGCGTCTGTGAAGCCAGTAATATAGCTATGACCATGGATGCCCCTGGCATGTTGGCATACAGATTGTTGTCCTGCAAGTGTGGATGCTCAGCTCGTCCCTAACGGTGCTGCTGAAGCTGCTCTCCAGCTGACCTGCACACGTCTGGTGCAAAGTTACCCCTGCTTTTATGGGGGGTATCTTACGGCCGGACGTATAACTTAGGCGCGGCGCGCGTAGCCCGCGTCGGGCGCACTCGCCGTATCTTCCTCGTTTGCATATTTGAATAGCAAATCAATAGTTACACTGGCGTATATATACACTTACGCCGCACATCTCGAGATACGCCGGCATAAGTGCTTTGTGGATCTCCCTCTACATATCTATCCACCTGTGAGGTTTGTATAAGATCCAAACATGAAAGGAGACCACCCTATGGATTGCTTATGTCTTTACCTATTCCTACAAAACCTTGGGAAGCATTGTCTTTGGATTTCATCGTAGAATTACCTCCTTCTAATGGATATAATACCATCATGGTAACAGTTGATATGCTGACTAAAATGGCTCATTTTGTCCCTCTTAAGAAACAGCCTTCTTCCAAAGAAACAACGCAAGCCTTATTGGATCATGTTATCAAATTACATGGTGTCCCTTCACGTCTAGTTTTGGACAGAGGTTCTCAGTTTGTCTCCAAATTCTGGAAGGCCTTCTGTCATATTCTCCAAATAGACCATAAAAACTGCAGTGGATATTATCCTCGAACAAATGGACAGACAGAAAGAGTAAACCAGTGTCTTGAACAACATCTCAGATGTTATTGTTCCCATCTTCAGGATAATTGGTCTACTCTTCTTCCTCTTGCTGAATTCTCTTATAATAATTCAACTAGTTCCTCTACTTATTATTCCCCTTTTTATGCAAACTACGGGTTCCATCCCAATATTCTACCAGAGTCTTCACTACCTACCAATGTTCCTTCAACGAATGACTATTGGTCTACCCTTTCATCCGTATTACAAGTTTTGAAACAAAATCTCAAAAAAGCACAAGATCGCCAAAAAGTCTATTATGATCTTAGGCATAGACCTGAACCATCTTACAAAGTAGACGATCAAGTATGGCTTTCTACAAAAAAACTATTTTTGCATTTACCAGCGAGGAAACTCACCAAACAATTTCTTGGTCCATTCCCATAAAGTTATTAACCAAAATACTATGCAACTTTCTCTCCCTCCGGAACTTACCATTCATCCCTCATTCCACGTGTCTCTTCTCAAACCCTAACCAATGTCCTGGTAGGAATCCTCCTCCTGCACCTCCTATCCTAGTTAAGGGTGAAGAACATTATAAGGTTGAAGAAATTCTAGACTATAGAAAAAGAAGTGGACGCCTACAATATTTAATAAGATGGAAGGATTGTGGTACACAAGAAGATTCTTGGGAAGATTCAGAGGAAGTGCATGCACCTGATTTATGTAGTCAATTTCATTCTACATATCCTCATAAGCCTTCGCCTACTAAGATCCCCAGGAGGGTATCCCTTAAGAAGGGGGTACTGTAACAGGCGCTCCGCGCTGGAACGCATTACGGCAACCGCACAATGACGTCATCGCGCAGCGCCCCGTGCGTTCCACTGTGGAACGCGGAAGTGCACCGCACTATACGGCGCTTCTTTCAAATCACTGGCCAAATGTTTTACAGCTGTCTGTCTATAAAGGCATAGAGATGAGCTGAACACCCCCCCCCCCCGTTCGGTTCGCACCAGAACCTTCGAACGGACCGAACGTTCGCACGAACATTTAGAACCCCATTGACGTCAATGGGACTCGAACGTTCGAATTCAAAAGTGCTAATTTTAAAGCCTAAAATGCAAGTTATTGTCGGAAAACGGGTTTGGAGCCCCGGGTCTTGCCCCAGGGAACATGTATTAATGGAAAAAAAAGTTTTAAAAACAGTCGTTTTTTCTGGAGCACTGATTTTAATGATGCTTAAAGTAAAAAAATGTAAAATTTCTTTAAATATCGTACCTGCTGGGTGTCTATAGTATGCCTGTGAAGTGGCACGTTTTTAGAACTGTCCCTGCACAAAATGAGATTACTATAAGAAAAAAAAATTTAAGACTGCTTGCGGCTTTAATGTAATGTTTGGTTCCTGCAATATGGATGAAAATCACTGAGAAAAATAGCATGGGTTTCCCCGCCCCCCTCCCCCCAGGTCATTACAAGCCCCTTTGGCCCTGTATACTTTGAACAGCAGTGTAACAGTCACCACCGTTTACGATATTCCATTCCATCGCCCCACGACAGCTTATCCGACACTCCAACCATCCAACAGACACGATCCATTCCCCCAGAATTAAGACAAGCTCTGTTCTTTCTGAGTCAAACAAATGAATGAATGCTTTAATGGTTAGCTCTCTTATATACAGTACAGACATTTTACAGTAATCAAAGGAACAAAGACACACTCCACCCACACATCACACAATGGGTCTTCAATCACATTCTTTTAAATAATGACTTTCAGAAGAGTTAATTATCCCCCAGACGTCCTGTCTCCGACAATAAGTGATTCACCTGCATAATACACATTCCTATGTCAGACGTTTTGGCCCGGTCTGACATAATTAACCTAAATGACCTAAATGACCTAATTACTATTCAGTATCCAGACAGCCTGTCTCTGCATACAGCTTGACACGTCACATTCCACATCTTATACTTTTCACAAAAACAGTGTTATTAGCATACATAATGAAAGGTCTTAGAAGCCAGGCTGAATTAACACCTAAAAGCTAGACATCTGACCTTTACAGACTTAATTAGCATCTCAACATTAACCAAACTGTAATATTCCAAGATATCCTGCAAAACATGAATTATCATTTATCAGTCACCCTATGTCCAAAAGGGGCACAGGATGACCCTAGACCCAAGAGTCATTAGTGACACTGGCACAAGAGTACCCCCCATCCTTCAAAAGTTTCTGGGTGTCACCGGTCATTCCGTTACATCTCTCCCCTTTCGGTGGGAGACGAACACAGGAGGGAACCCCAAACGGGTTGACTCCGAAGGTAGTCAGTAGTTCCAGTCCTCCAA